>NC_061514.1:86207722-86338631 GCF_022539505.1 Lolium rigidum | reverse complement strand
GGCCGGGTAACTCGCGTACCACCGTCCCGTGTGCACTCCGCCCTATGGCCCCTACTTCTTCTCCCCCTCGTGAGGATCCCTCCTCCGGGGTACCGTCGATTAGGCAACGACAACGTCGCCGGCCACCCTCCGGTGACCATTCGGAGGGGGCGCCGCCACTATTAGGTTTGCCTTGTTCCCCTGGATCCAACGAGCACACGCAGAGCCCCGCGGAAACCCTCCATCGCCGGCGTCGTCCTTGACTGGCCGCCGGTAGTGGCCATGGTCGCCACATCGTCGCCTGCGTGGCAGCCAGCGTGGCTCTGGCCCACCTGTCTGTGGCTGTGAGTAGCACAGGCACGGGTGTAATTAGTAAATTCCATCTTATTTCAAATACCAGAAAATTACTGCAGCTTCAAATAAATCTAGAAAATTCAATTTAAGTCAGAAAAATGTAAATAAGATATTAAAATTCTTAGAAAAGAAAACTCTATCCAATAAAAATATAAAGTGAAATTTTTATTTTTAATAAAAATTCAATTATTTTATATATGTTATTTAAGTCTTCAATTTTAATTCTTAATACAATTAAAAATTCAGGAATTAAGAAACCATTTATAAATTAAATAAAACCAGTAAGCAAATAAAGAAAACATGAAAACTAATTTTTTTTATTTGCTATTCTATTAAATCATTATTAGGGAAATTTAAACCCTAATTAATAATTACTCTAATTAGTAAATTATTTAAAAATAATAAAAAGCCAAATTGAATATTATTTTATTTTGAAGTTATTAATAACTTCAACTTTATTAATGAAGTTATTAACTTATGAACTAAATAGTAATTATGCAACCCTAGTTCCATATGGTAGAAAACTAGGAACTCATCATTTCATGTGTAATCCTAAAACCCTAATGCCATTTAGACCCTAGTTCCATTAGTACATGTGAACTCCAAATTATTACCAAACCTAAAACCCAAGTTAACATGAGATCAGAGTTACTTCAATAGTAATAATAGAACCATATAGGACCTAGATACTAGACATTACCACATAAAATGTAGAAGACCTATCACTAACAAGATGGGTACTCCATGTGTTCATCTTCATCGGACCTAGATAGTTAAGTAGGGTTAACCAAGTGTAAACCCTAGATCCTATTACCAAAGCCATCATCCTTATTCATTCCTATTTAGCATCACACCATTGTGATGAACCCTAACAGCAACCATACCTACTATTTTACACTACAGAACCCTGTTCCACTAAACCCTACTAGTGTGAGATACTTATGAACCATCCTATTTAGGAACCAATCATTCTCTACTTAGAGATCAATAGCTAATACAAGACAACCTCAACCTAAATTGTTACACTTCTTATTATTTAAGAAGTATGTTCTTCAAAAGTTATTCTTTTGAAGTAAATATATAATCATCATCAACCCTACCTAACAGGACCTATTAACTCTAGCTAGCTATCACCGACAAAATGAACCAATCATGATAGCAACCTTGTATGAATCATTACTTAGGATGCCTAGGCTTAATTCCACAATACCAGCCCTAGTAATTGATGAATCCAACTTTGTTGGGATCCATCTACCACTTACTCCAAAACCAATTAGAACCATAGAAAACCATAGAACCCCACACACCTAGATATCATACTTGTTCTTTATTATAGAACATGTTCTTCAAAAGTTATTCTTTTGAAGTATATGATAATTAATCATTAACCATGCCACATAGTGCTAAAACCAATCACTATTCATTACATGTTAGGATTATACCAAATGTTATAGTTGTGTGCTATTAATATTATTATTATGATATATTGCAACACCTGTTTATGATACCATGTAACCACACCTGAATAAGAACCTTGTACGAGAATCATTCTAAAAGTGAAACACACCCTAAACCAATTATTACAACTCATTGATCCTAAATCATCGGGGTTAGGTCACGCTTAGAGCGATTGCATCTCATACTTACGCATTATTGCCTCCTTGCCAATCTTTTAAACATCGTCCTTACGGACGATGATGCTATTTCAGAATTTGGACTTATTACGTATCGAAGACCTTGCCTGCATAATCTTGCAGTCAAGAAAGGCAAGTTCATCGCTTTCTCATGTCATTTGAGTATTTCTATCAAATTACTTGCAAAGTACTATGGTTATCACTATTGCATAAAAACCAAAACCACTACTTTCATAACTATGAATATGACTATGTGGTGGGCAATGGAACCATGGATTGTGTTGATATGGTGGAGGTTCCATTGCACGGGTTTATACCCATTTAGGATTGAACAACAAATGTCGTCAGTGATTCTTGTGCCGTAATACCCGTGTTAACCATAAGATCCGGAGTGGGACGGAGTAGTCAAAAGTGTTTCCACCTCTCGTTTATCAACGGATGCGCTTACCGTAGCAGTTGTATCTGGCGGAACAACCGAAGGGTGGGGATCCCATTCTAATTCCCCACGGTAAAGCATTGCTTGCCGTAGCAGTTGTGTCTTGCGGAACAACCGGAGGGTGGGGATCCCATTCTAATTCCCCACGGTAATGCGGTCTATGATGGGTTGCAGCTACCGGCGTAGGAGTGTATGGTAGAGCCCAAGCATCGTCGTCGTGGTCGGGGTCCACCTTGAAATCTACAGGAATAATGGGACCGGCGTGGACCCAGGGTCGGGGCATGCAACAACGGGTGGGTGTTCGAGGTAGCGGAGGAACATGATTGGCCAGACCTTATACCGGGCCTCACACCATAGGAAGTGTGGACGGGGAAATTGCCCGGTTGGCACCAAGGTTAAGATCTCTTATGGGTAAAGCAACACACCTCTGCAGAGTGTAAAGAACCGTGATCTGTCACTCCCTGTTCCGGGATATGGAACTGCGAACGCTGCCGGAAAGGAACTCCATGAAGTTCTAGTAAACCGGTGAAGGCTGACGGACATAGTTCTTCTGAATAAAAGCAACCTTTTGAAGAAATGATTATGAAAACTTGCATTGGTATTAGACTTTCTCGTCTAATGCCGTAGCTAGTGCATTAAACACCTCTTTCCTATAATGAACTTGTTGAGTACGCTCGTACTCATCCCACTCTTAAATCCCCTGCTTAGATATGGAGGCATCGAAGGAGTATCTACGAGTGCAACTCGAAGGTCGAGGAGTCAACAACTACTTCAAGAGACAAGACCCCGTCGGAGGAGTCGGATACCACATACATCAAGGAGAAAACCTAGTTTAGCCATAGAAGGGAACTAGTTTCCTAAACCTAGCTCCTACTTAGCTAGAATCTATTCTTAGCCTCTTTAGCTAGTTAAATACTCTACAAATAGAGTTCGTGATAGGATTAGACTACGAGTCGTTCTTCTAGAGTTTATTTGTAGATTTACCTCATTGTAAAGTAGGAGGTTGTGCTGATCTTATGTAACAGAGTCAATGTTGTAATTCTATAGACATGCCTTGGACCCGCATATGTTTCTGTTGTACCACTCTGAGCGATATAATACTAGTGGAACGGTGTTTCATTGGTGTTATATCAGACTTGCATACTACACCATGCAGTGGTATGCCGGGTCACCACATTAATTCCCTTAGAAATATGAAGATTTGACCATTGTGTTATCTACATTTGGCTATAATTAACCGATCCCAAAAATGCCATATCATAGACTGAATTCAATGAAAGAGTCTTCTAAAGTAAATCTATAAAATAGACTCTAATGGGCTCCATATAATGATTAACCACGTTTAAGATCATGTGGTTAAGATTCAATAGAATAACCTACCATTATTTATCAGATAATACCACTTGTATTGCTCAAATGCATAAGGGTTAAATTAATATTTTCCAAACTAGGGAAATAGACATTTTGCAAACATGTCTTGTGAAAATCTAACAGATTTATTCACAGTGTTTTAAAAAATATCATATTCCTGAATTAAAATTCATGCAATTTGTGTGAGAGAAATTTAGATTTGCAAAGTTTAGGGGGAGAAAACTCCCAAATTATAACCCGTTGATGATCATTAGATCATATATATTGTACTCTTCTTCCTTAATGAGTTTTCCTAATGGTTTCTCATAAAAGGTTTTTAATGAGATGATATAAATACAAGTGTTTAGATATGTCACATTGTTTTCTCCTTATATTTTTCCCATTGGATTTTAAAGGAGTTTTCGTTGGCACATCATATTGCACTCTTTGCCATATTTACACAAGATATATGTCCTACCTCATATTTTTCCTACTGAGGTTTTTAAAGGAAGTACAAAATGCATATTTATTATTCTCCAAACTCATTTGTGAGGTTTTTCCATTCTCTAAGGTTTTTCTCATATGAGTTCTGAAGGAGACACTAATCTTTATATGTTGTATTATTTTCTCCTTATTTTTCCCAAAGGGTTTAAAGGAGTTTTAACAACATACCAAATACTATTCTCCTCATATTTTTCCCATAGGGTTTTTGGGGGAGAATCTCAGGAATTTGCAAGGACATACTCAAGGTTGTAGAAGAACACTCTCAAGACCATACAAGAAGATTTTTGAAGATTACACAAGACATTTTCAAGAATTGACGTTGTCCAAGGGGAAGTGTTAGAGTTAACTTAGCATTAGAGTTAGGCTAATAAACATTTAACTTTGTCATTAAGCTAACTACTGTGCAGTTAATATGTAGTGTTGTCCAAACGCCAATCACGTTTGTTCACAACAGACACTACCTTGTAAACCGCCATTGAGGCACCTGTACAGGGGCTATATATAGCCCAACAATCAATCAATAGAATCAACCTTTTGATTCAATCTTTCATTCTCAAACAACGAGGACCAGACGATGGGAGATCCTTGAGTTGGAGACGTGGCATACTGGCTCCTCCCAGATCGTGTCCTAGATTCCTGGCTCAAAGCCATTGTGTGGCTCGGGGTATCAGGTGTGTGCGAAGATCTTTTCGGGTGAAATCTCAACATTTCGACGCCAACGACGGCGACACCTGCGAGTGTCATAACCCTCTTGGAGGCGCCGTTGTGGCTGTCTTTGCCGCACTAGTGCTCTGGGTGAAAACCCTTGACCTTATGGTCTCGAGGATGGTGGTGTATCCGTCGTTAGCCTCTTGGGGCACCCTCGTGGAGCTCTGATCCTCCTCGTTGCAAGTGTTGGTTCTTCTTGATCTTTTTTGTTTATCTTAGATCTGTTTTGTAAGAGGGTTTCCTCCTTACTTTGTATTCGTTCGGCCGTGTGTGGCTTTATTTATGAAGCTTAGCGAAAGCCTGTTTCGAGGAAAAAGATCGATTCATAATAGAAACGAGCCCCTTCCATGTCGCTCTCATGAGTGACCTGGAGGAAACTGTAGCTGCCAGTCTGCCACCTGCCACCACGTGGGTGCACATCCAGTCCTCACCCCTCGCCGCCGCCAGAGAGCACATGGTAGCGCAACGCAAGTTTCATCTTCGCGAGATCCGAACAACGGAGTGGCTATAGGGCTTCAAAAGGTGGAGGCGCCGGTAGAGGTTGGCCGATTTGACCTATGGGGCGGAGGCACGGGAGGAGGTCGGCTGATTTGACCTAACGGGTTAAGTGCTAAGAGCGTGCGGACCACAACGCGAAGGCTGGACAAGCAACCAATCAACCAATTAGGTCAAATTCATAATCGAGAACATGGCTCGACCTCATGGCTCATGCCACCTGCCAAACATACTCTATCGATCTAACCCAAAGCATGAGACAGAAGAGAAACCTCTGCATCTACCAGAATCCAACCCGGCAAGGACCTCACGATTCAGGTGAAGTAAACAGATGAAAGCTGACGTCGCGCGTGGCATGGCACGAGGGAGCGCGGGCGGAGCACACGCCCCCGCCCGCCGGCGGTAGCAAACAAGCGGAACGATCAGCAGAACACTGCGTGCGTGAAGCATGCTGCCCCTCCGGGCCCTCCGGCCAGATGGCAACAAACGTGGACGCCTTTATATATCTATCACTCAGTCGCCGGTAGTAGTAGTCCACCCGGCACTACCACGTAGGTTCGACGACTCCTGCCTGCGCTTCCACACGATCATCCTTCCAGCAGGTAAAGTGCTGGTATCTGTAACTTCAGATTCAGACTGTGCACGGACAAGTACGAATCCAACCCATCGCACTGCGATGATCTTGCTTAAATCATTCTGTGTCAACTGTGTTTCGTTCTTAAAATTTGACCAAAAATATTTTCCTGTTGCTCTATCCGAATATCTGGACTCTAGAGCTCTTTGTCCATCATTTTCCCTCTCTTTTCATGACGTGCTCCTCACTTCTCTTTTCACCAAAGCTCTATTGCCTTTGTTCTCTCTTTGTACTTTCGGTTGGAGTAGAGATTAGCTTGATATTTATATTCATTTGTTTCCAACTTTACATCCCACTCAAGAAAGATCAACTTATTCATGTCCATGAATCGCTGATCAAAATCATGCTCTTACTTTAGAGCTCTGAAAAAGTTCTCTCTTGCTTAAGTGCAGCTGCTACTAGACAAGTAGAAGAGCTCACTAGGAGCACTAGCACCGTAATACTCCTGTCATCTCATGGTCAAATATTCATATAAACTGATATGAAAGGCTTATTTCATTAGCTCACAAATCATTTCACCCCGGACTTGAAACTAACGCCACGAAAACATTTTTTCCCCATGATGCAGGCGAGGGCGGAGGAAGCAACCCCAGGTCACCGCCCCGCCGCGGCCTCCCGATGGCGCTCCACCAGCGGGACACGGGCGGCAGAGGCAAAGAGAAGGAAGCCGAGCTCTACGGCGACGACGCCGAGCCGGGTGCGCCCTCGCACGCGACCGGCCGCGTGCCGCCCTGGAGGGAGCAGCTGACGCTGCGCGGCCTGCTGGTGAGCGCGGCCGTCGGCACCATGTACAGCGTCATCGTGATGAAGCTCAACCTCACCACGGGGCTCAACCCCACCCTCAACGTCTCCGCCGCGCTCATCTCCTTCGTCATGCTCCGCGGCTGGACGCAGGCGCTGGCCCGCCTCGGCGTCGCCGTCCGCCCGCTCACGCGCCAGGAGAACACCGTCGTCCAGACATGCGCCGTCGCCTGCTACAGCATCGGCTCCGCCGGTCAGCGCCACGAATCCCCTCTCACTTTGATTGTCAAGCTTGCTGCGGATACCCTGGATGTTGACGCGTACGACCTTGAATTTTTTTTCCTTGCTCCTCCTCCCCAGGTGGGTTCGGGTCCTACCTGCTTGGGCTCAACAAGAAGACCTACGAGATGGCGGGCACGGACATGGAGGGCAACGTGGGCACGAAAGAGCCCGGCCTTGGGTGGATGATCGGATTTCTCTTGGCCGTCAGCTTCGTCGGGATCCTCGCGCTAGTCCCTCTCAGGAAGGTCGGTGAGCTCTCCCCCCACACGCCACATAGTCTTGGCAAGTTTTGGCATTCAGATCACGGCCACTCCCAACTGCGATTTTGCCTTTCGTCCCCAATTTTGTTCTTTTGCCAGTGCTCCTTGCGTAGTGGCCAACTAGTCATCAGCTTCTTGGCATTTTCTTTTCTCCTTTCCGTAGCGCCAGGTGCTGTAGGTACGAGCCTGACGGATTATGTAAGTAAGCTGAAATAAACGACAAATTTGATTCGGTTTTGTTATAGGTATGGTGGTTTGACGTGAACGCTACAATTTTCCTTCTTTTCGGACTGCTTCGTTTGCTTGCCGTACTGTCTTTAGCCCAGTGATTGATTGTATTCATCACTTAGTCCTGCCAAAGCTTTTCTTCAGGCTTCAGTTAAGTCCTACGTCACGTACTTTTTTTTTGCGGGTAAAAGAGGATTTCATTACTCAGAAAGGGTTACAAGATGCTCCAAATCCAGTTCCCGAACCATGCTTTCAGGACCTGAACCGAGCCATACATTAGATTGGTACTCTGCTCTTGCAAAATTTGCAAGGCAGTGGCTAACCCTAACCTGCAAGCGATCCACTTTTACAAACTCGCGCACACGATCTAGACTAGATAGCCTTTTAATCTCCGAAAATAAATGCATAAGAAGCGACCTATCTGGACAGTCAATATAAGCTGAAGGCAGTCCTACGTCACATACATTGGCTAAGTTATAGCTCTATGGCATATTGTCTATGTTTTTGCTTAGTTGAAGCCTAAAAATGGAAGTATGTCAAACTTGTTAGCCTAACTTGTGAGAAAAATAGAGCCAGGGAATGCACTGATTATGTCAAAAAAGTACTACAGTAGATAATTCACCTATGGCTTCAGGTACATATTTCTAAAATTAATTGTGCACTTTGAAAAAGTAAGAGCATTCCGCATGCCCCAGCTATATGCCAGTTTAGTTGGCTTATCATGTTGTGAACCCTTTCAAACTGAATGTGATCCCTGGATAGCATTTTCTTGTTTGGTTCAATAGTTCCAGTTGTTTGACATCACTTGTAAATGCACAATTTAGTGTGAAGCATAATTGTGTAGAACTTTTGTAAAATTTCAGATTTTGGTGATCGACTACAAATTAACTTACCCAAGCGGAACAGCAACCGCCGTGCTTATAAATGGATTTCATGCGCCTCAAGCAGATGAAGTGGCGAAGTAGGTGTTTCAGCAAGAATTAAAAATAAGTAAATAAAATTTGACATTTTTATTAAATTTGATCTTCTTCATGGTAATTTCAGGATGCAAGTGAATGGATTCACAAAATACTTTGCTATCAGCTTCGTCTGGAGCTTTTTCCAGTGGTTTTACTCTGGTGGAGATAATTGTGGGTTTTCACAGTTTCCCACTCTTGGACTACGAGCTTGGAAACAATCGTAACACCTGATACTTTTCTTATTAATTATTATACTCCATTCTTCACTAAAATCACTAGTAAGAATTTGACATGATTAAATTTTATGCTGTGGTGTCAGGTTCTTCTTTGATTTCAACCTCACATATGTTGGGGCCGGGATGATTTGCCCCCATCTTATTAATATATCTCTCCTTGTCGGTTCTATTCTCTCTTGGGGTATAATGTGGCCACTGATTGCTGATCTGAAAGGAAGCTGGTATTCAGCAGATTTACCAGAAAGCAGCATGAAAAGCCTGCAAGGTTATAAGGTATGGTTCCCAATTTAATTAGTTTTTGCGTCTGTGATTTGCGATCTTTTGTTTCTTACCTGCCTCTCATTCTCAGGCTTTCATATGCATATCTCTCATCCTAGGAGACGGTGTGTACAATTTTGGAAAGGTTATGCTGAAAACCATTTGGAGTATACTTGACAAATCAAAACAGAACGACACCAAGAAAGGTAAATGTCTTATCACACATCCTTTTTTTTATGTATCAATGATCTAATGTGGGGTTTTCATTATGCTTCCAGAGGAAGATATTTTGGCGCTCGATGAACTTCACCGCAATGAAGTTTTTACAAGAGACAGTCTCCCTAATTGGATAGCCATCTTGGGTTACTTTGCACTATCAGTCGCTGCTGTAATTACAATTCCCTTGATTTTCCCTGAGATGAAGTGGTATTATGCTATCATAGCATACATATTGGCACCTGCCTTGGGTTTCTCCAATGCCTACGGATCTGGGCTTACTGACATCAACATGGCTTACAACTATGGAAAAATTGCCCTCCTCATTCTTGCATCCACTGTTGGAAAAGAACATGGTGTAATTGCTGGGATGGTAGGCTGTGGTATGGTGAAATGTATGACATCAATATCTGCTGATCTGATGCAGGATTTCAAAACTGGACATCTTACATTAACATCACCTAGATCAATGCTTATTGCTCAGATTGTTGGCACCGCCATGGGCTGTGTCATCTCACCCCTAACATTCTTTGTGTTCTACAATGCCTTTGACATAGGCAACCAGAATGGGCCCTGGAAGGCACCGTATGCTCTAATATACCGAAACGTTGCAATTCTTGGTGTACAGGGCTCATCTGCTTTGCCGTTGCATTGCTTGCAGCTGTGCTATGGATTCTTCGCCTTCGCGCTGGTGGCCAACCTTATGAGGGATTTCCTCCCGCGGAAGTATGGCAAATGGATTCCCTTGCCCATGGCAATGGGGTTTCCATTCCTTGTTGGCGCGAGCTTTGCCATCGACATGTGTGTCGGGAGCTTGATAGTCTATATCTGGCACAAGATTGACAGAAGCAAAGCAGTGCATATGGTGCCGGCAGTTGCGTCTGGTTTTATATGCGGGGATGGACTGTGGATCTTCCCAGCTTCCTTGCTTGCACTGGCCAAGATCACTCCACCAATGTGCATGGCATTTGATCCTACATACTAGATGGCTATCATGCTCGGTAGTAGTCGCAGCTCCATGGCTGAGATTTTGCATGCTAGGGTGAATAACCTGAATGGTAAATCCGCAGGATGTAAAATTGTAAGAAAGTGTCTTTCAGGAGCAGATGATCCAATTGTCAAATATCGGGTTCCAGTTGTTCTCTGCAAACCGTATGAAAAAAGTATCATCTTGTCAATTAGCAAATAGCAAACTGTTGCATGCCAAAAAAAAGAGGGTTTGGGTATTTTGGACTATTATGAATATTGCTCAGCTGGACAAATAGTTATGGAAACTTTCTAATGAAAACTGGCCTTTGGCAACTAGTTAAACAGCCTGCAAAATCAAACTCTTTGTTAGGAACCTGGGGGTTCCCACTTTTGGCAAGGGCTTATATGGAATTAAAAGAAGTTTTCTGGAGATGCTGTAAAATAAGATTGGGGATGAGAGGAAAAACTAGCTTTTGGTAGGACCATTGGCTTACTGATGAGAGTTCTGCTAAAAAAATCCTAAGACTTTTTTATGTTTGGATTAATTGAAATGTGACAATTCCATATCGAAAAAAAAAATTGAAATGTGACAATTAGAGATGTAATGGATACCGGGATTGTTTCTTTAAGATTTAGGAGGGTCATGGTTGGATCTTTGAGAGAGCAATGGAGACAATTAAAATTCCTTGTTTATAGGGTGATTTTAACTGAGGAACCAGATTAATTTGGAAATTGACGAATTCTGGATGTTTCCTTGTTAAATCATTCAGCTCTGCTATGCAATTTTGTGGAACTGTTCCTTATAAATGTTGTATGCTGATCCAAATTCATAAAAAAGGGAGGCTAACTTATGACGAGCGGAGTGAAGTCTATCACCGGTAGGCTTGGGTCGAGAGGAGAGGAGTTTTTTAATCGCTTCATTGGAAAACCCACAACGTTGTGTAAACACTCTTGATATAGTTTTGCTTGCTAGCGTTCGTGATTTTCTCTCTTTCTTAGAGGGTTTGTTTATAAAAATAAATTTATGTGGAAGATAAAAATCTCACTAAGGGTTAAAACTTTTTATTTGGCTGGTTCTCAGAGGGAGCATCTTGACCAGATGTTTTATCACACAAGGGGGGATGTGAGAAGTTTTTTTCTGCAAAAATTCCAAAGAGTTCTAAAAGTAAATATTACAAATAGGTCATTTGGATCACCTAGCGAAGACTACAGATACTAGTGAAAGCCGAAGGCGCGCCACCGTCCTCGCTCCTCCATCATTGGAGGCAGGCAAATTTTATCGTAGTAAAGTTTGTTGTAGTAGATAGACGGGAAGACCGACCGGATCCTAGAAAATCCGACGTACACACAACTTCATGCACCCCCACCGACGCTAGACGCACCACCGAAGCGATGATTTCGGGAAGAACCTTATGTGAGAAGTTAACCTTGGTAGACAAGATTCAAGACCCTCTAGGAGCCAGCCAGCCCTGCCCAGGGTTACATCACTAGGCCAATTATTGAGCCGATCATGATCACCACCATAAAACAATTCCGTGGGTACATTCCTAAGCTAACCGAAAATTTAAGAAGAGGTGTAGCATGGTCCATGCAGCCCACGGATTACGCTCAAAGCAATACAGTATGCTTAACCCGGTTTCAGTCTACATGCTACGGCTCCTCTACTTTTATGCTTGCTTGTGTTGTGCCCATTGCAATCAGGACCGATGCTGATACGCGACAGCGACGGGGGAGTATCTTGTGTGAACTGCCAGCCTCCACATGAACCGCTCGGTGTGGACCGTCGTCCTTCACCCGTGTCTTCTCCCACTCACTCGAGCACGCGCACTGAAGATGCCCAGACAGTCTCGAATCCTCAGTGTGGCATTCTGTGTCTGACGGCACAAATCGGTCTCAATTATCGGCTTATCGCACGGCATCGATCGTCTGCCTAAGGGAGCCGTGCCATTGTCACTTCTGTTTGATTGGCGATTCTGTCGCTCAACTTTGTGCAGGAGTTGGAGGGCCATAGCTGCCCGGATTAGGCCACGGAAAGCGGCATCCGATGCTCGATTTCGACCGTGGGTTCTGAAGTTCTATGACCGGATTGGATTTGGTCCGGAATTGTTTCCCTGATTCAGTCTGTCAGCTGTTGCTGCATCTGATTTCGATCAGGCTGAACAGTTGTCCCTGCTTTGATCGTTTGATGCAATCATGCAGTGCAACTCGAACGGGCATACACTACAGAGACTAGACAAGGCTAATGACCCAAATCTAAATTACGAAATCTGAGTTTGTACTCTCCTCTTACAGTATGTTTACCGCAATATCTCGTCTCGAGTTTGACACGAACACAACTCCTGTTCATCTACACCAGATACAACGTCAGTGGGGAACCCCGGACACCGAGCCATCTATCCACTCATAGTTTGACATAAACCAAACCAATGATTTCGAATCTTCACGGCAAGTATCCATCATGCGTTCAATCTCTCTGCTTTTGGGAGACAACACTGGTGATAGTGAGTACCGACGTTAATACGGTGTTAACTGCTACAGAGGAGAGGACCTTATAGCCTGGTGGCAATGGTAAGCTCTCTTTCCCATCCATTTAGAGGTAATAATATTTATCAAACAAATTTAAAAATCAAACTTAATACTTTAGAGTAATATGCAAATATGGCGGGAGTTAACAGGTATGCCCGTCCTGTGTGGGGCCGGTAGTGCCTTTGATAATCCTAGGACGCCACGCTAGGTATCGGTCGAGCAAAGGTTCGCCCCGATCAGCCGCCTCCCACAGCATCCGGTCTTATTTAAAACTTAATATGTTGAATAAGGAAAAAATAAAAATCCGTATGCATGGATTGATACAGTGGTCAGGCTGCTCCTTATTGAAAAGTACAATAAATTTGAGAACTGAACTGTCTGATTTTGCAACACATCCCCACTCACACAATCTTTTTTTATGTGTTTGCAGTATTGTCCAAACATTTTCGTATCCCGGTGTGTAAGAATAAGCAAAAGGCTGGTCAAGCATTTCAAGGTAACATGATTATGTGTATGCAATAAATCCCTATTTGGCCACAACAAATCACTAAGGTTAACCATCAGGTATATGCAACATGTAAGCAAATGCTTGCGGCATGAACGCCCTATATGCAGTAGAGACCACAGTCGGTTCACCATAACGACTAGATGTTTGGATGTGATACTGGATCCCTACCCTTTAGGTACTTAGGTATTCCTATCCATTACAGAAAACTTAGAAATTCGGATTGGTATCCAGTGGAGATCCGGTTTGAATGTAAATTGGGATGCTGGTAAGGTAAGTTACTATCCTATGGGGATAGGCGTGTCCTTATCAATTCAGTTTTAACAAGCTTAACTATGTTTATGTTGTCCTTTCTAGAGATACCTGTTGGGTAAGAAAATGACTGGACTTCTATAGGTCTAGATTTTTTTGGCAGTCCGATGAAAATAAGAGAAAATATACTTGCAAAATGGAATATAGTCTGCCGACCCAAAGATCAGGGGCCTTAGGTATTGATGTTCTCGAACTCGAAAATAGATGTTTATTGAGTAAGTGGCTTCATAAACTTCTTAATGAGGATTAGATGTGGCAAGAATTGCTACAAAATAAATATCTAAGATAAAAGACCTTATCTGAGGTGAAGGCTAAGCCTACGGATTCTCCCTTTTGGAAGGGATTGATGGGGTTAGGGACGATTTTTTTACTAGAGGTTGTTTCAAAGTTGGTAATGGAGCAACTACTCGTTTTTTGGGAAGACAATTGGTTAGGAAGAATTCTGTTAGCTCAGCAATATCCATCGTTATATAATATTGTGCACCACAAGAATGTAACGGTAGCCATGTGTTAGTCCAAACACCTCTCAGGCGGCTGTTGGTAGGTAACAAATGGAGTTTATGGTTACAGTTATGCCAAAAACTTATGATGGTTAATTTAAATGGAGAGAAAGACCGTTTTGTTTGGAGTTTGACATCCAATGGTTTGTTTACGGTGAAATCTATGTATGAGGATCTTATGAATGACCACATACCTTTTTTGAGAAAGTATCTATGGAAAGTTTAAATTCCTATTAAAATTAAAATATTTATGTGGTTTTTGAGTAATAAGGTTTTGCTTACCAAAGATAATTTAGTTAAACTATAATGGAATGGATGTACGAAATGTGTTTTTTGTGGAGAGCAGGAGACTATTGAACATCTCTTCATAAATTGCCCTTTAGCTAAACATCTTTGGCGTACGGCTAATTTCACGTATGATCTTCCACCTCCAACCAATATTACGAATATGTTTGGTAATTGATTAAATGGAGTTGATAGACAATCTAAGACTTTTATCCGTATTGGGGTCTCTGCCTTATGCTGGTCTATATGGAAAGTGAGGAATGATATTATCTTTAATAAAAAACAATCTTTTCACTTTTTGCAGGTTATCCATATGGTGTCACATTGGGTTCAGCTGTGGGCTCTACTGTCACCGGAGGAGCAGCGGGATGCTATGGCTTCTGGATGCACACGGCTCCAGATGGTCGCTCAGAAAATCTTGTGCCAGGCTGGCTGGCGACATAATAGGCGGCTACGCTGATGTGTAGTCATACTTTGTTTTATGTTTTTCACTGGTTGATTCTTGTATCAATTCTGGGTGATGTGTGAGATGTTTTAAACTTTGTACTCGTAACTTATTAATAAAAGGCCGTGTGCATCATCATGATGCAGAAGCCATGGTGTTAATCCCCATTTCGGAAAAAAATAACGACTAGATGTTTAAGCAAAACATGCAAGACTTTGAAGCTTGATAAAATATAACATATGGAACATCCAAGGTCTCCAAATGGCTAACCTTATTATGGCACACCAACCTCGAGGCCATGAGCTTACCGGCGGTGAATCCGGCTAGCTACATGCATCGTTAGATCTAGTGTGCTCAAACTCATTCCTTCCGCCCATGTTATCTTCCCATCTGGGACCATAGAGGATATCGGCAAAGTGAAGGACCTCGGATTAGAGCTCCTAGTTAGAGATATCCATGGCGGCATGACAATATCCATAGTGTGAGGCATCCATGGCGGAGTCGTAGAGGAAGTGTGAAAATACCTATCTCTCTTATACGTCCCAAACGTATCTATAATTTTTGATGCTCCATGCTTGTTTTGTTACAATTCTTATACGTTTTATCTGCACTTTTCCACACTTTTTAGCATTTTCTGGGACTAACCTATTAACGTAGTGACAGTTCCTGTTTTCTGTTGTTTTTGTGTTTCAGAAAAGTTGTACATGAAAGTTTCTCGGAATTGGACGAAACAAAAGGCCAGAGTCTTATTTTTCCGGGACGAAGACAGAGCCAGAAGGACACGCGCAGGAGAGCTGCCACGCGGCAGTACATAGGGCAGGCGCGGTCCCACCCTTGGCCGCGCCTGGCCCATGTACTGGCGCCTTGTCGCCTCGTTTGCTCCGCCCTTCCGCCTATTTATTCCTCGTATCGGGAAAACCCCAGGGAAACCGAGCCTCCATCCACGAAAAGTTCCGACGTCGTCATCAATCGAAACCCTAGTTCGGGAGGGTTCTGCAGTCTATCCCGGCACCCTGCCGGAGAGGGAAATCACCGCCGAAGGCCTCTACATCGCCATGTCTTCATTCGAGGTGATGCGTGAGTAGTCCTCCATGGGACCATGGGTCCATAGCAGTAGCTAGATGGCTATCCTCTCCTTGTTGTGCTTCATGTATATATCTTGTGAGCTGCCTAACATGATCAAGATCATCTATTTGTAATTGCTACATGTTGGTTTGATGTGGATCCGATTTATAGAGAGATTGCTTTGGTTGAGATTATGTATTATGTTATTATGATCTTGCATGCTCTCCGTTTCTAGTAGATGCTCTGGCCAAGTAGATGCTAGCGACTCCAAGATGGAGTATTTATGCTCGATAGTGGGTTCATGTCTCTATTTAACCATGGGAAGTGACCTTGTTCTCTACGGTTGTAGATGTGTTGTTGCTACTAGGGAGAAAACAGCGGTGTTCTATTCAAGGGTAGTTTCATCGTTTACTTTACACACATTGCTTAAATCGATAGTCCGTTGCTTACAACTTAATACTGGAGGGTGTCACGGATGCAATCCTGAAGGTGGATTATTAGTCATAGATGCAGTTCGATTACGGTCTATGTATATTGTTATAATGCCCACATACTTTCATAGCATGTATTCTGCACCAACCATTACCGTAGAATCTCTGTTTGTCAATTGCCCATCTGTAATTTGTTTACCCAGCATATTTATTTTATTGGAGAGGCGCCTCTAGTGAACTGTGGACCCCGGTCCTTCTTCTTTTAATTGCAATCTTCTACAACATTTTTCTGTTCTGTTCTCTGCAAACAATTCTTCTTCCACACGGTTCGTTTAATCCTTTGTTTTCAGCAAAACCATTGAGCTTGACAACCTCGCTGAAATTTGGGAACAAAGTACTTTGTTGTTTGTGTGCAGGTCTCCATGTTGTTGCTGACGCCGGCACTGCGCCCTGCCATGAGTTGGTTCGCAACACCTCGAGGGAGAACGTTTTTCTCCTACTGATCGATAAACCTTGGTTTCTTACTGAGGGAAAACTTCTCATCATACCTTCCTCTTGGGGTTCCACTCAACGTTGCGCATAAATTCTCCTTCATCAACTCTGCGCTCAGCACTCTCCTGGAGGGAGTGAATATGCATTTTAAAGCAATTAGGATTTGGTTTGAACAAATGCAAAAAAAACTTCTTGTTTAGGTTTCAAACATAAATCATAAATATGATAGGCTCAACTAAGTGTACCTGCAACTTATGCTAAATAAGATGAGCGGCAATAAGTAGGAAGATTAATAACACAACAGATAGACAACCTATGAGAGGATAAAAAATACAAACACAAAGGCTAATACAATTTAAACAACACTAGTGAAAGTGTTTAGATATTGATATAATCGAGGCGCGCATAGACGGAGATTTATCCTAATGTTAATTTCCTCGCAAGGGAGCCCATCTTATTCTCCTTGAGCCCCCACCGTAAAGTTGGAGCCCAATCACTATGGATAGTATCTCCCTCTACTTCGGAGGTGGAAAGCTCCACAACTAGTTCATACTCCCCACGAACGAGCAGCCCCAACCTCTTCATAATATCCACAAAGAGGTCACCATGGCAAGAACCAACAAATCTTCTAGTATGGACACCCTTCAAGAGTAACAATCTCACATGATTTTACTTAAACAAATCAACATGAAGAGGTCGAACGGGTACGATAATTACAAAGTAAGAACATAAAAAAATCAAATCCCACACAAAGCATCAAATATTATGGGGAGAATGGTGAGGAGGAACAATGGAGGAGGTCAACCGATGAGTCCAAGATCTTGATCCTAAATATTCCCTTGACATAGAAGAGAAATTTGGGGTAGGTGGGAATGTAGATATAGATCTCCTCTCTCGTTTCACTTAAAGAAATGCAAGAGTCGTTATACGGTTGGAAAGAAATCAAGATTTTGAAGGTAAATGATGGCAGAGAAAGCGGGTCCAAAAACTTAGGTCTCTTGGGGGAAGAAGATCCCCTTTTATACGGCAAGCGAAAATCTACCCATTGGAGCATTTTTCGGCTCATCTAGAATCCGTTTGGAACTCTGAGTATAAATTATTGGTGGATCGGAATAATCCAAGTAGAATCTAGACTCGTTCAAAAGCTAGTGGATATATTTGGATTCACTTCGAACTCATAATGGATTACTCCGAACAATCCAAATTTTCTTTCTCAATTCTAATTTAAACCTGAATGCTAGAAACAACAACACCACTCACAAAAAAAATACAATAACTTTCCCATATTATCTTCGTCTTTACGAACTTGGGGTTGTTTTGAGATAACAAGTTGTAGATCCTCATTCTAAGAAAAAAAATCAACTAAATAAAATGATGCCCAATATGGAAAGATTTGAGCACTCTATGCATAACCAACCTGTTTAAGTTATTATCGGAAAACCCCTCTTGATAATACGACTATCAAACTTATAATTCAGTCTCCCAACAAGAACCTTGACACTAGTAAACTAGGGAAACCTAGAAAATGCATACCTTATCTTTATGCGTTCCACTTTCATGCTTGTCTCAACTTGGAAAAGTCACTTGATCGCGCTTGCTTGGTGTAGAATCAAAAATATTAATGGCTCCCCAATATTGCAATAAGACAATTAAACCTCACTTACCCATATCTCAAATGGACCAAAAGCTTCAAACATATGATCCCTTTGAGATGCCTATTGATGTACTCTGACCTTCGTCTTCACCACATCACACATGTCAACGCCATTACATCAACTAAAGGTGAACCCAATCCTCTTTGCGACTCTGTTCTTACTCTTGAGGATGGCATAGTATTTCATAATCCATATATGGTCAATGGTAGTGATAAATCGACATGGACAGAGAGAAAAGAGGGAAGAACAAGAGCTCAAGGAATTGAAGGCCGATGAGAAGGAAGAAGATCCAGGTGAAGCTACAACATAGTCTCCGGCCTCCAAGCCCCGGAGTCTCTGGCCGCATCGCCTCGACACATGAGTCTCCGGCCATATAATGTCGGAGTCTACGGCCTCACCAACTCGAGCGCAGGGCTGGAGTCTCTGTCCATGAAGATTGGAGTCTATGAACTAAGAAGAGAAGAGAGGAATCACCATCAGCCTGCCTATGCACACCTGCTATAAGGTTTCGGCCCATCTATGTAAGGGTTCGTCCCATCTACCTATGGCCCGCTCATATGTGCCTATTTCTCCCATTTGCATGCCCCTTCCTCCCTTATGCCTATATATAGGACCCCTTCTCCACCTATGAATCCTAGGAAAGTTATGAGATATAATTAGGCATGTGCCTCTCCCATGTGGGAATCCTTATCCTTAGATCATTCATCTATTGAGTTGTATCCATGGACCTCTTTAAGAGTTTGGTGTCTCTCCTATGGTGATTCTTGTAGTGCTTATCATCTCCCGTGATTGGGACTCTAACGAGTTGCTACTCTCTCCCCATGAGTGCTTGCCAATCTCTCACAAGTGATTCTACCTAGAGGTCTCTCCCTCATGATTCTATTGGGACGGTGGTTCTGGCCGTTGAGAGCAAATAGATTTGTACCGGGTTTAGTGTGCATTTGTATCTCATGTTCTTCTTGTTCTTACTAGTTCTTTGCATTCTTCCACAAATCCACTCGAATATGTGCACATCGAGCCACCACAATAGGTCTAGTCCTCCATTACCTATCTTGAATTTTCTCATCGCAACCTTGATGGCTATCTCTATGTGATGACATCCTCTCATAGGCCATATGGAATCTTTATTTTCTTATGCAAGTCCATATGTGGCACCTAAGCCACATATAAATACCAAACACATAATTTACAGAAAAGTTCACGAATGGAAATTCACAATTTCATACCATACCATTAGATAACTTGATCGCACAAGGTACATCATTTACGCTTGATCCAGACTCCAATTTAACTGTGGCAAATGTTATGTCGCGGTTTCCTCTAAATATAGCTTTTAGAAGAAATCTTAACGCGGAAAAATGGTCAAAGTGGATTCATTTAGTTCAGCGTCTTATAGATATTAATTTAACTGACGACAACGACAAGTTCACATGGAACTTAACTTCTTTGGGTGAATTCACTGTTAAATCTATGTATCTCGATCTTCTAAATGGGCACACTACATTTTTACGCAAATATATTTGGAAAATCAAAGTTCCACTAAAAATTAGGATATTTATGTGGTTCTTGCATAAGAAAGTAATTTTGACAAAGGATAATTTGGTTAGAAGGAAATGGCAAGGAAATACAAAATGTTGTTTCTGTGACAAAGAAGAAACTATTCAACATTTGTTTATTGAATGCCCTTTTGCTAAGACTATTTGGCGCATTGTCCATATGTCGTTCGGAACTTCACCACCCATAAATATCACTAATTTATTTGGGAATTGGTTGCATGGTTTAGATTTAAAAAAAGTCAAAAATCAAATGAGAGTTGGCGTTTGTGCTTTACTTTGGGCAATATGGCACGTTTCGTAATGATCTAGTTTTTAAAAAATCAAAACATGCTTCTTTCTTGAAGGTTATTGCTCTTGCTACCCATTGGACCAGTACGTGGTTATGTATCCAGCCGGAGGAGCTCCGCCAGGACATGGATTTTGGGTGCAACCGACTAGAAATGGTTGCACAGGTTTTATTTAGCCAGTGCGGTTGGCATCTTGATCGCAGGCTCACATGTTGATTCACTGGCGTTTAGTTTTGTTGCCTCTTGCTAGATGGTTGATACATGTGTATCGACCTTAAGTGATCTGTGAGTTGTAATAAGTTTTGTAATAAATTTTGATACTGCAGACTGAATTCTTTAGTAAAGCGAGACCGGGAATTAGTTCCCGTTTCGAAAAAAAATCATTTACACTTGATCCATACTCCAATTCCTTGACTTCATCTTATCAAAATTTATGTGTACTCAACTCTCTATCTTTATGATATCTTGAAGGAAATAATTAACTGAAATGATAGACATGGTAACCTAGAGGGTCGGTGAATAGGTTCTATAAATTTTCTGTAGATCAATTTTAGGTTTTGCAGAATTATAAAGTGGCCTAATGCAAACTATGTGTCGCACCTATATGATGATACAAGTAATTAAAACACGAAGGAAATCACAAATATAAACAACATTAGCAAAGAGCTTGGATAGAGATAACCAAGGCATTGCCGGAGACGAAGTTGTTAGCCCGATATTCACTCCATGGGGGAACTAAGCCACCGTTGGAGAGGCGTGAGAACCCACAGAGGCTTCTCAAGTGCCCTTCTCCATGAAGTAGGAGCTTAATTACAACTGCTAGGTCTTGCGGTGGCCCCCAAACCCTCACAAAAACATTTCTACGGGGAAAATCAAAAGTCCCGAGCCTCCATGTGACCCTAACCACCCAGAGTTTCCCATGAACCCAAGATGAAAAACTAGTTCAATGAACTCAGGGGAGAATGAAGTATGGCTTCGTGAGATTGTAGATTGGGACCTCATCTTGTTTACTACCAAAGGGTATGTATTTGATTGGGTATAATTAAAGATCCTTAAGATTTTGTGTTTCGCAATGGTCGAGAGATAGCTTCAAGGTATTGACATGAATGGTTGAACTAACATCCTCAAGGAGGAATAAAGGCATTTTACAGCCTATAGGGGTAGAACTAGCTAGCTATTTGGGGAAATTTCTACGCGCATGTCTGTGGTAAGTCGGTAGAATCGACTACACTCCCGAGTGCTTTAGTGCCCGGGTCTTTGGATAGTCCAACATACCGACCTAAACAATTTTCGATCGACGAGGTCGGTGTACCAGTGCTGCAACCAAGCCAGGCCAACATAGTCGGTCATGATGGTGCGGGAATCGAGACCCACCGAACCAATCGGGGTGGGCCTCCGTGACACCAACTTGGAGACTGACTTCGTAGAAACCTCTCAGATATATTTTTATCCAAACTGATAATATCTCCTCTCTTTGTGTGATGGAAATATAGTGATAGGATGCCTATTTGTCTTTGGTTTCGTTTCGTCTCCAATGCCGCAACAACGTGCGGAGAGCCCTGGCTGAACCCGGTTAGTAACGTATTTTCTCGCTTGTATTTTTTCCAAAAATACCGCAATCTATTCATAATATATCGTCAACAATAGTACAAGGAATTCTAAAAGTAAGAAAAATTACAAACAATTATCTGGACCACCTACAAGTACTTGAGCGAGCCTAAGGCACGCCGCCGTCCTTGCCCCTCCCTCACTGGAGTCGAGCAAAGCTTGGCGTAGTAGAGCTTGTTGTAACAGAAAGACATAAAGTCATCGTGTTAAGGCCCCAAAATACCAGCACATAAGAGCAACAGCCATCGTCGATGAAGAGAAGCATAGATCAGAAGGAACACCGACCAAATCCAGCGAGATCTGCCGGAGACACACGTCCATATGCCCTCCAATGATGCTAGACTCACCACCGAGATGGGGGAAAGACGTGGAGGCGGCGCCACACTGACTTACTAAGTAGGACACAAACCCTAACCAACCTTTTTATTTTTTTGAAATTAAACCCTAACCAATCTGATAAAAGAGAAACAGACCCCTCCCGTTGATACGTCTCAAACGTATCTATAATTTTTATGTTCCATGCTACTTTTATGATGATACTCACATGTTTTATACACATTATATGTCATTATTATGCATTTTCCGGCACTAACCTATTGACGAGATGCCGAAGAGCCAGTTGTTGTTTTCTGCTGTTTTTGGTTTCAGAAATCCTAGTAAGGAAATATTCTCGGAATTGGACGAAATCAACACCCAGGGGCTTATTTTTCCACGAAGCTTCCAGAAGACCGAGGGAGAAACGAAGTGGGGCCACGGGGCGCCGCCACACTAGGGCGACGCGGCCTAGAGGGGGCCCGCGCGGCCCTAGCGTGTGGGGCCCCCGTGACTCCTCCGACTCCGCCCTTCCGCCTACTTAAATCCTTCGTCGCGAAACCCTCTGTACCGAGAGCCACGATACGGAAAACCTTCCAGAGACGCCGCCGCCGCCAATCCCATCTCGGGGGATTCAGGAGATCGCCTCCGGCACCCTGCCGGAGAGGGGAATCATCTCCCGGAGGGCTCTTCATCGCCATGATCGCCTCCGGATCGATGTGTGAGTAGTTCACCCCTGGACTATGGGTCCATAGCAGTAGCTAGATGGTTGTCTTCTCCTCATTGTGCTATCATGTTAGATCTTGTGAGCTGCCTATCATGATCAAGATCATCTATTTGTAATGCTACATGTTGTGTTTGTTGGGATCCGATGAATATTGAATACTATGTCAAGTTGATTATCAATCTATCATATATGTTGTTTATGATCTTGCATGCTCTCCGTTGCTAGTAGAGGCTCGGCCAAGTTGATACTTGTAACTCCAAGAGGGAGTATTTATGCTCGATAGTGGGTTCATGCCTCCATTGAATCGGGACAGTGACGGAAAGTTCTAAGGTTGTGGATGTGCTTGTTGCCACTAGGGATAAAACATCGATGCTTTGTCTAAAGATATTTGTGTTGATTACATTACGCACCATACTTAATGCAATTGTCTCGTTGTTTACAACTTAATACCGGAAGGGGTTCGGATGATAACCCGAAAGTGGACTATTTAGGCATAGATGCATGCTGGATAGCGGTCTATGTACTTTGTCGTAATGCCCCGATTAAATCTCATAGTACTCATCATGATATATGTATGTGCATTGTTATGCCTTCTTTATTTGTCAATTGCCCAACTGTAATTCGTTCACCCAACATGCTATTTATCTTATGGGAGAGACACCACTAGTGAACTGTGGACCCCGGTCCATTCTTTACATCTGAAATACAATCTACTGCAATTGTTCTTTACTGTTCTTCGCAAACAAACATCATCTTCCACACTATACATCTAATCCTTTGTTACAGCAAGCCGGTGAGATTGATAACCTCACTGTTACGTTGGGGCAAAGTACTTTGATTGTGTTGTGCAGGTTCCACGTTGGCGCCGGAATCCCTGGTGTTGTGCCGCACTACACTTCGCCGCCATCAACCTTCAACGTGCTTCTTGGCTCCTACTGGTTCGATAAACCTTGGTTTCTTACTGAGGGAAACTAGCTTCTATACGCATCATACCTTCCACTTGGGGTTCCCAACGGACGTGTGCTTTACGCGTATCAAGCTAAATTTCTGGCGCCGTTGCCGGGGAGATCAAGACACGCTGCAAGGGGAGTCTTCCACTTCCAATCTCTTTACTTTGTTTTTGTCTTGCTTTACTTTATTTACTACTTTGTTTGCTGCACTAAAACAAAACACAAGAAAAATTAGTTGCTAGCTTTACTTTATTTACTGTCTTGTTCTCTATATTAAAAACACAAAAAATTAGTTACTTGCATTTACTTTATCTAGTTTGCTTTATTTACTACTGTTAAAATGAATACTCCTGAAAACACTAAGTTGTGTGACTTCACTAGCACAAATAATAATGATTTCCTATGCACACCTATTGCTCCACCTGCTACTACAGCAGAATTCTTTGAAATTAAACCTGCTCTACTGAATCTTGTCATGAGAGAGCAATTTTCTGGTGTTAGTTCTGATGATGCTGCTGCCCATCTTAATAATTTTGTTGAACTATGTGAAATGCAAAAGTATAAGGATGTAGATGGTGATATTATAAAATTGAAATTGTTTCCTTTCTCCTTAATAGGAAGAGCTAAAGATTGGTTGCTATCTTTGCCTAAGAATAGTATTGATTCATGGACTAAATGTAAGGATGCTTTTATTGGTAGATATTATCCTCCCGCTAAAATTATATCTTTGAGAAGTAGCATAATGAATTTTAAGCAATTGGATAATGAACATGTTGCTCAAGCATGGGAAAGAATGAAATCTTTGGTAAAGAATTTCCCAACCCATGGACTAACTACTTGGATGATCATCCAAACCTTCTATGCAGGATTGAATTTTTCTTCGCGGAACCTATTGGATTCAGCTGCTGGAGGTACCTTTATGTCCATCACCTTGGGGGCGGCAACAAAGCTTCTTGATGATATGATGATCAATTACTCTGAATGGCATACTGAAAGGGCTCCACAAGGTAAGAAGGTAAATTCTGTTAAAGAAACCTCCTCCTTGAGTGATAAGATTGATGTTATTATGTCTATGCTTGTGAATGGTAGATCTAATGATGATCCTAATAATGTTCCTTTAGCTTCATTAGTTGCTCAAGAAGAACATGTTGATGTGAACTTCATTAAAAATAATAATTTCAACAACAATGCTTATAGAAATAATTCTGGTAACAACTATAGGCTATATCCTTCTGCTAATAGTAATGGTTATGGTAATTCTTATGGGAATTCTTACAACAATAATAGGGATGTACCCCCTGGTCTTGAAGCCATGCTTAAAGAATTTATTAGTACACAAACTGCTTTTAACAAATCTGTTGAGGAAATGCTTGATAAAATTGATATTCTTGCTTCTAAGGTTGATAGACTTGCCTCTGATGTTGATCTTTTAAACTTAAAAGTTATGCCTAATAAGGATATTGATAATAAAATTGTTACTACAGCAAATGCCATCCAAGTTAGAATTAATGAGAATATAAGATTGATGGCTGAATTGCATGCTAGGTGGGAAAGAGAAGAAAACGAAAAACTTGCTAAAGAGAATAATGTAGCTAAAGTTTGGACTATTACCACCACTAGTAATGATAATGATTCACATGTTGCTAAACCTCTGATGGCGTGTATTTCACACGTTCGTTGGGAACCCCAAGAGGAAGGTATGATGCGCACAGCAGCAAGTTTTCCCTCAGAAAGAAACCAAGGTTTATCGAACCAGGAGGAGCCAAGAAGCACGTTGAAGGTTGATGGCGGCGGGATGTAGTGCGGTGCAACACCGGAGATTCCGGCGCCAACGTGGAACCTGCACAACACAACCAAAGTACTTTGCCCCAACGAAACAGTGAGGTTGTCAATCTCACCGGCTTGCTGTAACAAAGGATTAACCGTATTGTGTGGAAAATGATTGTTTGCAGAGAAAACAGTAAAAACACGTATTGCAGCAGATTTGTATTTCAGTATAAAAGAATGGACCGGGGTCCACAGTTCACTAGAGGTGTCTCTCCCATAAGATAAAAGCATGTTGGGTGAACAAATTACAGTCGGGCAATTGACAAATAGAGAGGGCATAACAATGCACATACATGTCATGATAAGTACGAAGTGAGATTTAATTGGGCATTACGACAAAGTACATAGATCTGCCATCCAACCGCATCTATGCCTAAAAAGTCCACCTTCGGAGTTATCGTCCGAACCCCTCCAGTATTAAGTTGCTAAACAACGGACAATTGCATTAAGTATGGTGCGTAATGTAATCAACAACTACATCCTCGGACATAGCGCCAATGTTTTATCCCTAGTGGCAACAAGCACAACACAACCTTAGAACTTTCCGTCACTCGTCCCGTGTGTCAATGCGGGCATGAACCCACTATCGAGCATAAATACTCCCTCTTGGAGTTAAGAGCAAAAACTTGGCCGAGCCTCTACTAATAACGGAGAGCATGCAAGATCATAAAAAACACATATGTAATAACTTGATAATTAAAATAACATGGTATTCTCTATCCATCGGATCCCGACAAACACAACATAGAGTATTACAGATAGATGATCTTGATCATGTTAGGCAGCTCACAAGATCCAACAATGAAGCACAATGAGGAGAAGACAACCATCTAGCTACTGCTATGGACCCATAGTCCAGGGGTGAACTACTCACTCATCACTCCGGTGGCGACCATGGCGGTGTAGAGTCCTCCGGGAGATGAATCCCCTCTCCGGCAGGGTGCCGGAGGAGATCTCCAGAATCCCCCGAGATGGGATTGGCGGCGGTGGCGTCTCTGGAAGGTTTTCCGTATCGTGGTTTTTCGCATCAGGGGTTTCGCGACGGAGGCTTTAAGTAGGCGGAAGGGCAACGTGGGGGGCCACACGGAGGCCCCACACTACAGGTCGGCGCGGCCAAGGGCTGGGCCGCGCCACCCTATAGTGTCGGCCCCTCGTGGCCCCACTTCGACTCCTCTTCGGTCTTCTGGAAGCTTCGTGGCAAAATAGGACCCTGGGTCTTGATTTCGTCCAATTCCGAGAATATTTCGTTACTAGGATTTCTGAAACCAAAAACAGCAGAAAACGACAGAATCGGCTCTTCGGCATCTTGTTAATAGGTTAGTTCCAGAAAATGCACGAATATGACATAAAGTGTGCATAAAACATGTAGGTATCATCAATAATATGGCATGGAACATAAGAAATTATCGATACGTCGGAGACGTATCAACCTCCTATTATTAATGGTAAAATAATTGGTGTTGGCAATGTTTCTACTCCTAGTGCAAAGCGTGCAAAATTGCCTGAAACTGCTAAAACTGCTGAAACTGCTTGTGATGAAACTGCTGAAATTTTTCAAAATATTGGGGACAATGATCCCATTGCTGTAGATCATAATGGTTTAGATTTTGATGATTGTCACATCTCTGAAGTTATAAAGTTCTTACAAAAACTTGCTAAAAGTCCCAATGCTAGTGCTACAAATTTGGCCTTTACAAAACATATTACAAATGCTCTCATAAAAGCTAGAGAAGATAAACTAAAACTTGAAACTTCTATTCCTAGGAAGTTAGAAGATGGTTGGGAGCCCATCATTAAGATGAGGGTCAATGATTTTAATTGTAATTCTTTATGTGATCTTGGTGCAAGTATTTCTGTTATGCCTAAGAAAATCTATGATATGCTTGACTTGCCACCATTGAAAAACTGTTATTTGGATGTTAATCTTGCTGATAATGCTATAAAGAAACCTTTGGGGAGGATTGATAATGTTCGTATTACGGTTAACAATAACCTTGTCCCCGTTGATTTTGTTGTCTTGGATATTGAATGCAATGCATCTTGTCCCATTATATTGGGAAGACCTTTTCTCGAACTGTTGGTGCTACCATTGATATGAAGGAAGGTAATATTAAATATCAATTTCCTCTCAAGAAAGGTATGGAACACTTCCATAGAAAGAAAATGAATTTACCTTATGATTCTATTATTAGAACAAATTATGATGTCGATGCTTCGTCTCTTGATAATACTTGATTCACACTTTCTGCGTCTAGCTGAAAGGCGTTAAAGAAAAGCGCTTATGGGAGACAACCCATTATTTGGCTACAGCACTTTTGTTTTATATTTGAGTCTTGGAAGTTGTTACTACTGTAGCAACCTCTCTTTATCTTTATTTTATTGCATTGTTGTGCCAAGTAAAGTCTTTGATAGTAAAGTCAATACTAGATTTGGATTACTGCGCAGAAACAGATTTCTTGCTGTCACGAATTTGGGCAGGGTTCTCTGTAGGTAACTCGGACAAATCAGCCAATTTACGCGAGTGATCCTCAGATATGTACGCAACTTTCATTCAATTTGAGCATTTTCATCTGAGCAAGTTAAGTGCCCCTGAAAAATTCATCTTTACGGACTGTTCTGTTTTGACAGATTCTGCCTTTTATTTCGCATTGCCTGTTTTGCTATGTTTGATGGATTTCTTTGTTCCATTAACTTTCAGTAGCTTTGTGCAATGTCCAGAAGTGTTAAGAATGATTATGTCACCTCTGAATATATGAATTATGCACTAACCGTCTAATGAGTTTGTTTTAAGTTTGGTGTGGAGGAAGTTTTCAAGGGTCAAGAGAGGAGGATGATACAATATGATCAAGAAGAGTGAAAAGTCTAAGCTTGGGGGTGCCCCCGTGGTTCATCCCTGCATATTTCAAGAAGACTCAAGCATCTAAGTTTGGGGATGCCCAAGGCATCCCCTTCTTCATCGACAACTTATCAGGTCACCTCTAGTGAAACTATATTTTTATTCAGTCACATCTTATGTACTTTACTTGGAGCGTCTGTTTGTTTTTGTTTTGTTTGAATAAAATCGGATCCTAGCATTCTTTGTGTGGGAGAGAGACACGCTCCGCTGTTGCATGTGAACACATGTGTTCTTAGCTTTATTCTTAATGTTCATTGCGAAGGTTGAACTACTTCGTTCATTGATATATGGTTGGAAACGGAAAATGCCGCATGTGGTAAATGGTATAATGTCTTGAATAATTTGATACTTGGCAATTGTTGTGCTCATATAGATCATGTTTAAGCTCTTGCATCATGTACTTTGCACCTATTAATGAAGAACTACATAGAGCTTGTTAAAATTTGGTTTGCATGATTGGTCTCTCTAAGTCTAGATATTTTCTGGTTGAGGTGTTTGAACAACAAGGAGACGATGTAAAGTCTTATAATTCTTACAATATGTTCATATGTGAGTCTTGCTGCACCATTTATACTTGAGTTTGCTTCAAACAACCTTGCTAGCCTAGCCTTGTATTGAGAGGGATTCTTCTCGTGCATCTAAATCCTTGAGCCAAAAACTATGCCATTTGTGTCCACCATACCTACCTACCACATGGTATTTCTCTGCCATTCCAAAGTACATTACTTGAGTGCTACCTTTAAACTTCTATTCTTTGCCTTTACAATACATAGCTCATGGGAAAATAGCTTTAAAAACTATTGTGGTGAAGAATATGTTCTTATGTATCTTATTTCTTAATAAGTTGCTTGTTGAGCGGTAACCATGTTTCTGGGGACGCCATCAACTTTTACCTTTGTTGAATATCATGTGACTTGCTATGCATGTTTGTCTTATCTGAAGTAAGGGCGATTTTCATGATCAAATGGTTTGAGTATGCATATTGTTAGAGAAGAACATTGGGCCGCTAACTAAAGCCATGAATCATGGTGGAAGTTTCAGTTTGGACACAAATCCTCAATCTCTTATGAGAATATTATCTGTTGTTAAATGCTTATGCATTAAAGAGGAGTCAATTATCTGTTGTCTATGTTGTCCCGGTATGGATGTCTAAGTTGAGAATAATCAAAAGCGAGAAATCCAATGCGAACTTTCTCCTTAGACCTCTGTACAGGCGGCATAGAGGTACCCCTTTGTGACACTTGGTTGAAACATATGCTATGCAATGATAATCCGTGTTAATCCAAGCTAATTAGGACAAGGTGCGAGCACTATATGCATGAGACTTGCAACTTATAGGATGTCTTATACATAACACATATGAGATTTATTACTACCGTTGACAAAATTGTTTCTATGTTTTCAAAATGAAAAGCTCTAGCACAAAAATAGTAATCCATGCTTCCCTCGGCGAAGGGCCATTCTTCTACTTTATTGTTGAGTCAGTTTACCTACTTCTTTCTATCTTAGAAGCAAACACTTGTGTAAACTGTGTGCATTGATTCTTACATGTTTACCTATTGCACTTGTTATATTACTTTATGTTGACAATTATCCATGAGATATATATGTTGAAGTTGAAAGCAACCGCTGAAACTTATATCTTCCTTTGTGTTGTTTCAAAGCTTTCTACTAAGAATTTATTGCTTATGAGTTAACTGTTATGCAAGTCTTATTGATGCTTGTCTTGAAAGTATTATTCATGAAAAGTCTTTGCTATATGATACAGTTGTTTTACTCATTGTCTTCATCATTGCTTCGAATCGCTGCATTCATCTCATGTGCTTTACAATAGTATTGATCAAGATTATGATAGCATGTCACTTCAGAAATTATCCTTGTTATCGTTTACCTACTCGAGGGCGAGTAGGAACTAAACTTGGAGATGCTTGATACGTCTCAAACGTATCTATAATTTCTTATATTCCATGCTACTTTTATGATGATACTCACATGTTTTATACACATTATATGTCATTATTATGCATTTTCCGGCACTAACCTATTGACGAGATGCCGAAGAGCCAGTTGTTGTTTTCTGCTGTTTTTGGTTTCAGGAATCCTAGTAAGGAAATATTCTCGGAATTGGACGAAATCAACGCCCAGGGGCTTATTTTTCCACGAAGTTTCCAGAAGACCGAGGGAGAAACGAAGTGGGGCCACGGGGCGCCGCCACACTAGGGCGGCGCGGCCTAGAGGGGGCCCGTGCGGCCCTAGCGTGTGGGGCCCCCGTGACTCCTCCGACTCCGCCCATCCGCCTACTTAAAGCCTTCGTCGCGAAACCCTCTGTACCGAGAGCCACGATACGGAAAACCTTCCAGAGACGCCGCCGCCGCCAATCCCATCTCGGGGGATTCAGGAGATCGCCTCCGGCACCCCGCCGGAGAGGGGAATCATCTCCCGGAGGGCTCTTCATCGCCATGATCGCCTCCGGATCGATGTGTGAGTAGTTCACCCCTGGACTATGGGTCCATAGCAGTAGCTAGATGGTTGTCTTATCCTTATTGTGCTATCATGTTAGATCTTGTGAGCTGCCTATCATGATCAAGATCATCTATTTGTAATGCTACATGTTGTGTTTGTTGGGATCCGATGAATATTGAATACTATGTCAAGTTGATTATCAATCTATCATATATGTTGTTTATGTTCTTGCATGCTCTCCGTTGCTAGTAGAGGCTCGGCCAAGTTGATACTTGTAACTCCAAGAGGGAGTATTTATGCTCGATACTCGGGTTCATGCCTCCATTGAATCTGGGACAGTGATAGAAAGTTCTAAGGTTGTGGATGTGCTGTTGCCACTAGGGATAAAACATCGATGCTTTGTCTAAGGATATTTGTGTTGATTACATTACGCACCATACTTAATGCAATTGTATGTTGTTTACAACTTAATACCGGAAGGGGTCAGATGATAACCTGAAAGTGGACTATTTAGGCATAGATGCATGCTGGATAGCGGTCTATGTACTTTGTCGTAATGCCCTGATTAAATCTCATAGTACTCATCATGATATATGTATGTGCATTGTTATGCCTTCTTTATTTGTCAATTGCTCAACTGTAATTCGTTCACCCAACATGCTATTTATCTTATGGGAGAGACACCACTAGTGAACTGTGGACCCCGGTCCATTCTTTACATCTGAAATACAATCTATTGCAATTGTTCTTTACTGTTCTTCGCAAACAAACATCATCTTCCACACTATACATCTAATCCTTTGTTACGAGCAAGCCGGTGAGATTGACAACCTCATCGTTACGTTGGGGCAAAGTACTTTGATTGTGTTGTGCGAGGTTCCACGTTGGCGCCGGAATCCCTGGTGTTACGCCGCACTACACTTCGCCGCCATCAACCTTCAACGTGCTTCTTGGCTCCTACTGGTTCGATAAACCTTGGTTTCTTACTGAGGGAAACTTGCTTCTATACGCATCATACCTTCCACTTGGGGTTCCCAACGGACGTGTGCTTTACGCGTATCACCTGTCAACAAGGACTTGGATCCACCCCCTCCTCCATAGCACTGAAGGCACATAAGGCTAACCGTATGAGAGACGGTGCCGATGGAGAAGGAACAGAACCCTATTGCTCGTCTCCCAAGAGTTGGAACGAAGGGGTATCGCGTAGCATTTTTTTAAGCGGGGGTAACAAATTTACCCCCAATATATTAATTAAGAAGAGATATTGTCGGGTTAATTAATGGAAAACCGGGCCAAACCCGTTAAAACCAAAAGGACAACATCAAAAGCAAGCAACCTCTAGACCAACCCGCGCTGACAACCTACTAGAACCAACGAACCCTGGAGCACAGTGCCGCAAAGAAGACCTACTGAAAAGGACATGACAACCCAAAAAGAGTCCAACAATCAATCATCTATCAAAACTTTCCTTGGTACGGTTCTCTTCCTTCTGTTGTTCCTGATAGATACCTTCATGAGATACTTCACCACCTTCTTGATTAAGTCCTCCGCAACCTTCCCCGCCAAGACACAGGCAATGTCCTTTCCATATCCAGGGCTAGCCGCCTCTAGACTAGCGAGCAAGCCGCAATGCTTTCTTGCAAAAAGAGCCTCAGAGCTGGGGCTCCAACACTCCTCCACACTGTTCAATGAGGCGAGGGACTGGCAAGGCTCCAACTATGGTGGTGAGAGCGTCGTGGCCACCACCAAGGCCTCAAATGACCCCAGCACCAACGGAAGCACCACAGATGATTCCCCACTCAGGTCAAGTATAGATTTCGCATGATCTGTATCGCTGGAGCCATGATCCCATCGGTGTCCTCGCCCTCAAAGTCAGCCAACACATGAGGTTGTGGCGGTCTGTCATGAGGAGAGAAGCAACCATAGAGATGTTCTTCCTCAACCATAGATGACTTCTGCAAATTGGAGCCAAGTGGAAGTGAAGCCTCCACACGTGCGAGCTCCTGGCCACCAGAAGCATATGTCTCTGTCGGTTCCAACAAATCACTGATGCATGCTAAGAACATCTTGAGTCTTGCCGCCTCCTCACAACGGGGGCGAGACACCTCCTCGATGCGGTTAGCCACCAACCGAGCGAGCTCCAAGCGTAGCAAGGCAAACTGACACTGAAAGCGAGAGTCCAAACTAGCGTTGACATCGAACTCCTCGCAACACCTAGGGTAGGACCTTGGCATCATAGTTGCAGGCAACGACGAGCGGCAAACAACCTCGGCCCAACTTCGGGACGTCGCACGGATAGTGGCTCCATCGGAAAGGAGCATGTGAGTCCGAAGAACGAGCAAGAGAGAGCGAGAATGAGCAGCGGGAAAGCACACACGACAGAAACACTTCTGATGACCAAGACGACGGCATTGGATGCATCTGAAGGATTCACGACATCTGCTGACCTGGTGGCAATGCTCGAGGCACCGAAAGCATCTCCCACGAGTGCAACGACTAAAAACGAGAAAACGCGTGAGACCTTCCTTCGGAAGCAAAGACAATGGCTCGCGGCCAGGGAGGCCGCCCCTGTCCACCTGCACCCAGTCTTCCTTGCCTTTGGTCGAAGCCAGCGACATCTACGCTCTGTTGAGCCAACTCTTCAACATCGTCGTCCTCATCGAAGCTCAAAGAAGCGGCCCATCGCTTGTATTAGTGACTGGTTCCTTGCAATGAGTCTGTTGGACAAGGCCATTTAGCATATACACATTTTAAGTCTTTTTTCACGACGACAACAAATACACTCGTACGTGTTCTACCACACAGCTGTAGAATGTGTTCTTTTCAGAAAATTTTCTTATGTTACGAATGAAACTCAGTAAGCATCTTCGACGAAGGAATTGCACAGGTCCTATTGTGGTTAAACTGCAGCTGCAAGCGCAAACCAGCCACTTAAACCTTAGTTAACCGCTTTATGATCAAGCGTCGTTTACTTGTAGGAGAAACAATAAACACTTGTCAATTTACTGCTAGCACATGGAATAGCTTTCAAAATATCGCGCCTAGATGAACCCAAAACTTAATTAGCAACAAAAGACCCACATTTTCCGTAACGAAATGCACCGCCGGCTGGAGTGACGTGGGCATGCAGCGATCGAGAGAAACCTCCAAAGGGCAGGCCGGGCGGGGCATCCTTCTTCACAGGTCGAGGAAGCCGGTGGTGCGCCACACGGCGTTGCGCATGCGGCGGAGGTCGCGGCCCTTGAGCGTCCGCCCGGCGCCCTCCATGACCGACGCGGCCGCCGCGGCGCGGCGCGCGGCCATCTCGTGCGGAGGCACCACGGGCTCGTCGTCGTCTTCGTCGTAGTCTTCTTCCGCGGCCTCTTGCTCCGCCTCCCGGCGTCGCCTGTCCGCCGTCGCCTTGGACCAGGCGGGCACGGCGACCGGCGCCGACTGGTGGAACGGCTGCGGGTGGCGCTGCTTCTCCCGCCGGGCCGCGGCCGGGATGGCCGCGGTGGGGGAGCGGCCGTCCTCGTCGGCGATGAGCGCGGACAGGCCGGCGCCGCCGGAAGGGAACCCGCGGGAGGAGGAGGAGGACGAGAGGGGCCAGCGCTGGCCGTTGCTGTACGGGGACGGCGTGGGCGACGGCGAGGAGGCGGTGGAGATGGAGGAGGACGGGGAGTAGGAGGTGGGCGACGACGACGACCAGACCACGTCGCGCTCGTCGAGTTCCAGCTCCTGCACGTCGGCGGCACGATCGGGCTGGGTGAGGAAGCCGAGGAGGCGGAGCGACGGGGACATGTTGGCGGCAGAGCGGCGGTCGCGCATAGACATGGCCGGTCGGAGCGTGCGGTGGCTTTGGCCAGTGGCCACTGCCCAGCGAGAGCGTGCGTGCCGTGGGCAGGATCGGCGTCCGGGCGGTCCTATTATTGGCGGCCGGCGAGGGCTACTGGCTACTGGTGGTGGAGGCGATCGGTGGGCGGTGAATTATTGGGGGTATGGTGATGGCAACGGCCTACGAGAGATGGGTCACTCACCCAGGTGCTGGGACATCGTGTCGTCTGCTCGCGAGGTGTGGCTTGTGGTGGTCGTGCGCCTGAAACCCCGAGATTTGGCACGGTTTGCGCCAGAAATCCGGAATCATTTCGGACACAGGGGTCGCTGCCGATCAAAAAGACGGGAGCGCGACGGCTACATAATACATACAGCATGTCAGCATACGACATTGTTCATCTGTCTATACACCCATAGACGAACCAACACGTCATCGGCCATCGCTTACAAATAAACAACGGGATCGCCTGGATCAGCGTTTGATTTTTGCAAACTATGCTACGGTCCGTTTGTTGTACAGTACATGTATCTGATCCTAAGGCATGTCCATGTCTACGTACGTACGCACGAATCAAAGGCAGCAATTGACAGCGTACCTACCGGTCGCCATCCCTGTATCGCCCATTGTTTCCATTGGATGAGGAGGGGAAAAGAGACGTCACGCTCTCACGGTCTCACTTGATGAAAAATTGGTCTGGGCCCTTCCTTCGGTTTCCCTTTCGAAAGTTTGGACTATGCGGAATTTTGCAAGTGTTATAGCTTACGTCAGGGGTGAGTCAGTTACAATGCTTGTTCTGTGCATTCAGAGATAATGCTATTAAACGAAGCGGCGATGATAATGTAAGTGGGACTGGGACACTAACGTTCCAGGAGAAAATAGGCGATGAACCGAGTTTTATAGTCTAAAGTGAAAGAGTGGAGCAGTAGAGGCAGAATAATAACCTTTTGCAAAGTATATTTAACCTCCCAAAGTCCGCATCAAGCACCGTCAGCTCGGCTATGTTCTACTCCTTACCTAGTGTTGGAGACATTTGACCCGACAAAGTAACATGTCTGGATAAGATGCCCAATTTTTTTTTACTGGATAAGATATATACCCTATAAACTTGTTTTTGGTGGAGGTTTTGATGAGGTGGTTCAATCCATATGATAACTTATCGTCCATGCAGAAGAAACGTCCAAAAAAGGTGTTTAGAGCTTAGAGGGGTAGAATTTTATCCCATCTTCCTACTTTAGAGGTTTCCAACAAGTCTACCTCTCTGATTTTTTTTTCGTTCAAGAAAAAATCAGTATTAGAGTGAGACTTCTCCATAGGCAAGGAGATCCAACCTCACCCATGTTGTTTGTGGCGGCGATGGAGGTGTTGACGGCGGTTATAAAGAAGGCCGCGGAGAGGCATCTTTTCTCTGGGCTAGCGGGGATATCGGAGATGCAGAGAGTTTCAGTATATGCCGATGATGTGGTTATATTCTGCAAGCCACTGAGTACAGAATTGGAGGCGACTAAGGCCATTCTCCAGGTTTTTGGCGAGGCATCTGGGCTGCGGGTAAACTATAGGAAGACCTCAGCCACGTGATTAGAGAGCATGAGGGGGATGCGGACAGAGTTGCAGAGACGTTGGGATGCGAGGTGGTGGGGTTCCCCATCAGATATCTTGGCATGCAGCTAGCGCTGAGGCCCCTGACTAAAGCGGAGTGGCAACCGCTGATTGACCAGGTCATACACTGTGTGCCGGCTTGGCAGATAGGCATGATTCAGAAATCAGGGAGGCTCATTCTCATCAAATCGGTGATAAGTGCAAGACCTATACATCAGTTGATGGTCGCAGAGGCTCCAGCTTGGGTGCTTGAGGAGTTGGTAAAGTCGATGAGAGCCTTTTTCTGGGCTGGAAAGAAGGAGGTGAATGGGGGGCAATGCATGGTAGCATGGGACACGATATGTAAGCCGACTCAGTTCGGAGGCCTTGGAGTGAAGGACCTGATACTGCAAGGGCTAGCCCTCAGAGTAAGGTGGTGTTGGATGCGCCGTACGGACCCCTCGAGGCCTTGGCAAGGTCTGCCAGCTATCAAGGATCCGGAAGCCAATGAAGTGTTCCAGAGCTTGGCGCAGTTTGAAGTAGGAGATGGTGACATAATTCTATTTTGGAGGGACATATGGATCAATGGGAGAAATGTAGAGGAGATTGCGCCAGAGGTAGCGGCGTTGGTCCCAACGAGGAGGAAGAACGTTAGGAAGGTCAATGAGGCCTTGTTGGAGGATGCATGGCTCTTGGATGTTTCCGGAGAGTTGTCCATCGATGGGTGGATGCAATGCGCCCTACTTTGGGAAGAGTTGGGGAGGGTGCCTCGTGATGATAATAGGCCGGACCAAATCACATGGAAAGGATCGGCGTCTAGGCGGTACTCCACCAGGGAGACTTACAACATGTTGTGCATGGGGAGGATTACTTGGAGCATGGCCAAGCCGATTTGGAGATCCTGACCCCTTAAGTGCAAAATCTTCGGTTGGTTGGCAATAAAGCGTCGGCTATGGACGTCGGATAGGAGGGCTAGGCATGGCCTACAGGATCGCCCCGACCCATGTGCTACATGCCTTCAGGAGGAGGATAATGTTGATCATATTCTGGCACAGTGCCCATACGCCAAGATGGTCTGGTTCGGCTGCCTGAGAAGAATGGGATCACAGCTACAGGAGCCGCAGGAGAACACAAATCTGGAGAGATGGTGGACGGAAGCGAGGAAGAGGCTGCGTAGGGAGGATAGGAGAGGCTTCTACACGTTCGTTTTGTTGATCGCCTGGACGCTTTGGAAGCAAAGGAACGCCCGGGTGTTTGGGAACTTGGATAGACAACTCTCCACGGCACAGATCATTGATAGAGTCCTCGAGGAGTTTAGCCTTTGGTGGGCCGCGAGGGAAGGAGAGCGGAGAGTGATGTTGCGAGAGTAGGCGTTGAGTCCCGGGTGTGTGTGGGTTGGCCAAGGGCAGATTTTCGCATCCCCCTCTGGTTTCTTGTAATTGTTGTTACTTCCTTCTATAAAGATATGGCACGTTTTTCGCGTGCCCGCGAAAAAGAGACTTCTCCATAGCCCAGAACTAGCCCTACTACTACATTCCAAATGTGCTGACTTCTAGAAGAGCTTCCTGCTTCATGCTCGGAAAAAGAATTTCCCCGGTCTCATTTCCGTTGGTATCGCGTGACATCAGTGCAAACCTGATACAGATATACTTCTTGTTTGAGAGAGATGGTTATGCTTCTTCTACAATCCCCGTCACGGTCACGGTAGCAGCACAGCGCACAGGAAGCGTGAGACGGTTATTCTTGAAAGAATATGTTTTGTCCCATAAATTGATAATTGATACGTTCAGTTTTACAAAGAATATATAGGGGCCAATGCGGCTAACCCTAACTTGGAACATAAGCAAACCTAAACCGACTTATAATCTAACATCCCCTGCAGTATCAACGTGGGGTTCAACAACGTTGAGACTGAAGCGAATATCAACAAAAGGTGTAGTCGGTAGTCCTTTGGTGAAGATGTCCGCGAACTGAGCGGAGGAGGGGACATGCAGAACTCGAATTTGTCCCAGAGCCATCTTTTCCCGTACAAAGTGGATGTCAATCTCTATATGCTTAGTGCGCCGATGCTGCACGGGATTGTCTGCCATGTAAACTGCTGAAATATTATCACAATAAACAATGGTCGCCTGGTGAATGGGCCTGTGAAGCTCCGATAACAACTGGCGCAACCATACCGTCTCAGCGACAGCATGCGCAACTGCACGGTACTCTGCTTCTTCTGGCGAACATGAAACTGTGACCTGTCGTTTCGAAGACCAATAAACCAAGTTGTTACCAAGAAAAACACAGTATCCAGACGTGGACCTACGAGTGTCCGGACAACCAGCCCAGTCTGCATCAGAATATGCCGTCAAAGTGGTAGAAGAGGAAGAGTTTATGTGGAGACCATGATCGAGTGTACCTTTGAGATATCGCAAAATGCGTTTGACATGATTAAAGTGTTTGACATGATTAAAGTGTGGAATGCGAGGATCATGCATGAATAAGCAGGCTTGTTGGACGGCAAAGGAAATTTCAGGACGAGTGATAGTAAGATATTGAAGTGCACCAGTTAGACTACGGTAAAGTGAAGGATCAGAAAAAGAATCACCCGTGGAAGAAAGTTTAAGAGTAGTATCTACTGGAGTCACTATTCAAAAAATCGTCCGATTCAACGATTAATCAGCCGATTAATCGATTAGCCGATAAACTCATTTATCACCCGATTAACTCATTTATCGCCCGATTAATTGGCTGATTTGCCTATTAATCGCTAATCGCTAGCCGACCGAGTTAACACCGATAAGCGATTTCCTCAACATTGACTGGAGTGCGAGAGGGCTGACAGTCGAGCATACCAGCACGTGTGAGAAGATCAAGAACATACTGACGTTGAGAAAGAAAGAGGCCGTGAGTGTCTCTAGTGATAGCAATACCCAAAAAGTGGTGAAGAAGACCTAGGTCAGTCATGGAAAATTCGGTGCTAAGAAGAGAGATGATATGATGAAGGAAATTTTGCGTAGAGGCAGTGAGAACAATGTCGTCGACATAGAGAAGCAAGTAGGCGGTATGAGTGTCAGTGTGAAAAACAAAGAGAGAGGAGTCGGAATGAGATGGAGAAAATCCTAAAGTTTGAATAAAAGTGGAGAAACACTGAAACCAGGCACGGGGAGCTTGTTTAAAACCATACAAGGATTTCTTTAAGAGACAGACATGAGAGGGATAGGTGGAATCTTCGAAACCCGACGGCTGTTGACAGTAGACAGTTTCATTTAGATTACCACTGAGAAATGAATTTTTGACATCTAGTTGATGAACAGGCCAGGATGAAGAGATGGCGATGCTAAGAACGGTTCGAATTGTGCTTGGTTTGACAACGGGAGAGAAGGTTTCATCGTAGTCAATGCCGTGTTGTTGTGAAAAACCACGACAAACCCAATGTCGGAATGAAATTTTTGGCGAAAAACCCACTTGCCAGAAACAATATTTGCACCCGTGGGAGGAGGAACTGGTTGCCATGTATCGTTTTGAATAAGTGCATTAAACTCGTCGAGCATGGCAGTTTTCCAATTGGGATCTAAGAGAGCAGATTTGTAAGTTTTAGGAATTGGTGAAATAGAGATGGTGGCGGAGAGGTTAAGGCGGGTTTGAGGTAGACGGAAACCTGATTTGGCACGCGTACGCATGCCGTGGTCGTTTTGGGGTCGAGTTGTAGGAATGGCGTGAGGCGGAGGGGTGTGTGCGTGTTGTGTATCAGAGGGTGGTGGAGCGGAGTTGCCCGGCGCAGCGGAGAATGTGGGCGTAGGAGGGGAGGGTGGGCATGGCGGTGTAGGATGGGGGGTGGAGGTGCCTGCCGGGGCAGAGGTTGTGGGAGAAGTGGCTGCCGGGGCAGGGTTTGGAAGGGGTGTGAGGTGAAGCGGTGTTAAAGTGGCACGATGAGATGGGGGGTTTGGTGTAGGGGAAGTAGGTGTTGTGCGAGTAGCATAGGGAAAAACGTGTTCTACGAAGGTGACATGGTGAGAGATGTGGATTTGTCCCGAAAGCATATCTAGACATCGATATCCTTTGTGTTCATCGGAGTAACCGAGGAAAACGCAGGCCACGGAGCGAGGAGCTAATTTGTGTGGAGAAGTGGCGTAGGAATTGGGAAAGCAAAGACAGCCAAAGACTCGAAGTTCAGAGTAGTTTGGGTGAGAGAGAAAAAGGGAGAAGAATGGTGTAGTATTTGGGTTGGCTTTAGAGGGTCGTATGTTTAGAAGATAGGTGGCTGTTCGAAGTGCTTCGGCCCAAAATTGTGGTGGTAGGGAGGAGTGTATTAGGAGAGTGCGAATAATGTCATTGATAGTGCGAAGGGACCGTTCAGCTTTGCCGTTTTGGGGAGATGTATATGGACACGAAAAACGCAAAAGAATGTCGTGATTAAGAAAGAATTTTCTATTGCTAAAGTTATTAAATTCACGGCCATTGTCACATTGGATGAAACGGATGGGGAGGAAAAAGTGTGTGGTTACATAGCGTTGAAAGTTTAGAAAAAGTGTGTGAACATCGGATTTATTTCGGAGAGGAAAGGTCCATGTATAATGAGTGAAATCATCTAAAATAACGAGATAATACTTAAAACCTGAAATACTTTTATGTGGAGATGTCCAAATATCACAATGTAGCAATTCGAAAGGGAGAGTACTAAAGGAGGTGGAGGAGCTAAAGGGAAGGCGGACATGTTTTCCTTGTTGACACGATTCACAAGTTGAAGACTCATGAGTGTCTTTATTACATGGAATGGAAAAATCACTAAGGAGCGATGACATGGTGGCGGTGTTGGAATGTCCTAAACGCTGGTGCCAAAGCTCCACCGAGGCAAGCAAGGAAGAGGGCTCGGCGGTGGTGGAGGTTCCATGGATGGTGTACAGGTCTCCAGAACTATTGAATCGAGCGATCTCCGCCTTGGTCAGGTAATCCTTCACATATAAACCAAAATAGTCAAATTCAACAGAGACCAGATTATCACGAGTGAATTGTCGAACGGAGATTAGGTTTTTGATAAGAGCTGGTGCTACTAGGACATCACGGAGGAGTAGAGGTTTGGTGGGTGATGGTATATTTGTGTGACCGACACAATATATTGGAATAGTGGAACCATCTCCTAATGTAATGGATGAAAAAGGTGTCGAAGTGCAATTTGATAGCATATTATGTGATGAAAACATGTGACTAGAAGCACCAGAGTCGAAAATCCAGTCCGTACCTGAGTTCCCTTGAGCAGCAAAATTGTTCATGGCCTGTAGAAAGGCGGCTTGATCCCAAGTTGGTGTTGGAGTAGGAAGGAGAGGTGGTGCAGTCAACGGTGATGGCGCGAGGGGCATGGTTGGAAGGTGGTACGGAGCAAGTCCGCCTCCTGGGTTGGTGTAGAGGGAGGACGGTGCAGGACCATACGGATTGGCGTGGATTGGCGATGAGGGTGCGCCGTACATGGGTGGCGGAGCAGCGTAGTATGCTTGCAGAGGAGGCCGTGGTGTGAGCAGCCCTGGAGAGCTGGTGTGAGGGCGCATGCCGGGCCCAGCCGCCCAAGTATGCCGGCGGAGTGCCGGTCGGGGAGGGAGATGTCCATGGCATGAACCAGGCTTGCACCATGCCTGTCCATGGATCCTGGGTGAGACGCCACCCTGAAGGAGCCGGTGGAGGTGGGGCGCTGTAGACGGGCGCTGGCGGCGTGCTGTAGACGGGCGCGGATGGCGGCGGCGGTCGTGGAGGGCGCCAGATGGGGTTTTTGCCCCTGTAGTTGGGACTTGGGCGCCACCCAGGAGGGGGCTGCAGCGTAGGCGCGGGAGGTGGAGGCACGGGCGCAGGAGGGTGGGGCGGCGGGCGGGGAGCGGCGACGAAGGCCTGAGGACGGGCCGCCTTGCGAGTTTGGGTGGTGTCGGCGTGTTGCAGCAGGGAGCGGACCTCGGCGAAGGTGGGGTGTGGGCGCATCATGGGGATGAAAGACGCCTGCTTGTCGAAGTCGTTGCTGAGGCCGGCGACGAGGATGTTGATGAGCTGCCGATCGGACACGGGATCGCCGAGTTCACGAAGCTCGTCGGCAGTAGGTGCTGATGGAGGTGTCACCCTGGACGGTGTTGCGGAGCTCGTTGTTGAGGCTGGTGATGCGGCCGTCAACGTTGTCTTGGAAGAGGTGCCGAAGAGCCGACCAAAGAGCGGAGGCAGTGGCGGCGCTGCGAAAGACGAGGTTGAAGATCTCGGTGGAAACGCGGGTGTAGATCCACTGGATGATGGCGAGATCGTCCTTGACCCATTGCGGATCATCGGGACGAGGCGGAACGGAGCCATCGACATGCCCGCGAAGATTGCAGCGACCTAGATGAACTTCAAACAAATGACACCAATGGTAATAGTTGTGAGCATCAAGATCTAATGTAATTGGGATAAAGGGTGTAACATCAGCTATTGTATCTGTGTAGGAGAGAGCAGAGGGAGGAGGGGCTAGCACGAGAGAGGTGGAGAGTTGGGAGGCAAGGGCTTTGGCTTTGTCGGTGATAAGGGCGTCGCGACGCTCGAAGTATCCGGGCGGTGGTGGCGGCGGCTTGGGAGGGGGGCATACCTTAAAAAGGATCGGTGTCTGATACCATGAAAGAATATGCTTTGTCTCATAAATTAATAATTGATACGTTCAGTTTTACAAAGAATATATAGGGGAATATATAGGGGCCAATGCGGCTAATCCTTACTTGGGACATAAGCAAACCTAAACCGACTTATAATCTAACAATTCTTTTGCTCCGTACCTTCTCCACCTGATAGTTGGAGGAAGGAATGGAGCTGTTGTACATGGGTGGCAATGGGGGGAAGGAAGGTGTATAGGTTTGCAGAGGTGGAGAACCACAAAGACAGGGGGAACACTTCTGCTCATCATCTTCGGCAAGGTTGTTTTGATTGGGCTGTTGGGCATCGCTACTGTTTGAGTACTGACCGTATGAAAGTGAACTTGTGGGCATCACCGTCCAGGCATTTGACGGAGAACTGGGTGTACGGCGATAGCTCCGTTGTCTTGCTTGGGCTGTTGGGCATCTCTACTGCTTGAGTACTGTCCGGGTGGAAGTGAACTTGTGAATTACGAACAAAACCTCACCGTCCAGGCATCTGATGGAGAACCGTTATGTGTAAGATGTACAGTAGCACCGTACATGGAGTAGCATCCCGGTGGGCGGTGGCGAGGAGGTCTTTTGGGAACACCATACAACTAATTGGCACCTGAAGTCCTTTCCAGAATCCATCCCATCACTACAGCTAGGAGAACTCTGGCTGAAGCTCTAGCCAACAGCAACTGGATTGATGACATGAGAAAGCCAATAACAATCGGGGCCCTTTTTCAGGTGTTGACAGTACATGAAGAGATCATGAATTCCCAGCTTCGGCCTGATACGGAGGACAAATGGACATGGCTCTGGGAAGCTAAAAGATCGGCATATCAGCGAAAGCACTTTGCGGGATCCACTACTTGTGATTCAGCGAAAGCAATATGGAGTTCTTGGGCACCCCTTCAATGTAAGCTTGCGGGTTGGCTGCTCATCAAGAGCAGAACGTGGACAGCAGATCGGTTGGCCAAAAGAGGACTCCCACGCAATGAAAAATGTGTTTTTTTGCAACTCTGCTGAAGATGATGCTAAACACTTGTTTGTGGGATGTGCAGTGGTAGAAATTATGCGGGGATCCATACTGGATTGGGCTGGATTCCCTCAGGTCCGATCTGGACAGAGAAAAATAACCGTGCATTCAGGAAAGAATTCAAACCAATTCAGATGATTGTTGTCCAGATCAGAGCGGAAGCACGTCAACGGAGTTGGGAAACTGGGGTTTGTCTCCTTCAAGCAGTATGAGTAGCTAGGCTGGTTTCCTTGGCCGGTCGTCTCAGTCATCTACTTTTTCTTTTGCTTCTTCTGTAGTTCTCTTAGTTAGAGCTATGGAAGCAGACTTTGGAATCAAAATGGTTTAGACTTAGCATAACTAAGACTGAGTACTTGCAATGTGGCTTTAGTGGTGTTAGGTGCGTACAGGGAGATGCTAGTTTAGAAGGACAAATAGTGTCTAAGAGGGACACCCTCCTCTACATGGGATCAATGCTGCAAAGTAATAATGATATCGACGAAGATGGTTGCCACAATATCAAGGAAGGATGGATAAAGTGGCGACAAGCACCTGGCATCCTATGTGACAAGAAGATCTCACAAAAACTAAAAGGTAAGTTCTAAAGGACGGCAATCAGACCGCTAAAAAATAACACATACAACAAATGAGTGTTGCGGAGATGCGCATGCTACGATGGATGTGTGACCATACAAGAAATGATCGGGTTAGGAATGAGGTAATACACGATAGGTTGGGGGTGTCACTGATCGACGAGAAGCTAGACCAACACAGACCAAGATGGTTTGGTCATATCCAGCGAAAGCCTTCGCAAGCACCAGAGTATGAAAAATACAATGAGGGGAAAAGTTGACATGGACGGAAGCGGTACAAAAAGACTAGATAGACTGGAATGCCCCTAAGGGCATCTCCAGCGGGGCTACCCATCCTGTCTTGGGCAGTCGGAAATGGTCCGCGCGAACAGACACGCACGCTCTAGCGGCACGATCCAAGCAGACCGACTCGCACGGACCGACCTATCCGTTCACCAAATTTGGGTCACGGATGCATCGAGTCGGAGAGCACACGCGTCCTCCGCTTGGCCATCATGGGCCCTCCCAAAATGGCCAAAATGAAACGAATAGGTCACGTTGCTGGAGGCGCTGGCCTGTCAGGACGGACATCAGCCCAGCCCAATTTCTATCCGCGGCGCGACCCATAATCGGAAGATTTGGCTCGCCCTGCTGAAAATGCCCTAAAGATTTGGCTTTTTTATAGGGCTGCATGAACATCAACGATCCATGTACCAGAATCTCAGTTTACTTGTTCTTTTTTCTCTCTCCTACTTGTGGTTTCTTTTTGTTCTCGTTGGGTTTCATATCTAGGCTATCCAACTAGCTTGGAGAAAAAAGCTTTGATGTTGTTGTTGTTTCACTCGGTTAGAACTGAAGTATTTGAAGAAGGGTTGTTTTGATTTACTAAAGCCATTTAGAAAGCTGTGCAAAATGACAGCAACCAGAACAAGGGAGAAGATTAGATCATCCAAAAGAATTTGTTTTCTGATTAAGTGATTATAATTTAAACTTATGACTAGGCTTCCTTCCGGAAACAAATGTGTTGGGAAGCGTGAATGCAAAGTCTTGCTCCCATTGACCGCACCATCTTTGCACAGGCTCGGTAGAGCAAATGTCTAACCTGAATGTAAGATATGAAATTCTAATTGGTACAACAAAAGTTGTGCTTGTGGAACTTTACGTCTTAAACTTAAATTTAAAATAAAGACCCAAGTATGTCCTATGCTCTCATCAAATTTGACCTCTACCCAAGGGCTTTCTGCACATCTTTTGTTGTTTTCGCTGCTTGAAGTGATTGCGACAACTACGAAGAGACGACGCTTTTTCCACCAATGCACTGAAAGAACTATCCCTTTGAGTAAAAGCAAACGGTCTCGAAACCGGATAATATGTTTGGTCAAGCAAACTCTGAAGGCTTCTATAAGGCCACTGGGAAAAATTATAGTATTGGCCAAACTACTGAGGGACAAACAAAGCAAAATGACGACAATATAGCACCAGCAAACAGCCAATGAAATGAGATGACAGGGTCCGTCGCTAGTTAAGACGGGACACCAATAATGAGTAAGAATGTGGATTCTTATGTATATGGTTACCTAATACTAGACCTGAATGTCTTCTTGGTGACCTCCTCTTGCTGTGAAGTCGAAGCTGCCCCTGGGCGGTGTACAATGATCTTTAAGAGGCGGTCCGGTGAAGGTCCTATTTGGCGCTTGTCTTGCGCATCTCCTCTCCGAGGCTCGTCTTCAGAATCGAAGCTGCCGGACTCTCCTCGAAGGGTCATCTGTTTGGCATAGGCCAACTTGAGCTTCTTCTGTAGCTTTTGTGGGTAGCCAGGATGGCTAGGTGTGCCCCTGGGGGCGGGGTGTGTGTGGCTGTGGGGGTGCTTTTGGCACCGTTGTTGTTGGTTTTCGCCGGGTTTTCTCCTAAAAACTGGGCACCTTCTGCTTAATGAATGAATGAGGCAAAGCTTTTGCCTCCGTTTTCAAAAAAAAATTACTAGTCCTGTGAGTCCTCATGCAAAGTTTGTGGTCCCATACAAAAGAGGGTTTCAGGGGGAAGGGATTTCATTAAAGTTGTTAGCTGTTGTTACATCTCATCAGTTGTCATAATACTTCATGAAATTCCAGAATTTGGTATGAAGTAACTCTTGTCTACAAGTCTCAAAACTATTCCATCAAAATAAGCTGGAAGGAGAAATGACAGCAACACACAACCTGTAGATACAGGTTCACGTGGAGGAAGTATCATGAGATCTTCATTCTTCTTGCTCAAAATTCCGATCACGCTCAACCGCATGCCTTCACGGATATATCTGCAAGTTTGTGCAATCATGTATAAGATTCCAAGAGCTCAGTCTAGAGACAGACAAAAGGTGTGGATATCCAGGATAAATTTGATTACCCTTCCTCAAGACGGATAATCTGAGCTTCTTCAGAAGAAAGATTTCTTTCTTCTAGCCAACATTTCAAGGTTGAAGATAGTTCAATATTTCTGCTTGTTGAAACCAGAACATTTTCATCGATCAATGGAACTACTTTTGTGCGGTACCCAGCTTTCACCAAGGCTCTTTTACCTGATTTTGCATCCGTTATGTAGAAATCAGCAGCAAACCTCTGCCAAACTCCACAGAATACTTAAATGAGAAAAATACCATACTCCCTCCTTGTAACAATGTAGTGCATATAAGTTTTTTTAAAGTCAAGCGATGTAAAGTTTGACCAAGTATATTGAAATGTTGGAGTATGTATCTGCGGTATTTCACTACAAATCTACTATAAAAGCAGAAATACTATAGAATTACAGAACAGCAAGACTGTAAGACATATTGAACAGTCAAGAAGGATATAAGTTATAACACAAGTGAACTTGACTTCCAAGGAATCAAAATTCTTCAGAAGCTAATAAGATCAACTCGTTCTTACAACAACATACCCTTTGAAGACGAATTAGGTACACATATTGAACTATCAGCCAGAACCTCTTCACATTTGTACACAATTGAGAATGGGAATTACGGTTTCATTTCAATATTGTGCATGAACTGGAACTGAAATAATGTTGCATCGTTAATGGTATTGTGCATGAGGTTATAGCATATTTGTAAGATAGTTGCAGCATAGACCCCTTAAGCTAGTCACAATAAAAGAATATGAGGCTAGGGCGGGGGCGTTAGGTCTGCGTGCCGTGCTGCCAGTAGATTGGGATGTCCACTGAGCTTTTGTGATACCATGCCCTGTAACACACCTCCCTTGTGAGTTGTGATCTTGTAAAACTATCCTTCTTTGCAATGAAATGAAACGCAATGTCATTGCGTTTTCTCAAAAATAAAAGAATATGAGACATTCTGTCCTTTTCTCGAGGGAGCTACTACGTAATCATTAGGATCAGATAGATTGCAGGATGAACGGAATGAATGTGCATTTCACAAATGAAAAGGATAAATGAAATTTCTGCAAATTACATGCAGATAGGCCACAAAGCATTCTTACCTCAGCATGTGTCAGCTTCCATCTTGAACAATTATTCACAGGATTTGCCACCTCAGAACCCCATCTGCCGCATTTTCTAAGCAGCGTAGATGTGTACACACAGTTCTCCAACTTCTCATACGAAGAAATCAACGAAATGTCCCCACATGACACCAACTGCATAAAAGAAGGAACAATACAACATGTATGATATCAGCACACCGATCCGTCTACTCACATTGTTAAAACACACAAGAGAAAACAATGGTTGTACTGCAAAAATAAATCGGCAAGCCCACAAACAAAAATGAAGAATCCTTAGCCTTTACATGGAAGCTACTTCTGCAAGCTTGACAAATAAAGTAGGGATCTATTTTCCCCTTGCAGGATTATAATAACCACCCACCGAAGGTTCTAGTCTGATCTGAGGGGACTAACTTTGGAGATAAGGTCAACGGGCATGCACATTCCACAACAAGATTGGATGCACATGTAGGGCACATCAGTGGAACTGAGACAAGTTGCGGAATTGCTACGTTGCGTGCTTCATACTCAAGCAATCCTATCTTAGATATGGATGCATTTAATTCATACCAGATTTTACTGAAATTGCTGGCCCGCTAAATGGCTGCTCGATTTTAGCAGGCAGGGGGGGTTCGGAACAGAGCAATCGGATTTCCTAGATCAACTGCATTGCGATGCAACAAAAGAAGAGGCAGGAAGTGAAAAAAACGTACGCCGGTGATCTTGACGAGCTGGCCGTCGGCGGCGACGCGGAGGCTGGAGGCCTGGAGGCCGTCGACGAACCGGCGCAGCGCGCGGCCCGACGCGGCATTCCAGAGGAGGAACGCGGAGACGGCGGCCGAGAGCAGCAGCGCGAGCAGGAGCAGCACGGGGCTGCGCACGACGGCGAGGACGAGGGCGCCGAGCCCGATCCCCACCGCGAGCAGCGCCGCGACCGCCAGCGCCGCCGCCCTCGGGAACGGCGCGGGCACCGGGGGCCTCGAATCTCCGGCGGTGGCGCAGAGGTCGTTGAGGGAGGCCGCGGTCGCGCCGGCCTCGGTGTCCTCGTCGTCGGCGGAGGCGGTGGCGCCGCGCCGCTTGCCGTCTTCCCCTCCCGGAAGCATATCCCCTCCGTCAGCCGCTCTGACTGCTCTGTTCCGTTGCTGCTGCCCACCGCGGTTTTCCCCAAAATTTTCTTTTGACCTTTCCGCCCCACTTTTTCTCCGTGGTGGGCTTGGCTCTGCCGTGCGGTTTAAGGAAAACCAGCGTGGCGCACATCCTATGACATGTGGGGTCAACCGTCAGAAGGACCCACTTGTCAGTGATTTGGTCCACGAATTGTAAATTAGCAGTGGAGTGATAAATACAGACACAGAACTATCCCTATGCTTATAGAGCCAACAAAATGTGCGTACAAGTCCTTGTTTGTATCTAGTTAAACATGACATGTGGGGCCATACGTATCTAGGCCGCCGTGTCAGTGAGAGTGGTAGTGCGATGCACTGTGGCTGCAGAGCTGGGACCGTTGATCAGTCCTCGCGTGCTCAGGGCATGCCCAATGCATAGCCCTAGGGGTGTTGCCTCACACCTTTAACTAGGTTCGGGTGGTCCAAAGTAGGTTCGGATGAGGAGGCAGCCTCTTCATCAGGAGACAACCTCTTCAGCCATAAAGTAGAAAATGTGAGAGAGAAAGAGAAAAACCAAATCAGCTTTTGAGAGAAAGACATATTAATGGGACCATAACATGGTATGCATATGTCAAAAGTTTTATCCAAGCCTAGTTGGACAGCTGCCTCCATTGCTCATGCCCTCACTAGTCACATGAGCTCTCTACCACTCAGTGGACTGACTGAGTAGCTGCCACTGCCAGTGAAGCAGTCGGCTTCGTACACTGGCACAATGCCATGATACAGGCGTATCAGCTCCCTGACGCCTGGGCCCAGAAGCGTGTGGTTACCCATCTGCCCAGTGGCTGGCTATCTTATGTGTAAGTATCCTGATAATCACTCTCGGAATTAAGAACATGACAAAGCTTTACGCAGCCTTGTGTGGAATGTTTAATTCCAGCGGATGGGCTGTTGAGGTCACGTGTCTAACCTTTGCGATTCTTTCGAGTTTTGAATCCACACTTGTCCCAAAGCACGGACAAACGGTTGAGACACGGGCTGCAGTTTGCATAATTAGTTATTAGGGTATATACAATGATGATATTTTAGTAGTGATATTTGCTATAAATGCTGAGTTAGCGGAGAGTGAATGTTGAAAAAAGAATTTAGGTTCTCTTAATTAATAGAGATCTCTTGGTATAATCTTTCTCCACACAAATTTAGGATGTTTGATTATTAGAAATAAGCCAAAAAATAACCTATTATACATCATATTTTATTGTTGAACAGTGCTACGTAGCAGCGCCGCACATTTGTGGTTTCGTGCGGCGGCTCCACTGTATCGTTGCAGCATGTAAAAAAGCCACGAAGCGCGCTGCCTCCTCCCTAACCACGCGCGGCTGGTAACAACCATTCCATGCTCCAAAGTCAACCAACTTTTTCCTCCTAGTACATGCAAGCCACGTAGGGATGTAAACGGATCGGATCGGATATTGTGCTTACCATATTTTTGTAACGAATTCGGATCGGAGCGGATAATGGTCGGATTACGGATATGGAGCGGATTCAGACCGGACTCGGATCGGATGCGGATTATTAAGAAAATATACATATAAAAAACAAAAGTATGTTTTTTTATGTAAAATATGTTTGTAATTATAGACTATAGCTAAATATACACACTTCTTCGTACAACAAAGCATTTCTAAAAAAAATTGCTATTATTGTAAAATCGTAATTATAGACTATAGACTATATCATCATTCTAATCATCATGACACCTGTTTGCTATTATTGTGACAATAATAATATTGTAATATGGAAACTAATCTGATAAAACAAAATTCATGTAAATATATCAGCATTTAATCTAGTTTTGAAATCATTGTTTAGATAGATGAACATAATGGTGCAAATGAAAGCTTAGTCATATTAACAGTTTAAGAAATAAATAGTTCAAAAATAGCTTAGCATTCAATGTGTTGGTGCTAGGGTAAGATTTCAGATTATTGCATGTAGTATATATTTAATTCATTTGATTAGCACACAACTGTCATTGAAAATCCATGCATATGAAGATGAATTTAAAATAAATACAACTTTAAAATAAAAATGTTAGAGGTTAAAAAAGGGAAAAAAAGAATAGAAGCCAAAAATGTTTTTTTTAAAGAGGAAGTAAAAGGGCTGAACTTATTGGGCCGTTATACGAGCAACCAGTGGGTGGGCGTGGCTCAGGTATCCCCCACGCAAGGAGCCTGAAATAGGAATGTCCCAGGTTAGGCCCATCTCAGAAGTTTTTGTTGAAGTCTATTAGAAAGGTGGTCTGAAGAAGGCCCATACGGAGAATCTGCCAGGTTGAGGCTTGAGTACTCTCTCATTCCGACTTCAGAGCTTGAAGGAGATTCCGCATTTCCGATTTTTGCAGACTGCACTCCCAGGTGAGTAGGCGATTCAGATTTTAGGATGTTTAGTAGAGAAGCATGCTTATACTTGCACGTCTTGCTCGGGTTTCCTCTACCATGCTTCGGTCAACAAGTAAACCGGATTAGACAACGACTTGCCCGAGTCCCTTAGAGCATGTCTAACAGGCCCCGTATTTCGCTTCCCCGTATAAGGCTCTAATTTCGCCCCGTATCGAAAAACTGCTCCATTTCGAGCCATGCCGTCTAGCAGACCCCGTATTTCGCCCCGTATTTTCAAAAATTAAAACCCCGGGAAGTTCATCTTCATTGATCATAGTAGGGAGCATACACACATTTTGATCATATACTACGGATCATACTACGGATCATACTACTTAACCTACCTCTACTCGTCCGGGATGACGTAGGGGATGAAGGCGATCCTCGCCGCCTCCTCCCGCGCCTCCCGGGCCTCCCGCGCCCGCCGCGCCTCGAACTCCCGGACGGCGGCGATGGCCGCCGCCTCCTCCTCTCGCCTCCGCCGCCGCTTTCTCGGCGGCATCCGCCTCGGACAAGGCGACCGCACGGCGGTAGGCCGCCTCCTCTTCCTCCTCTTCCGCCGCGCCGCTTCCTCCTCGCCGCCTCCGCTTCCTCCGCCGCTGCCGCTGCTGCCGGATGGTCGCCCTCCATTCCGCCAACGCCGCGCGGTCGCGCGGCCCGCTGCGCGCGCCATTTCTCGAACGCCTCGCCGCTCATCGGCTTGAGCGGCGGGTCCTGCTTGTACCACCGCCCACCCGCGGCGAACTCGCGGAGCGGGTCCGGCACGTACGGCGCGCCGGCGTACTTGCGGGCCGCGCGACGGGCTGCCGGCGGGCCGAGAGTTTGCACTCCGGCCCGCCACGCTTCCTCTACGGTGTCCGGCGAGCGGGATCGCTTCGATCCGCTCGCCGGCGAGGACCCTATCGCGGCGGCGGGAGTCCATCCTAGCTTTTGGGGTGGAATGCGTGGCGGGGAGCGGCTAATTGCTCGCCGGAGCGAGGAGGAGGAGGCGGCGGCGCGCGGCGGAGCTAGGGTTGCGAGTGAGGGGTTAACCCCTCACTCGCACCTGCGCCCACTATATGTACGGGGCGACGGGGCCGATTTCCGGGCCCCGTATTCCGCCGAAACGGGGCGGCCCGAATACGGGGCCTGCTAGACGGCCCAAACCGCGCCTGCCCCGTATGTCGCCGGAATTTTACGGGGTGGGCGGGTTATACGGGGCCTGTTAGACATGCTCTTAAAAAGGCAACACTTTGGCCGGTACATCTGTTCCCCGCACACACCTAAAATTGACGCTTACCAACCAAGCCAAGTAAGAACACTCTCTCAAGCTACTTTCAAAGGAGAGTAGGAGACCGTCGACATCGCACAGCGACAGGCAGGGGACCACCGGAGCTAAGCCTATACGTGACCGCCGCGGTGCTCCGGCGACGACTGGGACGTCTTCTTCGCGGGCGGCGGGTGATCGCCTGAGACGGCACGCGGCGCGGAGAAGCACAAGAAGTAAAGTAAAGGAGAGGAATCTTCTTTTGTTTTGCGGGGAGGCAATGCGGATGGGACGATCGACGCGTCCGAGGTTGATCTGGACGGGGCCGGCCGGCACGCAGGTGGCCGGCGCCGGTGGTTCCACGGCAGAGCTCCCTCGCCATCGGAACAGCGACGCCTGGTCGATCATCGTGTGCGGTTCGGCCCAACTCATCCCCGTCCCGTCGCTGTGCCAGTGTGCCCGTCGAGCTTTTGTAGCTTTGCTTCGCCCGATCAGTGCGTGCATGCTTCCTCTCGGCCGGCTGTCGTGCCAGGAGCAGGCCTGCTGATCTAGAGTGGCTCAATCGCTGGCCTGAAGGCTGAAGCTTTTTCTTCAGAGTAATCGATCATGGAGATTTCAGAGGCGAATATAGTTGCTAACCACGCAACAGCCGAAAAAATATCAACAACCGAAAAAATCCAAATATACCGTGAACCGTAAATTAAGCAGTGGATATCAAACAGTTAAACCCACAGACAAGTGATGTTTAGGCGATTAATCAGCACGGAAGGAGGCTCTGCGGTCCTTTTCGCCTTTACGGTGTTCTAGAAGATTCCACGAGCTGAGACGTTCAAACTGAGATTTCAACTTTTGGAGCTTTCACCTTCAGAGCGCTGTCAAGTGGAAAAGCACTTGGAGAGATCACTGATCTAATCCAAGGATAAAGTCTTCCCAATAGCATCAAAGCTAGCTAACATTTGTCTCGTTTGAATTGGCCGAACCGGGTATTAAAAAGTATAGCTAAGATTGTGCATGCAAGCTCGGTGCTTCTTGCACAAATCTGAAAGCGGCTGTAACGACTGGATCAGAATACTAGCTAGCAAACTATTTCAGCCACTTCTCTCGCTCTATATGACCATATTTACTTTTTCCTTGCGGAAGAGGTTTAGACGTCACATGCATGGAGATTCTTTCTAATGGCTGCAATAGCAACACGAATGAAACTGCAACCAGAGTATAATAAAAATCTAGCTTTGTTTATCTTGACTAACGCGCAGAATCCTTTTCAGAGTAGAATAGAGTAGCTAATCCTTATCGGACCAAACAAACAAATTATTCGAGCAGAGATGACCAGCACCATATAACAAACAAAGTATTCATGTTTGTTGATGTAAGAGCATCGGAGAAAAACATCCCAGCCAGGAAAGAGAGAGATAGATAAATACAATTCATTTCCAGCACATACATGTCGTCACTAGTCCCCATCCTAAATTCATTTCCAGCATGAATCGGCGTGACATGTCCCAATCCAAGCTACTCAGATCTCACCACGACAGTGATAAATATAAATAAACAAAGGCATATGTAGACCAGACGATACGCACGGGTCCGTATTAGTACTAAATTCCTTGGCGAAAATCGCCCAAATGAACCTGTGATGTCCTATCCTACACGTCCACGAACTGATCCGCGCGGAGAGTTCTCAGGAACACACATCATTTCGCGTTCCTTTCATGACAACGATCCAGGATGACCCGTATCCTCCACCCATTCGATCGGCCGAGCCACCATTGCATTCCAGAACTCTCTTGCTGCTGCCTCCTCTCCATGACAGTCAGAGATCGACCCTGCACCCGCAGTGCACTACCCAGCTACTACTCCCACACAGTTGATGGATCGGAGGAGCGTTTTCACTCGCTCTCTCTGCACAGTGGTAAAAACGGCCGTTTTGCAGTGTAGCGAGCAGGTCGACAGCGAGCGTGTGCCGAGTCGAATGTTTTCTTGCTAGCCTCCAAAACTGAAAGTTTTGGCACGTATTCAGCTCCTGCGGATTGGGATGGCGACGAGCCGACATCGACTTGCCGACAGCTGCTCGTGGAACAACGGCGTCTCTTTCTTTGACGTGTACTCCGCCCCAAGCATTCCGGCCAGATCACGCGCCAGGACATCATCAGGGAGGACCCGAGGAGTTCTGTATCAGTTAAGCAGCAGCATACTAGCAGATGACAGATCCCAGCCCAAGAACACAACGCGATTTAGTGGTTTTTCAGTGGATTGTGATTGTCGCTCTGAAACTCTTCCCTGCCAGAACACACGAACAGATACAGGAGACAGAGAGATTTTGCGACGCGTAAAACTTTGCGTCTTTTCTGGGTTTTCCTTTTATTCAGAAGGATCAACAACCTTTGCGAAATCTACGCTCTCCACGACTCGTTGCTTCCGCGCCATCCCACGGACGAAGTCGTGCAGAGCGATCCTACAATATCGCTAACTCTGAACGTGTACAGGCACACGATCAGATCCTACTTATTCTGAAATCAACAGAGGCCAAAACAACTACCACAGCGACAGACTCTGTCGTGTGTTACAGATTACAGAAAGAGACTAACAAACCAACGTGTCAACATGCTTAACTACTAACAATCTCTCCCTTAAGCCTGTTGGCGCTAACCAGTGTCTGACATCCCAATTCGCTGCCTCATCTCCAGAAATTTAACTCTCCCTAGAGCCTTGGTCAGGATGTCGGCGAGCTGATCTTCAGTCCGGACATGATCCATCACGACCTGTCCCTTCTCCACACACTCACGAATGAAGTGATAGCGTGTTTCGATGTGCTTGCTTCTGTCATGGTAGACAGGGTTCTTGCTCAATGAAATTGCAGATTGGTTGTCTACCTTCAGCATAATCTTGATGTTTGTTTCTCCGAACAGATCACCCAACAACCGAACAAGCCAAACTCCTTGGCAGGCTGCTGCAGCTGCTGCTATGTATTCAGCCTGGCAAGAGGACAATGCAACTGTCTTCTGTTTTTGAGACGACCAGGTGATTAGGCTGGAGCCGAGATAGAAGATAATCCCAGTTGTGCTTTTCCTGTCATCGACATCCCCAGCTAAATCACTGTCGCTGTACCCTGTCAGTTGTAGTTTCTCTCTTCCTTCTCTTTTGTAGAAGCAGCCCAGATTCAGAGTTCCTCGCACATACCTCAATATGTGCTTTACTGCCACCAAGTGCTCTTTAGTGGGCTTTTCCATGAAACGGCTGACCACGCCAACCGCATAGCAAATGTCCGGCCTTGTATGAGTCGGTATCTCAAACTCGCCAACTATGCCTGCGGTAGTCGGCTGCATTCACAGGAGGGCTCTTACTCGTCTTTGCTCAACTTCAGCTTGTGCTCAAGAGGAGTAGCAACCGGGTTGCATTTCTCCATGCCCCATTTCTTCGTAATCTTGGAAGCATATCCAGTTTGTCCCAAGAAAATCCCCTCCGAAGTTTGCTTTACCTCCATCCCAAGGTAATAACCGAGCAAACCTAAATCACTCATACTCGAACATTTTCTTCATTTGTTCCTTGAATGCAAGTGATCTCCGAGATCTTCTCACTAGTAATGATGAGGTCATCCACATAAACCCCAACAAGTAGACTGGAGCCTGCCACAGCTTCTTTTGTACACAAGATATTCAATCGGGCACCTCTCAAAACCCAAAGCAGTCAGTGTTCTATCAAGTTTAGCATTCCAGGCTCTTGGAGCCTGTTTTAACCCGTACAGTGCTTTCTTGAGTCTGAGTACCTTGTGTTCTCCACCTTTATGCTCGAAACCGGGAGGCTGAGCTACATAAACTTCCTCCTCTAAGTCACCATTCAGAAAAGCTGATTTGACATCCATGTGATGGATTTCCCAGCCCTTTTGTGCAGCTAGTGCAGAATTAAACGCACTGTTTCCATACGAGCGACAGGTGCAAACACTTCTTCATAATCTATTCCTTGTCGTTGTACATATCCTTTGGCGACAAGTCTCGCTTTGTGCTTCACCACAGCCCCGGCAGAGTCCTTTTTAAGTTTAAAGACCCACTTCAGGCCTATAGCTTTGTGTCCCTTTGCGGATCACACAACTTCCATGTGTCATTCTCGGTGATGGAGTTCATCTCCTCCCTCATCGCCCGCTGCCGCTTCTTGATTTTTTCTCGCTTCCCGGAACGTGGCAGGTTCCTCTTGGCCGAGAAGCAGAGGTTTGAGTACTCAGCCTCTACCTCTTCTGTCTCCTCATAAATCTCACGGAGCAGGCGCTTGCCTTGTGGTCCTAGTGAGGGCTCAGACCAAGGCGATTCTGGTGCTTGAGACGGCCCAGGTGACACTTCACCTGCAGGTGCTGCAGAAGGTGACGTTAACTCCATTGGGGGCGTGGTGCCATGTCCAGCGTGACATGTCTTGCTTGCAACCTGCGGTGCACTCGGGGAAGACTGATCAGGGCAAAACTCTCCCGTGGCAGCAGATTCTGGAATTTTCTCTGTCGCGGCAGGATTGTCACGTGTGCTCGCTGTTCCTATTGTCGGATAGTGAACAGTAAACACACTTTCAGGTTCAGGTTCAGGTTCAGTAGCTGCGACTGGATGCCATTCCCATGCCCTGTCCTCTTCAAAGACCACGTCTCGGGTCACCACAAGTCTATTCTTCTCTGGATCATACATGCGGTAGGCCTTAGAGCCTTGCTCATAGCCTATAAACACCATTTGAGAGCTCCGATCTGATAGCTTGGTAATTCCGGGACCTACTTTTTTCACATGTGCCACACAGCCAAATGTTCGCAGATGACCAACTGATGGCTTCTTCCCATGCCAGGCCTCATAAGGTGTCATACCTTTTACACTCTTGGTCGGAGAGCGGTTCAGAAGGTAGACAGCAGTGGTTACGGCCTCTCCCCAAAACTTGGCTGGGACACCCATGCTCTTCAGCAAACTCCGAGCCATGCTAACCACAGTTTGATTTCTTCTCTCCACTACCCCGTTCTGCTGAGGAGTATATGGTGCGGTGAGAAAGTGTTTTATACCGTGATCATCACAATAGCTTGAAAATTCATCAGAGGTGAATTCGCCTCCTCGATCGGTTCTTATCGACTTCAGTTTCAAGTTTTTTTGTGCCTCAGCTGCCTTCTGAATCTTCTTGAGGGCCTCAAGTGCCTCATCTTTGGTGCTAAGCAGGGCCAACCACATATACCGGGAGAAGTCATCAACAACCAACAGGAAGTATCTCTTTCCTCCTGGTGTTGCTGGCGTAATAGGCCCACAAAGGTCACTGTGTACTAACTGCAGCTGTTGCGAGGCTCGAAATTCTGAAACCGCTGGAAACGGTGAACGGCGTTGCTTGGCTAGCATACAACCGTCACATACCTGCTCAACCTGTTCCAGCACAGGCATGCCATTGACCATGCCTTCTGCAGCCAGAGACCTCAGAGCACGGAAGTTAACATGGCCAAAACGCATGTGCCATAACCAACTCTGCTCCTTTGCATGAGCAAGCAGACACACTGGCTCTGTAGGTTGCAAGTTCAGAATGTACATCCGATTCTTGGTCTTGTTCACCTTTGCCAGAATTCTCCTTTGCTTGTCCCACACCGTCAGTACACCATCACCTCCTGAGTACTTGCAACCAATCTCATCTAACTGCCCCAAGCTGATGATGTTGCTCTTAAGCCGAGGAATGAAATAGACATCTGTCAGCACTCTATGTTCACCTGTGTGACACTGCATGAGCACTGATCCACGGCCGCATATTTCTACCGTGTTTCCATCTCCAAATTTCACCCGTCCATTGACAGTTTCATCAAGTTCTGCAAATTTGTCCGAGCAGCCAATCATGTGGTTACTTGCCCTCGTGTCTAGATACCGAAATTATCTTGGTTACCGGTGAGCTTAGGCCGAACTTTCTCCTCATTCAGCGAGTAACCTCGCTCGTACCGAGACTCTGTCTCTGGTGACAACTCACACGCTTCCAACATCAGCAGCGCCGGGTTGTCCTCCTCCATCTCCACAAGGTTCACCTTCTCCTTCTTTGGCTGAGGACAATCAGACTGAAAATGCCCTTTCTCATTACAAGCTTGTAGCATCTTACCTTGGCAATATCAAATTTTCCCTTCTTTTTCTGCTTCGCTTGATCCTTGCCTGGCTTGCCGTGGTCACCACCCTTCTTGCCAGCGGGGCTGCTCGAGCTGCCGGCATTGTCTCCGCCCTTCTTCCCTTTCAGGAGCTGCTCCAACGCCTTTGACACGAGCATCAGCTGCTCCTCCTTGCCACCACCGCTGCGGCGGCGCCCACGCTGGTTCTCCTCGTGTGAGGCGAGCCGCCCGACGGCCTCAGCGACAGACATGGTGGTCAGATCTCCCCACTGTTCAATGGTGTTCACCACATCGGTAAACCGACTAGGCACCGCGCTGAACAGCCGATCAATCACCGCCTCGTCGGTGATCTTTTCACCGAGCGAACGGATCTCGGCAACGAGAGTAGTCAACTTCTGGGAGAACGCAGTGACGGTCTCGCCGTCGTCCATCTCCAGTCGATCCAGCTGCCTCTTCAACTGCTTAACACGCGCCTTTTTCACACGATCCTCACCAACGCGCATGCGCCGGATCGCCTCCCAGGCCTCCGCCGCGGTGTCGTATTCCGCAAGGGCCATCACCATCGAGTCCGGCACTGACTGGGACAGGGCCGCGAACGCGTCCTCGTCCTTCACCGGATCGAACTCACCCTTTCCCTCAATCGCCGTCCAGCAACGGAGGGAGCGGAGGATGATCTTCATCTTCACCGACCACAAACTGTAGTTCGTGTCGGTCAGCTGCGGGTAGTGGATCGGGACGCCACCTCCTCTCGGCGCCGAATGCGGCACCACAGCGCCGCCGCTGGCCGAGGCAAGATCAGTGTTGATCCTCCTGGCCGGCGTCGTGTACGTGCCGCCCCGGTTCCCGCTGTTCCGCGGAGTCGTGTCGCCCATCTTCAGTCACCACCGCCAACACACCTCCACCAAACACCGCCACCACGATCGCCTCCAAGAACCAGCGGCTCTGATACCAAATGACAGATCCCAGCCCAAGAACACAACGCGATTTAGTGGTTTTTCAGTGGATTGTGATTGTCGCTCTGAAACTCTTCCCTGCCAGAACACACGAACAGATACAGGAGACAGAGAGATTTTGCGACGCGTAAAACTTTGCGTCTTTTCCGGGTTTTCCTTTTATTCGAAGGATCAACAACCTTTGCGAAATCTACGCTCTCCACGACTCGTTGCTTCCGCGCCATCCCACGGACGAAGTCGTGCGGAGCGATCCTACAATATCGCTAACTCCGAACGTGTACAGTGCACACGATCAGATCCTACTTATTCTGAAATCAACAGAGGCCAAAACAACTACCACAGCGACAGACTCTGTCGTGTGTTACAGATTACAGAAAGAGACTAACAAACCAACGTGTCAACATGCTTAACTACTAACAGCAGATGCCTTCTTTGATTTAGAGAATTTAATGGTGTTTTCAGGGTTTTAGATCTAAATGAACTTTTTCCTATCTAGATTGTTTGATTCCCTGAATTAGAATCCTTAAAAAAAGGTTTTGCTTTCTTTTACTGCTCTGTATTAAAAAAAACTTACCCACTCAGACTTATTCGCATAATTTCTTAATCTTACCTGCGGTGTTAAATCATTTCTTACCAATCAATGCAAATTTGACGGTTTGGAAGCTAAATAAGCTCTAACTTAATTCTCAGTCGAACAAGAATTACAAAAAAAGGCTCTAAATAGATGACAGAGGTACACTCTTTAATGAATTGATGCATAAGTTCCCTAGAACCAAAGTTAAATAATATAAATCTAAGCTGCAGAAACCTAAAACACAGCACAATTTGCAATTTAAATACACATAGAATTTTAACAAACACAATCTAAGATGTTCCACTTTGTCAAACCAGTTAATACAATTGGGAAACAAAGCTCAACAAGAGAAAGATCTTTTTTTTTAGATAATGGGCGCTTTATTACTCAAGAGAAGCAATTACACCCGACCTCTGCATAGCTAAGATGCACACAGCCGTTTAAACCATTCTTAACAAAGTTCTGGAACTAAAAACTGTCAAAATACACAACACTTATGAATGTAAAACGCCTAGGAAGAGGTAGGAGGACCAATCCGTAGATTATGCTGCCACCCATGTAGGGAAAAAGTATCCCTCGCCGTATCCTCCAACCGTGTACAGACCTCCGTAAACAGGTCTCGGTTCTGCTCCTTCTGAAGTGCAGACCACGAACGGAGAGTAGCCGTACATCTCGTAAATAACTCCGCATAAGAGAACAATCTTTATTATTAAAAACTTTGTCATTTCTACTCAGCCATAGCGACCATATCATGGCAAACGCCCCCACCCTAATAAACGTTCTGAATCTGTGATCAATACCGTGTAGCCAATTACCAAAAATATTGGTCACACTAGTTGGGGGATACAGATCTGAAGCTATTTGGATGCATGACCATATAGACCTGGCAAAGCGGCATTGGAAGAACAGATGCTTAATTGTCTCATCTTGTTGACAAAAAACGCACTGTGAATTCCCATGCCAATTTCGTTTCAGAAGATTGTCTTTGGTTAGGATTACTCCACGACGCAAATACCAACCAAAAATCTTAACTTTTAGCGGTATCTTCATCTTCCAAATTTTTTTTGTTCTTATCAACCGGTATATCTCGGTTGGAGGATGGCATTATATAGTGAACTTACGGAGAATTTCCCATTGGACCGTAAGTTCCAAATAAACTCATCATGCCCTTCCGACAGCTGAACGGATGCCAAACGCAGCAGCAAGGCGTTCCATGCAATAAGTCTCGGACCGATTAAATCTCGTCTAAACGTCACATTTGGTGGTGAGGTTGCCATTACGTAAGCAATGGTATCACTTTTGCGACGGACAATGCCGAAGATTGCCGGATATTGTTCTCGAGAGGGGCCTATTCCCTAGCCATGTATCCTCCCAAAACCTTATCTCGCGATCCATCCTTTATAATGAAAGTACCAAATTTGAAGAAAAATTTCTTCGCGGCCATTAGGCCAGCCCAAAAATGCGAATCTCCCGGTTTCCAAAGGATTTGGGATAACGCTTTTTCTCCTATGTACTTCCTTCTAACCAAGGTTTGCCATACGCCATTCTCGGTAAGGAGTTTAAAACAAGAGAAAGATCTGCTAGAAAAAAAAAGTTCTTCTTATCAATCTTGAGGCTGAGATAAATTTAGATCGAGTGTGGTATGGCAAGACTTGAAAGAAGGTTAGATGGAGACAATAAGGCAAAGACAAGAAAGAGCATAGTAATTTACCTCAATTTGAACTTGCCAAGCTATTATCATCTTTCATGCTACTATCTAATTTAAGTTACATGAAAAGTTGGTAAATCTTTGTTATTGTTGGACTTTTGAATCATTGACAAAATTTATCGAACAAAATTTAACTTATTTTGATGGATTTTAAGTTGGTGGGCTGAATTTAAGTCAAGAGACTAGAAAATATAAGTAAAGTACATATTAGCTAGATTTGTCACTATTGTCAATAATAAGAAGAATACCGCAATTGCAGTTACACTAACTTTCTGCACATGATAATTAGCACATTTCAACATCATGCCGTACATAAATATGATCATTACAACATAGTATTTTGAATTCAAGTTCGACATCTAGCATAGAGTCACAAAGTAAGATGCATCCTCAACACAACATACAATTTCATCGTCTGTGCATAGAACAACACCACAAAACAGGAGATTCTCTCTCAAATGGCATCACTAATTCACCATCATTGCCTACCTAGCCACCATTGCCACCATTTCTCGAAAAGAACCCTCTTGAAGCAAACATTTGGTCACAGTAAATCTCTACATAGGCTTGCAAATTCTAATCTAGGACACTTGGGTCCAGGAACATGATCATATGTTCATTATCCATTCTATTGGAAAATTCCTCGGCAGCCACCTTCATCTCCTCAACCTCGGCCGACCTCTCCTCTGTAGATGCCCTCCACTCTTCAGTCGTCACCATCCTCTCCTCGACCTCCCTCCGCCCCTCCATTTCCTTGTTCTTCAGTTCTATCCTTTGAGAAGCAATGTACTTCCTCACCTTCATCATGTTGTACAATGACTCTTTGTAACGGAATTCTCCACTCCCTTCGCCCTCTTATTCTTTGCTTTATTACCACCATCAAAACTATTTCGATTGAATCAGGATAGAGGAATGGTACTACTTGATCCATCATCATCGGTGTCAACCAAAAACCCTCTCTAGCCGAGCTAGAGGTAGTCTTCTTCTTGTTGGGGTTTCATTGATGATTTTTTTCATTTATCATTGTTCTCTGGATTTTCCAACAATAGTGCAAAGTGAATGACTTACCTGGCTTCCCACCTTCTTTGGTTTTCGCATGAAAAAAGTTTGAGAAATGTTTATATACAAATATAAAATAATAGTAAGAATAAAGTGCACACACAAATGATCAAATGTAGAAAACAAGTAGATGATCTCACCTTATCTTCAGAATTAGTCCTACTTGCATTGTGACGATCAACTTGATCACAGCAACATGACCATTAGAAATAATCCATGCATGTTTATCGTATTGAAACAGTGTTGGGAGAACCTTGAGTCCTAGCCATGCCACCCTTGAGGAGAAGCATGTATTGATCATGGATTTCCGATATTTGTTATTATGTTTGTTCCTTCCCAACAATTGCATCTAACCCAATACTCCACCCCCCCGCGCGCACTGCAGAAGGCCTCTTCTTTCTTTTGTGAGAAATTAATTAGGTCCTCTCCGCATACATGTAGTATGTTAAAAAAAATACCTCAATAAGATCTTTATCATTTGTCAATTCTATTGATGAATATTATTGTTGGAAAAGCTTGTGCTAGAATTGGAATTTCCAATGGAGGACCAACAAGTTTTAATGCATGAATGACTCATTGCTCATACTACACGCAACATGAACGGACATAATAGAGATCATGTGTACTATATTCATTTTGTTCTAATTGATAAATAAGTGAAATGTGAAAATAAATTGAACCATATGCAAAAAAAATTAGTTCAGCCTAATTGAAAACAAGTAAATCATTCAATAATTTAATTCAATCCTAAAAACTCAATACATAGCATAACGACATGATAATTCAATCAAAAAAATTAAAAAACAAAATTGCTTTGGAGGCATTTTGTGGAACAACACGAGTGATCGTGGTGGTGGAAGACTCCGGCTGGGGCTCAAACTTTGGTGCGGGTGTTAGGGAAAGCGCGTTCATGTTCGTTCGTGGTGCAAGAGGAGGCATGGGTGCTTAGGGAGCCGTCACCTTCTTGCATGTTGCACCGCCACTACCGGATTGCGTGACAGACTTTTATGATTTTGCTTCTATGGGGCAAGGCTGGTAGGGAGGGAAGGGGGTCCTACTGCCCTGTACCTAGCGGCGGCGGAGGGAGGGGTGGGGGGAGGGCACGATGGTTGAGGCTGCGGCGCCAACCCAAGGCACCTAGGGTTCTTGGGCGTCATGAAGTGGTGGAGGGACCGTGGCAGGGGACTGATTGAAGGAGGTTAGGATTGGGTTCCATAGCGGCTGCGATGCCAGGGGATGGCAAGGGGCACGGTAGGAGGGAAGGAGAAGAGTGACGGTAAGTTTCATGATTGGTCGTTGGGCTGGTCCGACGCAATTTTGAGGGATTTGTAAAAGCAGCGTTGGATTGTCAAATGTGAGCAATGGATGCTCACTAAAAATATTGAGAATTTGCCTGGATATAGGTGAGCACTTTGAGCTGTTTTTCGAAAATCCATAGCATTTTCAGGGGAGCTCTTGGAGATTCTATAAGATAGTTAAAACTGCGGTGGCCCATGTTGTACCATACAAGGATTAGACTAGCCCCAATGAGAGTATCATAGCTAGTATCATGCATGCCATGTTGGCAAAAATCTGATGTGTCACATCAATTAATGAGGTGAGAGATGAGAGTAGTATCATAATATGATACCGTATCATGACACATAAACCTAAAAAACTTCATGACAAATACATCATGTACACACATTTGCATTGAGATTCTACAAAACATTAAATATGACATAAGTATGATATCATATTATGATACTATGCATTGTGGAGGTGGTATCACAAACTAGTATCATGTACATGATACTAGTGTATGATACTTCCCATTGTGATTAGTCTTAGTGTGTGGGTTGTGGCTGTTTATTACCACATCTTAAAAGTTGGAGCTCCCATAAAACTGTAACCATGGCCCTAAGTCCTAGCATGATAGTTTATTACCACATCCATTCCTAAATATAAAATGTTTTGGGTGATTAAATTGAACTTCTAAAACGCTTTATGTTCAGAAACAAATGGTACACCATTTATCAACCTTAAATCCAACTTTAAATCCATAGCGCCCGAGAACAAACAGAATAGCTGATGCAAACTCTATACCAATTATCTCTAACTGAAACCATTTTTAGCAGCATCCAAATCACCAGTCCCATCCATTGGCCAGCTGCCTCCTAGGTTTCATCATTTCAGTCCCTTCCCCTATCTTACACGGACCCACCTGTCATTCCCTCATACCCATTCGCCTCTATCGATCCCAACAGAATGCGAGACTAAGCACAGCATGCACGTACTAACACAAGCCTACGTGTACAACTAGGTGGACCGTTCAGGCCACCGCATTCCACTCGAGAGGCGGCCACGGCCACGGCTCCCACAGCTCCGGCGTGGCGCAGAAGGAGTCGGGCGGGAAGCCTCCTGCCGCCCCGTCGTCGTAGTGGAGGTGGTCGCCGCAGTCGGACTCCACCGAGAGCGAGACGTCGGCCGGCGTGGCGCACGCCGTCCCACCGAGCACGCAGCTCTCGAGGGGCTCGACGTCGAGGTCGACGCACCCGGCGACGACGTTCCTCTTGTCGTCGTCCAGCTCGTCGTTGTTGCAGCTGCTGCTGCTGGCGGTGGCAGCCGTCGCGCCGCCGTCCCGCTCCCTCAGCCGCTCGCTTAGCTCGTGCACCTGCATATTGAATTTTCCTTAATTAGCTCATGGATGAAGTATTGGGAAGGAAAAAAAACAAGGACAGTATGCTTGGCGTGGCGCGTGTGAATCAACCAACGATGGTTACCTGTGCGGTGAGGGCTTGCTTGTCCTGCTTGAGGCAGTCGACGCGGGATTGGAGGGCGTCGTACTTGGCGCGGAGGGCGGCGAAGTCGTGCTCGAGCTGCTTGGTGCGCCACCGCGCGCGCTTGTTCTGGAACCAGATGGCGACCTGGCGCGGCTGCAGGCCCAGCTCCCGCGCCAGCTCCGCCTTCTCCCGGGGCTCCAGCTTGGCCTGGCGCGCGTGGAACGTGGACTCCAGCGACCGTATCTGCTCCTCCGTGAACCGCCGCTTCCTCTCCGCCCTTCCACCGCCCCTCCCCGCCGAGAACTGCTGCTCGTCGACGTCGTCGTCGTCCATCATCGGCACGCACATCTGCCGCTGCTGCACGGGCAACGGCGGCGGCATCATGAACTGGTGCTGCTGCTGGTGGTGGTGGTAGTCAGCTCGATCCATATTCGATCCAATGGGCCACTGCTCCGACGGGTCGCTCGATGCTTCTTCTTCTTCCTCTCTCGGCTCCCGGCCCCTTTTATACCGGGGAACGGCGTTACGTGTCCGGCGATTCTGGCTTCTGGGACTCGAGCATGTGTGGTCTTTGGGATCGGGGATAAAGAAGAAGGAACCGGCCGGGCCCACTTAGCGTGACACCGTGAAAAGCCGCTTTCGCTCGACGGACAAGCGTCGGCCATCCATCGGCGCCAAGAGCTGTGCCCACCACGGCTCCCGATGTCTATCCGGCCGCCTCGAGATGAGCACACGAAACGTGGCCGGGATGAAGAACACGAGTGCAAGGTTTGCTTCTCCTGTTCAAGTCTTCCGGCACACGAATTGGCAACGCGACCGAGTTGTTTTCCCATGTTCATTTCTATCTCTGTCCGGTGTCCAGCTCTTGCAATTGGATACGAGTCGAAGAAAAGATCAGCGGTACTGCAACAAAGGTATTGTACAGTATCGTTCACGCATGTGCCACCTCTTTCAATTTAAGTATAGACAGTGTGTTTCTGCACCCTGATGCATATGCACCATTTATTTGAAATACATTTTGAACATATTTAAAAATACCAAAATTATTAAAAATGTTTTGTATATATCTTGACATGTTTACATGCTCATAGCGTTGTTTCAGCAAAAACCGACATGTTTTCTACCGTCCTTTTTACGCAGGGCACAAAGAATATCAGTTTTATGTGAAACTTTACGTGCGCATATAGAACACATCCCTCTATACGCGAAAAAAATACTAATATTTGTAACTTTTTAAGTATAGTTTTATTACATCCAAATATATGACATAGTTCACGTGCAATGTAGTGCATGAAAATAAAGAACATAGTTCATAATTAAACATGTAAAAATAAGATGGGATGATTACTCATCATTCTCCTCATGGACTATCAATGCCCACTGACACTTAACATCCGCTTGAAGGCGTTCATGAATGTGGTTATCAAGGAGCTCAACATGCATATAGAGGAACTCCTCAAACGTTCATGCCCCATGTTGTGGGCTCAACCAAGTCGTCCTAAAATTGCCAACCTTGATCAATGAAGATTGTCATCATGTTCTTGCTCAACCGTCATGTTGTGCATGCTCACACAATATGTCATCACCTCCCACATGGTGTAAATGTTTCATGTTCTAGTAGGGTGACGAACAATAGCCCACCGAACTTGGAGCACACCAAATGCTCGTTCCATATCTTTCATGCATAACTCTTGTTGTTTAGCAAACCTCTTCTTTTTCTCTGTTTGGAGATCACGAATCGTCTTCACTATTGTTGCCCAGTTTTGATAGATGCCATTAGCTAGATAATATGGCTTATCATATGCATTGTCATTGATCTCAAAGTGAACCACTCAAGCATTGCTTTCAACAAGCCTGGAGAATACCCGCGAGCCGTGGAGCACGTTGATGTCATTGTCGAAATTAGTCGTGCCAAAAAAAGTGGACCAAATCCGCAGATAATGTGATGCAAATGCCTCAAGAATGACAGTGCATCCTTCTACATGCCCCTTTACTTTCTGTTCCATGCAAATGGACAATTCATCCACTTCCAGCTCATGTAATATATACCGCCGATCACCCCCCGAAACACCCTTGCCTTGTTGATCGACAATAGCCAGGTAGTGTCGTAAGCATTTGGCTTTCTCAAGTTAACCTCGCCGAACATCGCAATAACGGCTCGACAGATTTTGTAGAGGCGGGTGATCTCGCTCATTCACAAGTACCATCGATGAGATCACTTGACACTCCATATGCAAGCATACGAACAGCCGCGGATCACTTCTGGTAAGAGGTGTAGCCTAGCTTACGAGTGGCATCGGGCTTGCATCTAAAGTAGTAGTCATGGACAAGTCTCTCAACATCCGAAAGCGGCGTCGGAATAGGGTCTCCGTGAAGACTGGCTTTGTGGGGTGGAAGTAGTCCTGATGGAGCCGATAGTGAACAGTCTCTCGAGTGCACTCCGCATTGCCCCTGCGAGGCCTCGTCGAGCCCCTGCACAACGGCTTCTGCCTCTTAGTGTGGACATGGATGAGAGATGACGCGTCAATTATGAACTCCAAAGAACCGTCCAACTCTTCGCCCGACTAGCTATTCATAAAGTTGTTAAAAGAACAACTCAATCGATTTGCTGAGGCCCATCTGCGCCAACAAGGATGGATCAATGACTAGTCTACTTGGCGCAAATGGCCGAAAATGGTCCAGGTTTTGCGCCTCAAAATCGGCCTCGCAATTGGACGAACATGTCATGGGCGTCGATTCCGGTTGGCGGGTCCGAGCATACGAGATGTGAACAGGGTCCTCGAATGATGTCGGCAAGTGCACTCTAGGATGCTGGCACCAATCACGGCCTCCGGCGAGATGCGGCCCGATCAGACGGTGCCGACAATCGTGAGGAGGAAGGGGACGTGACGCCGTTCTAGGGTTGAAAGCGGAGGTGGGATTTGGTGGCTACATTGTTCGGTGTCCCTGGCAGGCAGGGCCCCTAGGTTAGTTGAGGGGACACACTTACACGGCTTGTGTCTGCACCAATTTTGGCCAAGAATGTGTCGGCGCGGACCGGTCGGCCACTTTGCGTCAGGACATTGCGCTAGGGTTTATCCATTTCCTGTCTGTGCGGACCGGAATGGACAAGCTTTGTCAATTTGGTTCTCATGTTAAGGAAAAACACGAGTACAAGGTTTGCTTCTCATGTTCAGGACTTCATTCCTTCCAGCACACGAATGGTAGCGCGACCTGAGTTCTTTTCCTCTATTCATTTCTTTCTCTGTCCAGTGTCCAGCTCTTGCATTTGCATCTACGAGTCGACCGACCATCAGAAGAAAAGATCAGCAGTAGCGGTACAAAGGTATTGTACTGTAAGTCTGTATCCCTCAGAAAAAGGATTTGTATATCCCTAGAAAAAAAAGTATTGTACTGTATCATTCGTGCATGGACCAGCTGGTGGTCTACCGGCCAATGGGCGGCAGAAAGGTGTGCGCCTGGGTGTTCCGTTTCCATGGGGATCGATCGAGACGGCCGGAGACGGGCGCAACCGGAACAACCTAGCTATAGCCTATAGGCAGCAGCTAGGACCAATGGACGCCCGTGTCTTGTGGGGGGCAGCTCCGTCGCTCGCGTCGCCGTCAATGGCGCCAAGTGTGCGTGCGCCGTCAAGGGCCGTCGTCGAGGTGGCGCGCCGCGTTTGTCACGTTGCGTGGCCGGGTCACGCGCGGGTACGTTCGCTAGCTCGCGCGTCGCGCCGCGGTGGCGGCCGAGTCTTGTCGCCGGTTGTCGCCTTGCGCGCGCGTTTTACTTTCTATACTTGTTTACCGGCGACAATGGTAATTTAGGGGTAGATACGAGGTGACCGCGATAAGCACCTTTCGATCCGCCGGGGATAGTGCGGCGAGCACAGGAGCTTATCTCGACGGATTTTAGCTCCACCCGGTGTCAGGTGATTTGATCTTCCCAGTTGACCTCCCTCCCACGATCCCGACGTGTTAGATAGAGCAGATCAGGTAAGTTCAAAGTGGTGAGCAGATGCGGTTAAATTGCCTTTCCGTAACGTCGTTCGAGGTGTAGTGGTGGAGTTCTTCAAGCGGCGATAATGGCGGCCGGCCGGGGTCACTTCCGATTGGGCGCCAGTACGAGGCCAACTTGAGATAAGCCCACCAAGACGAGGCCACTACGGTCACGGGTCACGGCGCGCGTGAGATTAACCATTCAAACAGTGCGCTACTCTACTTCGTTTCAGGGCACGCTGCCGCGCGCACGCGATCGTGCCCGCCCGTCCGTGGCGTCCAAGCGCCGCCGGTAGCTGTCCGTGGTGACCACCGGCGATTAATCGCGAGCGTGGCGGTAAGACCGTAAGAGGGAGAGGTGTGCAAGGCACCAACAGTTATTACGCGGAGGCTTTGCCGGCCGGGACCAGGAGAAGGAGGGTGGCGCGAGCGCGGCGGCGGGGCCACCGGGGACGTCGACGGCTGGCCGGGCAGAGCCGGCCACGCGGCGGCGCTCCAGTGGCACGGCGAGGAGGCGGCACACGTGGCGGCGCGCGAGTGGAGAGAGGGGGCTAGACCAGAGGCGGGTCAGCGTCGCGCGGTACTCGTGGCTGGCGCGCGCGTCGGCGTCGACGGGTTTGTCTGTGGAGGGATCAAAAGCTAGCTTCCGTGGCGGTGGCCGCGTGGCCACAACTTTGTTTTCGACGCTGCGTCCTCCTCAGTTCGTGGCTTTTCAGGGCGCCATCTGGTCTACGATTTCAATTCCGCTGGTCCTGGGAGAAATCATATGCATGGTACTGTGCATTGCACCTCACGCTCCTGTTTTTTTTCTTTCTATTTTGCTGATTCTCATTCGATCTAAAAAGGAATAGCTTATGGCATCTCCACCGACCCGACATAAATAGACTGATGCTGTCCAATTTGATCCGTACGGGTAGGAGGACAGAAATTGCCGTGCCGATGGCCCGACACAAATTACCAGCCCAAAATTGGATTCGAAATGCGTCACCTAGCCGCGTCTCCATGCCCGCTTCGCCTTCTGCGCCGCCATGAATGGCCCGTTTCACTTTCACAGCGCGTGCCAGTACGAGCGGACGACGTTGGTCTTCCGTGGCACCATCAATAGTTCGCTTCACCTTCAACGCGCGTACCAGTGCTGGTGGGCGGCGCTGGTCTTATGCGCCGCCATCAATGCAACCCGAGCTTGGAGTCCAGAATCGACATTAATGGCGGTCGCGTCTACATCCTTTTAAGGCTAGCATCACCTGAATGAGAATTAACTTAATAGTCACACACTATTTTTTTAGGAACGTGCACCTGTTTGATATTGGTCAGGGTTCTCATTTTAGTTTATCTCTTCCTCTTCGTGTTTTTTCCGATCCTGAAAAACCACAGGGCAAAACAAACTACAATTAACTTGCCCTAACTACATCGCTATACTGGCAGACTTTTTTTTTCCTTAGCTGGCAAGTTAGTCAAACCAACCGCCAACCGGAGAAGGAACGCACCTTGTAAGTATAGTTAGGCTAAGTTATTCTGCAAAGCGATACCACTTTGCGTCGAGCTAAATCGCACTGATCAACTGAATTTTATAAATTATATTATCAAAAGTATAGTTGATTTGTAGGTCCTACCAGATTGCTTGTGCTATCCCCCTCTTATTCCATCTTTTAAGTCTGACCTCGGACTAATGGTGCACCCTCTCCAATCAGGGAGCCGTTGCGTGTTAGAGAAACATATCCTACCCAAGAGTTTGCTGTTAGGCCTGTAAAAAAACAGCACAGTTTTACACGCAAGTTGGATGATTTTTCTTTGGCTTGTGTTTTTGGTTTCCCATCAATTCATCAGTACAGCTACATTTAGTCGAAATCTAAGCCGCCAGTAAAATGCTTTAATTAGACATTAAGGATGGTATGCCTGGACACAAATCTGAGCCTAATATGATTTGGAAACTCTGAACCTATTACTGCAGGTTTTCTAGAGTTGGTCTCCGAACAATAGGGAAATTTATGAAAGAACTGGGTTGAATCCAGCAGCAATTCCCAAGCTGTGGTCAGCCAAAACCTCGGTTTAGCAAATAGCAGAAACAACACACCAAAATAATCAAGACATCCCTCTATAATCACTCAAATATACAGCAACATCACAACATTTGTCTATCTGGTCCCAACACTCAAGGAACGTCCGTTCTGTGCACACACCCTCCTCATTAGCAAGTAAACGATATATAGACAACTCAAAATCAATTGTTACAAGTGACAAACACATCATACAGCGCCTCAAAGACACGTGAAGTCCAGCAGATTTACAGTGCTTAGATAGGTTGTTTACATTGCCGGCCAATAAGTCTGCATTGCTCCGGTAGAAGGGAGCACACTACCTGTCCCTTGACACGGCAAAGCTCGCCATCTATTCCACAGCCATTGTGGGTGTTTGCACCAGGTTTAACCTTAACTGATTTCACCTGTCAATGTTGGATCAACAGTTAAGACCAAGTCGTTGTTCTTTACTAGACGGAAACTATTATTGTACAAAGAAGAACTAATATTTTCTGCAGAAGGGAAAAATGGACCCCAGTTTGCATCGGTGACTAGTATCTTAATTTTTTTAGGAAATTTCTCTGAATGCATAAATACTATAGAAATGACAATATATATGTATATAGTGTTGTATGAACTATTAACTGAACTTCAGCTACCAAGGACAAAGATCTCAAATAAAAACATGAAAATTGATGATAAACATGCATATTGAGATATTTGTAACTTACAAGCAAACTTTTATAAACCAAGAATAAAAAAGATGAAACCAAGATGAAACAGAAATCACTAAATCAGAATGGTTTAATATAGACACATCAAACAAGTGCACATATGATAGTATCTTCTCCAAGAAAAGGAGGTCATATAAATATTAGAAAGAAATGCTTTTTCATAGTTCAGTTGAACATGCACAAGCTGATGCAAATGATCTAGTATCTGCCATTAATGTACGACCATGTTTTTCAGAACTCAAAGAAGCAGATTACTACAAATGAAGTACAGTCACATGAAAGCTCTATGAAAAGCACAAACGGGACAGGCATAAAGAAAATTTTGAGCAAAGACAGAAGTTGCATGATACCTTTACATATTCCACATACGGTAAAGAAACATGACGACCAAATTGTAGTAGTATGAAAAATCTCAACAGCTTCCATCTCCCCCTTCCGCCAACTAGGAGTAAGTCCAAACTGTTGTCATCATGGCTCGCTTTTGGCGCAACAATCTGTGAACTTTGAACCGTTTTGCACGAGTGGTTACATACTAGGACACCAAGAAAGTGCCCCTTCCTGACAACCCATTTCTCATCCAAATTTGGCACAAGTTCCTTTGATGCCGCAAATTCTATATCTTCTGGTGGTCCAGGAAGTTCGATAGGGTGGTCAGGCTCCCAAGTTGGCTCGGTGTCCCATCTTGGCCCAGTATCCCACTTCGGTTCATTATCCCAAATAGGTCCTGGATCTGAGATTGTCGAGGAAATGTCCTCTTTGTCATGCATTGATTGGGCTGCCCAAGATAACCGTGTATCATTAGCCGCCGTGGCACCAACTGAATTTCTGTCAGTCCTTGTTTTGGCCCTCGTTCTTGGCCAGTATGAGCCATGATGAGGTTGAGGGCGCAGGACTTCTTCCGGTTCAGAAACAATGTTGCTTCTGCCCAGAGACAACCGTTTTGCTCTTGGATCAAGAGCACGGACATACTCTGATGGTTCACTGCTTGCCGCTGTACCCCCTGATGTATCGAAGTCCCCTAGTGACATCCGACTTGGAGTCATGATAGAGTCAATACTTGAAAAACTGGAAGCTCGCGTAATTCCTTCTCTTTTTGATCGGCTGCGCATTACATCTGATTTGTCTTGTTTTGTACCATTTCCATGCCCAGGCATCTCTTCTGACATAGGAAGATATTCTAACTCATAGAAATAACTTGGTAGACACAAAAATTTGAGTACTCCAGCCACAAAATATCGAAGAGGCCCAAATTTCTTCTGGTATTTCTCGGAAAGTTCCAGGACTGCAGCAAAGTTATAATAGTTTTTCAGCTTATTAACTTTTTCAGTGCTACACCACAGTAGTAAACTTACAGTCATTAAGAACCATACCCAGATCTTGAAACACATTAAGAATATACTTATGAGGAACAAAGCTACACCATTAGCTGAGAAAAGTTAAGATCTAATACAGAAGTACAGAAAGAAACAGCTTAACACGTACTGTATGTTGCTACTTTGCATGCAGTTAATACCACTAGACTGTTAACTCAAGTGTGGTCATGTTGGACATGCATTGGGATTAACTGCTTAGTATGAATAAGGATCATTAACCAAGGGACCTATTCTGAGCTATTTTTAACAATTATCATATCCTGAAGATGGGCGTTTATTGGCTACATATATCATTGCCTAATGCTCCTGATGAAGTTCTCCAAATTAAGAATGTGTGATAAAAAGCCCCTGCCAGAAATACTGATGTAAAGATGTTCAAAATTTTCTGACATATTTCCATATGAGCCTATTTGGGCCTCATTAGACACTCCCTCTGATCGTAAAATAGACAATGGTGTAGACATTGTCACAGCCTACAGTATGGATCTTTGACATTACGACGCAGCGATTCCACCCACTGTTACGTTTCTTGGGCTTATCTTCACTGTTCCCGGAGTGTTTAGATCCATGCTATCAATTTGACAAAGAAAAACCTGTACAAGTTCATCTTCGCACTACTATGGGCACCGAAGTGGACTTGTTCATCTCCTGTATTCTCTCTCCTCCTTATCCTCCCCTCCGTCTCCTTATCCTCGACCAAAATGCCCTCCATTCACACCGTCTCCGTTCACAGTGAGGAGGCAGGAGCCTCACGTCGTCGCCATCAATCCCGTCCTCCCAGCCACCCTCCGATCCTTGGAAAGCGCCTCGACCTCTAGCGCAGCCTGGCTGACTTCGCTGATGGCACCAGGCCAGCACGTGCAGCTTCTAGGCATACGTGCACGTGCCTAGGCTACTGAATTCTAGCATGATCCAGATCCGTTCTTGATTTTTTTTCTTGGAGCCTCCTGATCATAGTTCCATATCCATTTGTTTCTCCTACCTTTTTCTGATTGTTTTCTTGATGAATTGGTTCTCGGTTCTGTGATACAAATTGGTGATTTCAGGTTGAAGGGAGTTCAGATCTTCAATGATTTGTTCACTCTGTACGTTTTTGTTGTGCAATTGATCCAAAGTCTGAACCAATGAATATATCATAGAACCAAAGTGTGAACCATTATGATAAAAAAAATCATCTGCTATGTATTCCAGATTGTTGAGAAATTTTGGATCCTTTACTGCTGTAGTTCCTTTCATTCTCCAAAATTATACCATGCCAGTATATAGAGATTTGGTGATAATGATTGTTACACTATTGTTGAAAAAGTTGTCTAGATCGGATGTTGAATGTAAGATATTTTTTTGATTCGGGAATCATTGTTTTGTGCACAGATTGATGAAAGAACGAGATACGGAAAAGGTGCAGTGTATGTATCTAACATAAAAGGAAAGGACCTCGCAATGTGACGCAGATTTGGTCATGGGTTTACGATGTAAAATAACAGCACCAATCTTAAAGCAAAAAAGTGGAAATGGAAGGCTCTGACAAGGCGAGACGTCAATACATGGGTGGAATCGTTTTTTCGTGACCATTAGCTTTTGTAGGCGCATGGTAGTAGAAGGCAATTCTAATGGTACTATTTTCACCTTACCAGTCTCAGTATTTCTGTGCATATTAATATTCCCTCCGTCCGAAAAGGATGTGGCAGATTTGTCAAAATTTGAATGTATCTGTACACTAAATAGTGTAGAGTATATATACATTCAAATTAAGACTATACGTTCAAATTTAGATAAAAATCTGCTACATCGTTTTCCGGATGGAGGGAGTAGTAAAATTTGGAAAAGTTTGCTGCATGCTTTCTAGTTCTAGGAATCCATTTGTTCACGACTGGAGGAAATATGTCATACAGTATTACTCTTGCCGTTTTAGACATTAACATGTTCTCCGAAAATTGCAACTTTGACAACTAATATCTATTGCAATAATATATAGAACCCAACATAACTATATATATCATGAAATTAACTATCAAGGCAAAGTAGTCTGAGTTTCTAAAGTTTGACTTTGTTACTACCCAAAACGAGAAGTTTAGGGAACTGGAGGAGTATACAGAAGAAACATGATTAAAATAGTCAAACAAAGTAAATACAATAGCTCATTCGAAGTTACCGTCACTAACAAAACCATAGTACGAAACAGTTGTGCCGAAGTGTATTAGCCCTGATTGGAGCCACTCAACAGCCAATATGTCTAGAGTTGTAAAGCCACCCTGTTACCAAGGGATAGTTCTCGTGAGAAAAGTTTAGAAGTGATAATCTAATTATGGATAAGGCAAAAGTATAAAATATATAATAATGCTGAGATTCTTCTCTGCATGTAAGAGAAAGTTGTGATAATTCAGCATACCTTAACAATTAATAATGACGCGGAAACGGGATCTTTAACACCCAGAACAGTCCAAATAAGTGAGTTGTCAGATCCTGCAGGGATTATTCCAACTGGAATTGATACAGCTTCAGTTCTATCACTTCTGCTAAGAAGACCGTTGAACACCTGCATAATTATCAGAGCTATATAAGTTATTCTGTCGTATTATTGTGATATGAACATGATGTGCATACCTCATTCACAATTCCATCACCGCCAACACACACAATCCCTACAAAATAGAATAAAATCAAGGTATTAATAAGACCAGCTGAAATGTTTGCCACTATCTTAAGGCCTAGATAAACTATAGCTATGTGTGCAAAGTTTATACCATTAGGGAACGCGTTGAAATCAAATGTAGACGCAAGAGATTTTGCATGGCCAGCATGAGTAGTTTTAACCACTTCCATGTGGAAACCTGCAAGCTACACCAATCACAGATCACAGGGGATTAGTTGCTAGAAGGTAACCAATACAGTTTAGCATAACAGCGTGTCATATTTATTATTGGATAGTAAATCAAAATCAGTACACCAAGAATTGCTTATCTCTGTCATAAGAGGAGCTAAGAAAACTCAGCTTACGAAACAATCTTCTAAATAATATACAGGACAAGAAGATTCGCAGTACCCAACTTAGGGTGTGTTTGGTTGGGCTTTTGCTATGGCTTTCTCAGCTTATAAGCCATAAGCCCAACCAAACAGAAAAACGAGCAAATGCGCTTATTCGGAAAACCAACCAAAAGCACGAGTAACCGAGAAGCAGGCGAGGAGGTGCTTTTCTGGCTTTGCGGCGACTCCTTTCCTCTTTGCCCCTGAGGTTGTGCAAATTTTTACCGCCTCCTGCCATCCGGGTAAATCCAATCGACACCGGCGTCTGGTCCGGTCCTCCCGAGCACCTTCCTAGTGGACGGCAAGCTGCCGCGTCGTCGCCGGCTTCCCCCACCACATCCCTCTCTGCCTCCCCTCCCTGTCTCCTTCTCATCTCTCTCTGCCTCCATCTCCCTCCACGCGAGCTCAACCATGACGGGATGCTCCTGGCTGCTGGCGGGCCTCTGCCACTGCGCAACGTCCTGATGGACCACCAGCCATCTCCTCTTCGGTTTCTTCCTCGAATTCGGCTGTTGATACCTCAATCTGCCCTGGTCCAGAGCTGCTTCCTCTAGTGGCGCTCGTCAAATCTGTTCCGATTGGGATCTGCCGATCAGTTCCTGGGATCTAGACATCTAGCGATCTGTTCTTCACTGGAATATAGCATCTGCTTTTTTATTTATATCTGCACAGTACGTACTATTCCTTTGTTTTGGAAATAACCAAACAACTTGATAATCTTGTTTGGGAAATAGCATCATTTTTTAGAAGTGTATATCAATCAATCAAATTAAAAGAAAAAACAATTATATTTAATAATTACTCCATCAAATAATTTACTAGATAATATGTGGATTTAATACAACATACTACCTCCGTCCCAAGGAATAAGGCGCACGCGTATTTCAAAACGAACTTTGACCATAAAAATTGAGCAACAAAATCTTGGTTATATTGTATGTAATTAGCATCGTTGGATTCGTATTGAAAAGCACTTTCTAATGATATTAATTTCATACAAACAATCTTTATATATTTAAAATAATTCTTAGTCAAACGAAAAGTACGTAAAACGAGGACGCCTTATTCCTTGAATCGGAGGTAGTATATTATTTACACATAAACTATTTCAGATAAGATGGCTATCATTAAACAGTTTATAAACGAAACAATATGTCTGCTCTTTAAGGGTATTTTAGATATTTATCCTACAGCCACAGTTCAGACAGCTAGTTGCCAAATGGCTTTGCAGCTTTCTCACAGCACACAGCCCACAGCTGCTTTCCCACAGATACCTTCAGAAAGCTGCTTTCAGATAAGCCACAGCTCAACCAAACACAGCCTTAGTTCATTTCAAAGTGAACTCATGTGAATTCTACAGGACTACAACAGCAACTTTCAGAGATGCTGCCAGGGAAGATCAGATTTTGGCTAGATACTTGGTTTGGTTCCTCACCCCTGGCTGTCCAGTTCTGGGATGTTTACAGCCTCTGTAATGAACAAAATGCCACCATTTCACAGGTTTGGTATGGTTTTATTGTTAAGCTTACTTTCAAAAGAAACTTTAATGCTGCGTTGATTGAGCAATGGCTCGAACTTGAAACAATTTGTGCTGGCATTAACCTTTCTGATGAATGTGATTCACTCATTTGGGAACACACTGCAGATGGGCAATATGCCACCAGTTCCCTCTATAGCATCATCAGTTATAGAGGGATTGCGCCAATTTCCATACTTCGGTCTGGACTCTGGTGGTTCATCCCAGAATTCATATTTTCTTATGGTTGTTTGCCAATAACAAATTGATGACCCGAGACAACCAGAAAAAAGAAAAATGTGGAAGCCTATTAACTGCGAATTCTGCAATGAGCATGAATCTATTTCCCATTTGTTTTTCAATTGATTAGTTGCCAGGAGTGTTTGGTCCTCCATTTCTACCTTTTTTGGAATTCAGTTGGGATCAGACTATGAATCCCTAGCTAGGTTTTGGTTGGCAAACAAAAAACATTCTTTGATGAATTCCATTTGCCCTGCTGTTCTTCGGAGCATCTGGAAAACCAGAAATGCTATGATTTTTGACAACCAGAATTGATATGTGTGAAACAGGTTTGGTGGCTGATCCTGAAAACAGTGAAGAAATGGTGGCTGATATTCAAAGAGGACATGCTGCTGAAGATGGATCTTTTCGTGCAGCATGTCTCGGCAATTCTGCGAGCACCTGGGGTTCTCCCATGCTGTGAACCTGCTCCCAGTTACTCCGGCCATGACCTCCAGTGGAACAGCGATCAACACGTTTGGGACTCCATGCCAACCTCCTGCTGGTGCCTGAGACTGACGGCCTCTCCCATCACACCTGACTGGTGCAGCACCTAGGCACAGCCCCTGCATCAGAAGGGAGCGCTGCTGCCAGCTGAAGTTACAAGGGCCAAGCTCCATCAAATCTGTGAGAGCTACAAGCTCATGCACTGATTGTTTTTGGTCCTGAGCTGATGGAAATGTGATGTGTTATTTCTGAGAGTTGGTCGTCTTCCCAGATTAGGTTTTAGGTTGTCCCTGAACTTGTTTTTCCTGTCTTTTGTTTCGAACTATGTCTGGAACTCCCCTGGTTTCATTAATAAAATGGGACCGGGGCTCCCTTTGGGAGAGCCCTCTTGCTCTAAAAAACGCTAATCATCTTGCTAAAACTTTTTGCCAGTGGAATGTAACACAGCTATTCAGTCCAGTTCAATTGCTGTGTTCCTTATTTTCGGCCTTTAGTATTACAGGTAGGAATTAATGACAAGCTGTAATAATCCTCCATTTCCAGTGATGATTTAGAATATGTGTGCTCCGTGATCACACTTACCCAACAAAATGTTTAAGAGTACCTAGATTATCCATATTAAATTGCATCTGTAGATTTGTTGTTACCAATACTTTTTTGCTACTCCATCTGACCCCGATTACTTGTCGCAGCTCATTGATCGATTAGATGTAGGAACAGTATATCTACCACGTCAAGTAATTGGGGCCAGAGGGAGTAACATAATTTATACTAATATTGCATAAACCTCTGAAAAGTAACGGTCAAGATGCACACCAAATACACTAAAAGGCAATAATATAAATTAAGAAATAACATAGGAGTATACTATTGCCTTATTTATAAGGTTTCCATAAGGCTGAAAACCAAATGGTCGAAAAGAAGCTTCATGAAGCAAGTTTATTGCCAAATGATGCATATAGTTACGACATCTAAGCGCAGTGCAAAAGGTTTGACAGTTGAAACATCAAGAGTTACCTTAAATACAGGTTCTGCTTTGCCATGGAACACTTTGCTTGATCTACCATGTCCAGATCGGGGGTTCAATATCACAAGTATTCTCTGCGGAGTTCTAGATTTGATCGGCGGATAATCAAATAAAACCCCACCAAGGGGGGCATCTGCCTCTTGCTCTGCTGAAGGATGTGGCAGAACATTGATGTATATGTTCTGTTCAGCAAAGCATGTTACCCACAAAATGGCCTCATCTAGTGTAGAGGCTATAAACCGGAAGTCCGTCCGAACTCTATGTGTCTTTCCAAAGAAAGAGCTCTTAGCAGGATACGCATGTAAAGTAAAATGTTGGGCACCAGAATTATAAGATACCTGTGAACATACAAACACGGCACACAAAATCACTGGATTGTCAAAGCTAGGCCAAAAACTAGAACAGAAGTGCTTCCTGGTCACTGAAACTTACAGAGATGACATCCTCAAGGCTGAGCACAGTGGAACCCCATATCAGGGCTTTACTTGTGAGCCTTGCATCAGTTGCATCAGCTTTCCTGTTAGCTGCCAAGTGATCATCCACTCCTTTACTTTTATTTTTCCTGTCGAAAAACAACTTCCCAGAATAGACTTCAAAACCTACAAAATTGGACATCTCATCCACCACGTCGGCCCTACGCTCGTGGCTTTTACCCTTCTTGGCATCTTTACCGTCAGCCGCCGCATGCTTCTGCCTCAAAGATCTGGATTTGCCTCTTTTCTCTGGAAATACGGTGGGGGAAGACTGCTGTCCAGCTGACTTCTGAGAACGCCGGCTGCTGGAACGGCGGCTGGACTTCTGAGATGGGTTCCTGGAAGTTGGATTCTCTAGCTCAGTTCCTTCCATCTCTTTGTCTTGAGCAGGACCTTAGGAACATCGGAATGGGTATTGACTCTGGTACAGCTTAATAAGTGTATGGCACATCGTGACACCAATGCCGTGTATAATTAAATAATCTGCAACAGAAGGAAAACAGAAGAAATATAACATGCATACATACGGGTGGTAATTGTACATTGCTTGTCGTCAGGGGCGGATCTAGATGGTGTGCCGGGCGCGCACAGGCACACCCAGAAGTCGTGAAGGTCGGTGGGATTTGACTAATCGGTGGATCAGAGACAGAAAACTCACCGGAGACATGCGGACGGTGTGGAGAAAGCAGGATCTTGATATCCCGACGATGATGAACAGGAACGGCGGTGGCGGCGGCGGCGGCGCGCGAGAGGAGGGGGTGTTCTGAGCCGGGGGGCGTGGGATTGAGGCGTCGGCGGTGACGGTACGGTACAGCAGGGCGGCGGATGTAGGTTAGGACTCGGGATGGAAGAAAGAGAGAGAAGTTGTGGTGCTATGGACGGGATGGAGACAGCAGGACCCGGTGAGGCAGGAACCTGAACGCGGTGGCGGCGGCGACGCGCGTCACCGGCTGGCTGTTGTGGAGGAGCACAACGACGGTGGACTATAGGGGAGATTGGGTAGGGCAGAGCATGAGAGCAGCGTGGGCGAGGAAGGGATCGGGAGGAAGAGGAAAGGTAGAGGAAGAGGAAGAGGAGGGTGGAGAGGAAAAGTCTAGCTGTGGATGAGTGAGGAGCTTTTTTGATGGTTCAAATCGTTGGCTGGCAGCACGATTGCTGGTAGACGGAGGGTGGAGATTTGACTGTATTAGTCTGAAGATCACTGTATGTCTGTATCAGTATCTCAAACCAAAATTGAAAGACTGCAGCAGTCTGTAGTTACACATCACAGATTCACAGATAGGCGAAAAGATATTCCAGAGTCAAATATCGCTCTGTCATGGGTACACCAAGGAAATACTATTTTTATTTCAAACTAATTGACTTAACTTTACCTACATGTTATGGGTACATGTGTACCTAGACACGTTTTGGTGCGTAGATTCTTTTGTTTCGTATCTAGACAAAGCTAAGTTGATTAGTTTGTAACAAATGGAGTATCTCTATTCATTGCCTTTTTTGACCAGTCAAGTTTGTTACCTATGAATGTGCGCGGGAATTTTATGGTAAAATGAGCAAGTATACCACGACGTGAGGTGTTACCGGTGGATTCCTTATATGACGCTAAGGGTGGACAAAAACAGTGCCACGGTGTTTAACCGGTTTAAACTAGTTCATTTTGTTACTAGATTGAAAGTGGGGACTGGCTCCGCGAGAGGCACACCAACCCGGTTTCACGGTGTCAGTGTTTGCACATCCGTATATGAGCCAGGAAATGTTGGCATCAATATCACTGTTTTTTGCACTACTTGTTGCATGCTATATTGTAATTTGTTGCCATCGTATTGTTGTTTTCACATCATGAATTGCAGCCGTTTTTCTTCACTGTGACATGTTACTTTGCAAGGGCAGCAACATTAGGACTAGGATATATAGCCTCTAATTCTTTTTTTCAGAATGGAGGACGGAGCTCCAGCCTTTGCATCGAATGATGTTGCCTCTAATAGGAGTTTGCCAATTTTCATAACCACATTGACGTGCTATATGGCACCATGTTATTTTGAAACATGATGAAAAAAGATAAGAATGGATTTTTCACTCCAACAAGAACAAGAATAAAAATATTGCATTGATAGAGGGAGTACTTTTGGATTTTTAATTATCACGATGTGCTTATTAAATGGGCTATGGTGGAAACAAAGGCAAGTTTAAAGATTTGCCAACTAAAATAAGTTCACTTATTTCTATAATTATCTTATTGCACGGTGGGAAATATTTTTGCACTTACATGCATGGGTGTGGGAGTTTCCGTCACCGTCTTCCATGACACCATTGTTTAGTTGCTCATGTTTAAGTCAAGAAGTTCAACAACATGACGGTATCGATGGTAATTTAGTTTTGAAAGGATGTTTGCTAACAAGATTACCTCTTGAGAGTGGCGATCGCTTATCTGAAATCTTTTCATGAAAACCCTTGTTGTTTAGATCATAATATCTGTAGCGTTAACTTAGAAACAACCTACAAATAACCAAGTTGTATTATATTAGCGGCATAGCTTATTTTGTTGTTGAAACGCATTATGTTCTGTTTTAATCATGGTTGTATTTTCAGTTTAATTTTGTAAGTTCCGCAACACAATGATACGTTTATGCTTTTCGATAAAGGAAATATATTAATATCAAAAGATACCAATTACACCCAGCCTCTGCAACAACGCAACACCCTAATGGCAGTACGAATGCACACAGCCAAAAAAGAGAAAAGAAACTAAGAAATAAAAGTCCCGCCACAGTATCCTAGGTCTAGCAACATCAATACATCCACCACCAAGACAACACCTGAAATACAGATTCTCCAAAAGCGACGCCTCCAAGAAGGGAATAGTGCACCAGCACCATCGTCGCCTGATCAAAGATCTTAGGTTTTCACCCTGAAGATAGTCTCCGCTCTCAAAACAATGCCTCCAACAAGGTCATTCACAGACACAACTAGTTAAGGCCAGACCTTGTGTTTTCACCCTGAAAGGTAAGACTCTGAAATTCACATGTGCTGCCGCCCCCACTTTCATACCACTGCTGCGAATCCCGGAACACCAAGCAAGTTCCTCAACATCGCGAAGACTTGGACCTTCCTTAGCTAATCCCACAATCCCGCCTTCATGATATCCTATGCTTCTGACTTCCTCATGGACCAAAAGTCACTTGATGTCAACTCAGAGCAGAGCTTCACGCCGCTCCCTCCGAAACCAAACGGTCAGAATAAAAGCATGGATGCGCGCGACCGAATACCACCCGAACCTGTGAACTCCAGGCAAAAGATGCACTGTTCCATTCGCTATCGGACTCGTCACTCTGACTAGATGAAGAAAGATCGGCATCCGAAATGTCTTCATCTTCGCGAAAGAAGAACCCTAGGACCACCACCATGAAAGTCGGAACGAACGGCCCCCACACCGCCGCCATGACTGGGATCCACGGTCCATCTTCCTCCTCCAACTCGGCCGGTGGAGGCCGGCAGCCGTCGGGATAGCGGCTACGCACGCCCACGATGCAGAGACGGTCGGCTGCTGGGCTTGGCCGAGCCTCATTGCCACCGCCTCACGGCCATGTACCTTGCCACTGCCGCCCGGTCCCGCTTCCGCCCTTCCACCCCGCCGAGTTCTGCCACACCACAGCGTCCCCCGCCATGATACATTTATGTGTAAATAAACTCGTCAAAATTTTTAAAAAAATATAACCAAACCATCGTCAAACGGAGCCGTAGGTGCCCATTTGCCAGTCACGGCCGGTTACACAGCCTTTGGGATGGCGTGGAAAAGTACCTGGTGCAAAGGTTCAGCATCTGTCTTACTTCCATCCAGTCCAACTTGGATAGTTTAGTTTTAGTCTAACAAGGTGTTCGCCATGTCGTTTTTGGACATTGACACATGTTACGTGTCCTTGAATCGTTAGACCGTAGGAAGTGGAAGGCGAGGAAAATAAAGTGCGCCTCATTTAAAAAATGGAATGCATTAAACAATGGTGAGCACTGAGCAATTTTTTTCTCGCCTGGTGAGCAGCGGCCAGCTATATCTTGCTGTGAATATCACCAATAAAGTCGCTTCGATATTGTTTAGTGCATATACAGTAGGTACACCCGTGGGGAAGATAAGAATATCGACGTGCTTTCGTGCTCGTTGTATAAACAAAGGAAATGGTAGCTTTCTTTTCATGGCGATGATGATAATTGCTTATTATTCTCTGGAACGACATCTAGTGCAGACTTGATATTTCCAAGCAACCGAAGGCAGTGTCCAGTAGTTCGATCAATCACACGGAAATTCATGTAGATTTAACAATATCTACATGGTTTGATCGCTAGTTTGTCAATATCAAACTAACGAGAATATATCAAGTCAAATGAAGTGAAACACACATAGCTATCCTTGATAATTAAACTAAAAGTTGGGTGAGGGTAGGGGTGTAAAGTATAGGATCGGACCGATTCGGATTTTGCTCATACCATATATTTTTCTCGGATTCGGATCGAAGTAGATATTGACCGGTTTCGGATTCGAATGCGGATATACCGGAGTGCGGATTCGAATCGGAAATGAGACGGACTCGGAGCGGAAACCAAAAAAATTGTCGGATATATGCTCTCATCGGTAGATAGTTATAGTTCTTGCAAATCTTGAGAGGGATATAAACTTTCAGTGCTGTATAGTTAAGAGAGAAAAGACACAATACGGTAAAACTCAAGCATTCATAGAAATTTAGAGCTAAACATGCTCGCCAAATGAATTCGGTGAGTCAATAACTACTAATTTTGTGAGATTGGCCTTGACTTTTGAGTTTTGACTCAGAAAACAGATTATCAAGTTTAAACCTTCGAATTATCCTAATTAAATTTCGGATAATCCATATCAGCATGCTATTTGCTATAACATATCCTATACCGTATCCAGACAACCACTTCGGAATCGAATATCCTTATTCGTTGGATTCCTTAAAATCGAATATGGATACCTAAAACGGATTCGGTGCCGGTTTCGGCACGGAAATTATCCTACCCGTGTACATTCCTAGGTGAGGCACTGATGATCAACATATATGGCCATGTAACAATATTGTCAAGTTCACTGTCAAAATCTTTGTACAAAAAGTTTCTGACTTGAGTGAATAGATGTTTTAGACATTCATAGAAAGGTAAATTAGCGTCAAAATTCATATTTGGTTATGGTTAATGACAACATGTAAATTAGGGGCTGGCAGGAATAAATGGCAGATAGTTTTCACCTATGGCCAGGTGGCAACTATCTACCATCTTTTCTTTCTTTGTCATGCTGCAAAATATATGTTGATTCTGGCTAGGGTTGCGTTTGGTGCTCGTTGCAGACCCGCAAATTCTCCTAATACTATGTGTGGATATATATAGCTAAACATACATGCACAAAAACTTGTTAAACCATGTGTCGGTGTTTTGACTGCTATTTGTTGGATACCTTGAAACCTAAGAAATAGAGCATGTTTTCATAAAAAATTGCTCAAGTGTAATGCTGAGACTGTTTATTATGCTTGTTCTTTTACGAAGCACTTTTTCCTATGCTCTATTGTCCAAGGGTGTAGTCACCCTGTAGTGAGCCCTTAAGGTTGAGCCGGATAAAGGCGGCATCCTTGTATATTCAATTGGTATCAGAGCTAGGGCCGTCTTATTTTGTTGGGCTTCACCGCCTAGAGAGTAAAAATATCGGCTAGAGAATTAGTGCACAATAACACTTTTATATTTGATGGCACTAATTGTGATGCTTGGAAATTCTACATGCTTGATTATTTTCGGGGCATGCACCGGGTTGTCTGGCATTTTATTAGACCACCGAAACAGATCGAGGGCGCGACTGCTTTTTCATGTCCGAAACTCTAGTCTACCATCGGCGGTATTGGAGGCGTTGGAGATGCTCTAACCGGTGAATAATGTACATTCGACCTTCATGCAAAAAAAACATGTCTACAAAATCACACCGCCTTTTTGATACCATTGTTTCTTCCTTAATGCAAGTTGCACTGCGCACTTGGGCCACTTTGTTTTTTCCTCTTATTTTTCTATTTCTTTTTCATGTTTGTTTTCTTCTTCTCTTCTACTTATTATCTTTTTTTCTTTTTTGGGTAATACATATTTTCCAAACCTTTGATTTTTTTTGAATATGTGGATATTTATTTTGAATATCTGAACATCTTTTGTATCCGTAAACATACTTTTTTTCGAATCCATAAACAATTTTAGTCCCACCTTTTGGACGTGTGAACATTTCTTTGAGCACCGCTACATTATGTTTAATTCCTGAACATTTTTGAACCTTATTTTAGGTAGTGAATTTTTTTGTTTGAACCCATTAACATTATTTATTTTTTAACGTGTAAACATTTGTTTCTAAACCTGTGAACATTTTTATCCATGCAAATGACTCTGTGAATACGCCTGAACATTTTTTTCCATTTGTCAATAACTAAATTAATTTATAGGTAAATTAGTTAGCTAAATATAATTAGGTTTTTTTCAGAAAAAATGAAGTAAAAGTTGTACCTATTAGTGGTCCGGACTAAAAGCGGCCAAATTGGACTAAGACCTGGTCATGTTTCTTTTTCAGATAGGATTTTTTTTTTCAAAAACACCGGCCTGATTTTTCTTCCTGAGAGTAGCACCGGCCTGGAATGACCTGCTGCAAATTGCACCCAGCCCCAGGTACGTTCATTGGGCCTTGGTTATAGCTATATTTTCTTTTAAAATATAGGCCCAATAGTAAGTCACAGTCCAACAAGGCTCAGGTCCCATTATATGACGGTAGGTATTCTCAGGGGAATCTCGGTATAGGCCCATTTCAACTAAGCCTCTTATTTTGTACTACCAAGTTATCATGGTTCATCCCCTCAATTTTTTTTATTATCATGGTTCAGTTCCACCCAAAAAAAAAGTTATAATGGTTCAGGAGACGTGGAGTCTTGACGCCGGAAATGGATCCTGCTCGTGTCAGAAGCCTTCCTAAAACTTTGCAGTCCTCAGGATAATATGCGTCACACACTGATCTTCTTCCTGCCCCCTTCCTTTTTCCACCTTTGCGAGCTTTACAGTACAAAGGTATAGTTTCAAGAAACAGTACAAAGGTATTGCGATCTTTCTGTCAGACTTGAGGAAAGCGGAAGCTATGTTCTTTCAGAGGTAGTTGGTCCTATAACTATAACGACATGTGTTTTCCTACACACTATGCTATACAGTCTGTTCATCAGCTACCAATTACCATGGCAAAGAATCATCTGCTTCGCAGTAGCTAGTACGTACCACATTTGTCCGTGTGAACTCTGAACTTGTCTCTGAAAGAAACACTCTGAACTTATATCACAGAAGAATCCTCGGAAGCTACAGAAGCCCATTTGTTTTTGCTAGCACGGACATGGAGACAGTGATATGTATTTTATGTATTCTTGCTCATATTATAAGCAGTACGTACTTGTCATTTTAGTACCGCAGTAGGTGCAGCGTATGAATCACGGGACGTGTTCTTTCGGCTAAAGTATTTTGCGAGTACGAAGCCACACAGTGCTATACTTTGATTCCACCTACTGGATCATGAAGCTAATCCAGGAAAGCAGAGATTCTTTGGAGATATCAGGCACGCTTTTACGGGCATCATTTTGAGTTGGATCTCCGCAGTTCGCATGCCACACAGTTAAGCAGCAACAGCAGCTTCAACGCCACCAAGAGGTGCCCCTTTTGGCGCAAACATTCTCCAAGTGAGGAGATGCGCGGGGAACATGCGATCCACTCCAAGGCCTCCCTGCTAGCCATCACAGAAGATGCTCCTTCTGTTGAGACGTCCCAGGGGAGATAGACAGATACTTACATTAGATTAGTCGGACCAAGCAAAGTAATCATGGTACTATCGAGTGTAGTAAGCGCAGTAATCTGGCAAAGTACACTTGTTCAGGGATCTCTGCCGCGGCAGGCCGTTGCATAGCCACCCGCAACCGGTGGCCGCTGGCGCTGCTCCAGGTTGATCATGGTGGAATCATGGGACTTTCTTTACATCTCTGAACCGGCCGGTGATCCCTCGGCTAGGTCTGCATTTAAGTTTACTGCAGGCCTGCATCATGTCGTGCCCAGGGTTTTCATAGTACTGTTTTCATCGCCAAGTTGCAGGCTTGCAGCTGTCTTGATTTCATCTCGATCGGGGATGGGGGCCAGGGGCCAGCTTCTTGCGACGATGGACGATGGAGCAGAAAACGCGGACAACGTGGACGAGATGTCGAATCGGGCAGGCAGTTAGATTGGGATTCACTCGCCTGTTGCAAGGCAGGGGTGTTTGTCTGTCTGTCAGATCTGGATGCAGCTAGCAGGTGATCGGATCGATCTGATCAGGCAAATGCTGGTAATTAGTGCCGCGGTACTGCTATTCACGCACGCGGCCGAGATTTGGCCTTGCCTAGTTGCCAGCCTCACGAGTTGCGCCCGGTAAGAGCATCTTCCAGCCGTTTGAGGCACCCGGCGAAAATCCGGACTTAACAAAACGCCCGATGAAAAAAATGCGTGGGAGGGCAACATTTATTTTTCCAGTTGGACCCCGGCATTCACCCATCAGCGGCGATAGTTTCAAAAAAATCATCTTCCCGCTACACAAAAGCATCGCCAAAGTTCGGCGATTGGATTAGCCACATTCCGGTGATCGAAACAGAAACTAGAGGATAACATGCTCATCGGCGGTCCCTTCCTGAGCCTTGTCTGGCGCGACATCGACCGACGATGCATCATCCGTCGCCGGTGTCGCAGCGGCGGGAATGGACGTTGAAAGGGAGGACGAAGCAGCCGACGGAGGCCGGAGGATGTCTTGGCGATGGCCATGGCCCGAGGAATGGCCGATGCGCGGGGCTGGCCAAAGTTCATGGAGACCAGCCTCGCCTGTTCATCCACCGCCGCCGCCCTCTTCGCCACGAGCTTCTTCCCCCTCTCCACCCTGCCGCGAGTTTCGTTCCGTCGCCGCTCCACATCCTCCGCCCACCTTGCGTTTGTCCAGCCCGGCGGCCTCTCTTTTCGCGCCCGCGGCTTCCTCGCCTTCGGCGCGCCGTCGGCGACGATCTTCTTCGGCGGCATGGTGGTGGAAGGGAAGAGGAGGAGCTGCAACTGTGGGGGGAATTGCGGTAGCTCCTCCGAAATTCGGCGGGGAAAATGGTTCTATGCGACGCATTTTGGAGGGAAACGAAATAAATGGAGGGACCTACCCTTTCTGTCGCCGACACCGTGGGGCCGCTCGATGTTTCGCGCGTTTTTGTTTCGTCCGGAGTCCCCGACCAGGCATCGGGAAGTCGGGGATGGCCTGGGCTCTCCGAATGGATTAAAGGCTTATTCCGGGGGAAACGAGGAGACGGGGCGCGGCTGGGCCGAATAACACCGTCCGGATGAAAAAGAAGGCTGCCGGGGGCCTCGTCGGGGAGACGGCTGGAGATGCTCTAAGGGCATCTTTGCCTCCGCCCGGATGAAATGTTCAAGATGTTCGCGGGACTCAAACATGGCTCATATTTGCGTCTGCATGGATATAACGCGTGACCTTGTATTTCTAGGTTGTCCCGCACGTCAGGGATAGTGAAATCAAACACCTTCATTTGTGTTCCCCCTCAAATTTTTTTCGCGCCGGCGTGGCCCAATCCCCAGGCCGAGCCCAACCACCGCGGAAGAGCAAACGCCGGAATGGCAACCACGACAATCGAGGCGCCTTCCCAAGCATAGAAACCGTCGCGGAAGAGCAACCGCCACCCTCTTCGATTTCTGCGGCCGCGTCGATATAAAAGCCGTACACGTCATCGTGCTGCCAATCTCCCACCGGCCGCCGCCATCATCTCTGTGATTTACCATCGATGACACGCTGGCGCCATGCATCCGATTACGACAACGAGCGCAAGTCACCAGGATGACGGCATTGGTGGGAAAAGGCTCAAACGCCGAGTAGCTCAAGCTCCCCACCAAGCGACGCCAATGCCACCAGGAGGCGCACGATGCCATAGCCGATGAAAATGAGGAGGAGGAGCTAGGGAGACGCCATCGCCGAACCAAGAGTAGGAGGAGGAGGAGGAGGATGATGAAGATGCTAGGTGGACATGGCTAGAGGTGGAGGAGGCAGTGGAGGAGGCGGTAGAGGAGGTAGCGAAGAAGGCGAAAGCCTGAGCGAAGGCAAAGGCGCAGGCGGCGTACACCGGCGACGAGGGGGTGGAGGAGGAGGAAGACTGGAAGGATGACTCGTCAGAGGGGAAGACATGCTCATCGGAGGCGACCGACTCGTTTGAAGATGTGATAAGCAGGAAGGGTCGACGTGACGATGGTGCGGTAGAGCCGTCCAACAAGAAGTACAATATCACCATGAACTGTCAACGGATTGCCAACGGTCTTGTTCTCGCCCTTCTCGGAGGAGGAGAAACGTGTTGGAGATGTGGCAACACCATCAACGAGAGCAACAATGAGCTCCTTTAACGACCAGAGGATGTTCTCCTCAGATGAGGTCGACCACCGTGTTCTTGCCGGGAGCGGTGCACAAGTAGAAAAAGAGGCTTTGGTTTTTAGCATTAGCATCGGTTGTGCTACGAATACAGACTAAAGGTACCTTTAGCACCGGTTCAAGAGGCTAGAGTTTTAGCATCGGTTCGTGCGGGACTTTTAGTACCGTTCGTGTCACGAACAGGTACTAAAGGGTTGGCGTCAGCCGCAAGAGTTTTAGTACAGGTTTGTGACACGAACCGGTACTAAAGGGTAGACCTTTAGTACCGGTCCGGTACTAAAGGGTTTCCTGCTCCCCACGCACCTCCACACACCCCCCCCCGCCCCACGTGGATCACTTATTTTAGCTCTGCAAAATATAAAATAAAATGATAGAAAATTTTAAAAATAAAATGTTTTGAGATTCCTATATGTTATGCAACCTACAATTAGGAAAAATTAACAAATTTGAATTTCGACTATTTTTGCATAAAAAGTTTAGAAAAAGGTAAAATGGCATTAACTTTTGCATACGACGTCGGAAAAAAGCGTATAATATATCAAAATGATCGTTGGATAAAGTTACATCCGAATACACCGGGGTTTATCCGGTTAGCCAACTTTTAGATACTCAAAATTCCAAATGAAATATGAAAGCAGGAAGATTTTAGTTTTTCTTAGGATTCTATATATATTTTTTGAAATTAAAATTAATAATTACATCCTGCATAAGGATTACTATTACTTTTAGAAAATTATAAGATTTTCAAATTTTCAGTTTTTAGGTTTTGCAAAAAGTATATTAAAAATAATACAAATTAAAAAATTGATTTTATTTATTTATTCAACATTATTATTACATCATTACTTTTGTTTATTAAAAGAATTATTTGGAATTTAAACAATAAGGAAGTGTGACATCGACCAACATGTTAATAGGATTGATATGATACTACTATCAACAACATGCGCGCGAAGCACTTGGAAGCGAGACGGGAAGAAACTCGGAAGTTAAGCGTGCTAGTGTTGGAGTAGTGGAAGGATGGGTGACCGACCGGAAAATTTGACCACGGGTAAGTAATTTGACTAACTAAAATACTAGAAATTCTAAAAAAAAAAGGGAGAGAAAAATACTTAGAAAAAAATGGATAATTTTTTTTAACGAAATAGCCTTTATTACCGGTTCGTGTTACAAATCGGTACCAAAGGACTCCTGCCCTGCGGGCTCATATGTGCCCACGTAAAGGCACCTTTAATACCGGTTCGTAAGAAACCGGTACTAAAAGGTGGCTTTAGTCCCGATTCATTACTACCGGTTGCAAAACCGGTACCAAAGTCTCTTTGGAACTGGGGTATCAAAGACCATTTTTCTACTAGTGGTGGTGGACTCTACCACTAGGTGACGCTCGAGGCCCTACAACTCGAGTGATTCCCTTGTTACATTCTTCTTGATTGTAGAAGAGATATTGAAGATTGCTCAACATCAATAGGGCCGGCTGCTCATATATATATAGGCGGACACATGTACAATTACAGGTACAACCCTGACAAAACACGGGGACCTATACCTATACAATATGTTAATCAACACCCCCCGCAGTCGAAGGGTTGGCACCGACACATAGACTGGAGCGAAACTCCGGAAAAGTCGTGGACGGCAATCCCTTCGTCATGATATCGGCAAATTGCTGAGACGTCGGTACGTGAAGAACTCGAACGCGACCGAGGGCAACTTGCTCACGAACAAAGTGGATGTCCAACTCAATGTGCTTGGTGCGCCGATGATGAACGGGGTTGGCGGAGAGGTAGACGACCGACACGTTGTCGCAGAAAACCACCGTAGCCTTGTCAACAGGACAAGAGAGCTCGGACAGAAGCTGGCGAAGCCACGTGCACTCAGCCACAGCGTTGGCCACAGCGCGGTACTCGGCCTCAGCACTGGAGCGAGACACGGTGGGCTGCCTCTTGGACGACCAAGAGACGAGCGACGAGCCGAGGTAGACGCAGTAGCCGCTGGAGCGCCGCGTGTTCGGGCATCCCGCCCAGTCCGCGTCCGAGTAGGCGACGAGGTCGGTCGACGTCGAGGGGGAAGCATGAAACGACAAGTCGTAGCCCATGGTACCACAGACGTAGCGTAGAATCCGCTTCACCGCGGCCCAATGAGCATCCCGAGGAGCATGCATGTGCAAGCACACCTCCTGCACAGCGTACTGGAGCTCCGGTCGCGTCAACGTCAAGTACTGGAGAGCATCGATGATGGAGTGGTAGAACGGCGCGTCGGACACCAGCGACCCATCACTGGCGGAGAGCTTGGCCTTCGTGTCGACAGGAGTAGGCGCAGGGTTGCAGTTAAGCATCCCGGCACGCTCGAGAAGCTCGTGGGCATACTTCCGTTGATGAAGGAAGAACCCGTCCGCACGCCGGACGACCTCGATGCCGAGGAAGTAGTGGAGCGGGCCAAGGTCCTTCAATGCGAACTCAGCGCGAAGACTACCGGTGAGCCGTCGAAGAAGACCAGCGGTGGAGGCCGTCAGGATGATGTCGTCGACGTACAGCAGCAGGTAGGCCATGTCGTTGCCGGTCCGGTAGACGAACAGCGACGCATCGGAACGCGTGGAGCGGAAGCCAAGGTGATGCAGGAAGCCGGCGATGCGCTGGTACCAGGCGCGGGGCGCCTGCTTCAGTCCATACAGGGACCAAGAGAGCAAGCACACGTCATCGGGGCGCTCGGTGTCGACGAAGCCGATGGGCTGCTGGCAGTACACCTCCTCCTGCAAATGGCCGTGAAGGAAGGCGTTGGAGACGTCCATCTGATGCACCGGCCACGCGCGAGAGGCGGCAAGGTGCAACACCGTGCAGATCGTGCCCGGTTTGACGACCGAGGCAAACATATACGTGAAGTCGACGCCAGCGCATTGCCGAAATCTGCGCACGACCTAGCGCGCCTTGTAGCCCCCGAGAGTACCGTCGGAGCCGACCTTGTGCTTGAAGACCCATTTGTCGGTGATGATGTTGGCGCGAGGGGGCCGGGGAACCAGCTCCCAGGTCAGGTTGCGCTGCAGCGCATCGTACTCCTCCTGCATGGCAGCGCGCCAATGCGGGTCGCGCAAGGCGGCGCGAGCCGAGGTGGGTACCGGCGAAGGAGCGGAGGAAGACGCAGCAGCGGTCGCCGGGCCGGTTGCGGAGCCGGTCGGACCGGCCTGCTGACTGGACGGGCCGGCAGGGGTACCGGTTGGACCGGCCTGCAGACCGGGTGGGCCGGCCAAGGGACCGGTTTGACCGAGCGGTCGATCGGGCGAAGGGGCGGAGGCCCCTGGATACCACTCCGGTTGGCACCGGTCAGGGAGCCGGTTGTGACCGAGCCAACCGGTCGCCGGGCCAGTTCGACAGGGTGCTGGGCCGGGTCGACAGCTGGGAGGTACGCCGCCGTCGTGCGGCAGGATGCTGTTGCCGCTGGCCCAGAAGGCAGACGCGGTGGACGGAGACGCCGTGCAGACGTACTGGTCGGCGGGGTAGCGTGTAGACGGCCGCCGCACGCCCGCACGTGCGCGGGTGAGCATGGGCTCAGGGGCCGCAGCGACGGGCGGCGAGGCGGGCGACGAGGCAGCCGATGTAGAGGCGGCCGAAGGAGACGCCGCGAGCGATGGGGACGCCGGAGGCGCCTCGGGTGTCGCGGGCGACGGGGGTGCCGGGGGCGACGGGGGCTCCTGGTGCGATGGGGGATGCCGGGGGCGCCGCGGCGACGAAGACGCCGAGGGACCAGGCGGGGCCGGCGCAGAGGGGGCCGCCGCGGTCGGACGTCGGCGCGCGGCCGTAGGAGGGCCAGCGGGCACCGGGGGCGTCGTCGGAGGTGTCGCCAAAAGTCCCTGCTGAAACGGAAAAACCAACTCGTCAAAGTACACGTGCCGGGAGGTGAGGACACGGTGGGAGACTGGGTCGTAACAGCGGTAGCCCTTGGTGTTGGCGGGGTAGCCGAGAAACACACAAGGGAGAGAGCGCGGCGCAAGCTTATGCGCGGCGGTGGCAGCACTTTTAGGATAACACCGGCAGCCGAAGATGCGAAGGTCATCATAGGCGGGCGGCGCACCGTAGAGGAGGTGATGCGGCGTGTAGGACCAACACACACGATACGGGCGGATGTTGACGAGGAGAGTCGCCGTGGCAAGGGCATCCGGCCAGAATCGTGGGGGCATGGATGCATGGAACAGAAGGGTGCGGACGCAGTCGTTGAGGGTACGAAGCATCCGTTCGGCATGGCCGTTCTGCGAAGAAGTGTATGGACACGTGATGCGGAAGACGGCGCCGTGGGCGGCGAGAAGTGAGCGAATGGTGTTGTTGTCGAACTCTTTGCCGTTGTCGGTTTGTAAGGCGTGGATGGAGCGACCGAACTGAGTGGAGACGAAGGCGAAGAAGGCGGTGAGGGTGGCGGCAACATCTGATTTACGGCGAAGGGGAAAAGTCCATACAAAGTGCGAGTAATCATCAAGAATCACAAGATAATAATTATAACCAGAGTTACTCGGAACCGGCGAGGTCCAAACATCACTATGAATAAGTTGAAACGGAAAAGACGCGATTGTGGAGGAGGAACTAAACGGAAGACGAACATGTTTGCCTAGACGACATGCTTCACAAGAGTGGACATCCGTTTTATTACAAGTAAAGGAGAAGCCTGATGACCCACAAGTATAGGGGGTGTATCGTAGTACTTTCGATAAATAAGAGTGTCGAACCCAACGAGGAGCAGAAGGTGTTGACAAGCAGTTTCGATGAAGGATTCACTGTAAATACCCACAGACAAGTTTTCAGGAGGTTTTAATATAGCAGATAAATAAAATACAAGTAAGTAAAGTGCGAGAATAATAATTGCAGCAAGTGGCCCAATCCTTTTTAGCACAAAGGACAAGCCGGTTTGTTTACTTATGATGACCAAACGTTCTTGAGGACACACGGGAATTTAGTCTAGTGCTTTCGCTTCATATAGTTGATTAATCTTCATTGTTTTGATAAGTGTTGTGTGGGTGAACCTATGCTAATGCACCGCCCTTCCTAGGACTAATACATACTTGTGATTAAACCCCTTGCAAGCATCCGCAAATACAAGAAAGTAATTAAGATAAATCTAACCACAACCTTAAACTCTGAAATCCTGCTATCCCTCATGCATCGATATACCAACGGTGGTTCAGGTTGCTGTCACTCCGGCAACCCCACAATTAGCAAACGAATACAACATGCATTCCCCTAGGCCCATAAAGGTGAAGTGTCATGTAGTCGACGTTCACATGACACCACTAGAAGAATAACACCACAACTTAAATATCAAACCATTAAATATTACTCAACATAGTTCACTACTAACATTTAGACTTCACCCATGTCCTCAAGAACTAAACGAACTACTCACAAGACATCATATGGAACATGATCAGAGGTGATATGATGATGGATAAAAATCTGAACATAAACCTTGATTCAACGGTTTCACTCAATAGCATCAATAACAAGGAGTAATCAACACCGGGAGAGTTTCCCCTATGAAATACTCAAGATTCAACCCTAGATGTTACAGTGGAGACGAGGTGCAGCGGTGGAGATGACGGTGTCGGTGGTGGAGATGATGATGATGATGATGATCCCAATGAAGTCCAGCTCGATGACGGTGACGATGGCGACGATTTCCCCCTCCGGGGGGGAATTTCCCCGGCAGATTTCTGCCTGCCGGAGAGCTCTTTTCTCTCTGGTGTTTTCCGCCTCGAGGAGGCGGCGATGACTATCCTCGATGTTCCCCTGCACCTTAGGGTTTCTGGCAGATGAAGTACGCGAAAGGGCGATGGCTGAGGGGGTCGTGGGCCCCTCCCCACGTGGCGGCGCGCCGGCATTGGTGGCCGCACCGGCCCATGGGGAGGGCCCATGGTGGCCCTCCTCGGCCTCCCCTTTTGGCTGGCTCCGTCATCTGGAAAAATAGGAGCTTCGGTATATTTTCCGTCAATTGTTGATCTTCAGAAATATTGTATCCTGACGGCGCTTTTTCCAGCGAGAATTCGACTCCGGTGAGTAATTCTCCAATAATCATGAAACATGCAAAATAGGTGAAATAACATAAGTATCATCTCTAAATATGAAATATATCAATGAATAACAGTAAATTATGATATAAAATAGTGATGCAAAATGGACGTATCAACGCCCCCCAAGCTTAGACCTCGCTTGTCCCCAAGCGAAACTGAACTTAGTAAATAAGACCACATGTTTATGGAGTGAAGAGTCGATAAATAAAATACGGACAAGAAGCATCACATTTATTAATTCACACAAGACATTCTAGTAAACAACTTCCTCATATAACTCAACTTGAAACAAGTAGAGGGAAATCACAAATAAAGGTGCATAGGAAATCATAATTGGTGATGGCAAACTTCGTTCTTGGTCAAAGAACAATTAACAGATTGTACTTATCTTTCGAGCAGAGCCTTTATATTAGAGCTTATATGGCAGAACTTACATGCTCAATCATAACAATCTCCTCATAATCATTGATAACCTTCAAAGTTATATTCATTCAGATAAAATTTTGTACCAAACAAGGAAGAATAAAAGACATGATTAAATAGATCACAATATAAATGGTTGGATCACAACAACTCAATTGCTTGCTTGAGATAGAGGGAAATAGGTTTACTGACTCAACATAAAAGTAAAAGATAGGCCCTTCGCAGAGGGAAGCAGGGATTAAATCATGTGCTAGAGCTTTTCAAGTTTTGAAATCATATAGAGAGCATAAAAATAAAGTTTTGAGAAGTGTTTGTTGTTGTCAACGAATGGTAGTGGGCACTCTAACCCCCTTGTCAACCAGACTTTCAAGAGCGGCTCCCATGAAGGACGTTATCTCTACCAGCAAGGTAGATCATCCCTCTTCTCTTTTGTTTACACATGTACTTTAGTTTTATTTATGGATGACACTCCTCCCAACCTTTGATTTCACAAGCCATGGCTAACCGAATCCTCGGGTGCCTTCCAACATTTCACATACCATGGAGGAGTGTCTATTGCAAAATTAAGTTGCTTACTGATAAATCGAGGGCAAAACATGTGAAGAGAATTATTAATGAAAGTTATTAATTGGGGTCGGGCACCCCGTTGCCGACTCTTTTTGCAAAATTATTGGATAAGCGGATGTATATGCCACTAGTCCATTGGTGAAAGTCTGTTCAACAAGATTGAAAGATAAAACACCACATACTTCCTCATGAGCTATAAAACATTGACACAAATAAGAGATAATAACTTTTGAATTGTTTAAAGGTAGCACATGAAATATTTACTTGGAGTGGCGCAAAATACCACATAATAAGGTAGTTATGGTGGACACTGATACGTCTCAAACGTATCTATAATTTCTTATGTTCCATGCTAGTTTTATGACAATACTCACATGTTTTATATACACTTTATATCATTTTGATGCATTTTCCGGCACTAACCTATTTACAAGATGCCGAAGCGCTAGTTCCCGTTTTCTGCTGTTTTTGGTTTCAGAAATCCTACACAAGAAATATTCTCGGAATTGGACGAAACAAAAGCCCACGGTCTTATTTTCCACGGAGCCTTCCAGAACACCGAAGAGGAGACGGAGAGGGGGCACGAGGCGGCCACACCATAGGGGGGCGCGGCCCCACCCCTGGCCGCGCTGCCTTATGGGGTGGGCCCCTCGAGCGTCCCCCGACTCTGCCCCTTCGCCTATTAAATCCTTCCATCGCGAAAACCCTAGTACCGAGAGCCACGATACGATAAAAGTTACAGAGACGCTGCCGCCGTCAACCCCATCTCGGGGGATTCTGAAGATCGCCTCCGGCACCCTGCCGGAGAGGGGAATCATCACCGGAGGGCTCTACATCACCATGCCCGCCTCCGGACTGATGCGTGAGTAGTTCATCCTTGGACTATGGGTCCATAGCAGTAGCTAGAGGGTTGTCTTCTCCTCTTGTGCTATCATGTTTAGATCTTGTGAGCTGCCTATCATGATCAAGATCATCTATTTGTAATGCTACATGTTGTGTTTGTTGGGATCCGATGAATATGGAATACTATGTCAAGTTGATTATCGATTTATCATATATGTGTTGTTTATGATCTTGCATGCTCTCCGTTGCTAGTAGAGGCTCTGGCCAAGTTGATACTTGTAACTCCAAGAGGGAGTATTTATGCTAGATAGTGGGTACATGCCTCCATTGAATCTGGGACAGTGACAGAAAGTTCTAAGGTCATGGATGTGCTGTTGCCACTAGGGATAAAACATCAATGCTTTGTCTAAGGATATTTGTATTTTTTACATTACGCACAATACATAATGCAATTGTCTGTTGTTTGCAACTTAATACTGGAAGGGGTGCAGATGCTAACCCGAAGGTGGACTTTTTAGGCATAGATGCATGCTGGATAGCGGTCTATGTTCTTTGTCGTAATGCCCTAAGTAAATCTCATAGTAGTCATCATGATATGTATGTGCATTGTTATGCCCTCTCTATTTGTCAATTGCCCAACTGTAATTTTTTCACCCAACATGCTATTTATTTTATTGGAGAGACACCACTAGTGAATTGTGGACCCCGGTCCATTCTTTTACATCTAAAATACAATCTACTTCAATCTCTGTTCTCTGTTGTTCTTTGCAAGCAAACATCATTCTCCACACCATACGTTTAATCCTTTGTTTACAGCAAGCCGGTGAGATTGACAACCTCACTATTAAGTTGGGGCAAAGTATTTTGATTGTGTTGTGCAGATTCCACGTTGGCGCCGGAATCCTCGGTGTTGCGCCGCACTACACTCCTTCACCAACAACCTTCACGTGACCTTCATCTCCCTACTTGGTTCGATAAACCTTGGTTTCTTGCGAGGGAAACTTGCTGTTGTACGCATCACACCTTCCTCTTGGGGTTCCCAACGGACGTGTGCTTCACGCGTCATCAAGCTAATTTCTAGCGCCGTTGCCGGGGAGATCAAGACACGCTGCAAGGGGAGTCTCTCACATCCAATCTCTTTACTTTGTTTATTGTCTTGCTTTATTTTATTTTATTTTATTTTCTGTCTTGTTTGCTTTCTTTATGTCAAAAACACAAACAAATTAGTTACTTGTTTTACTTTATTTAATTCAGTTTTGCTTTATTTATTTTTATTATTGCTAAAATGAGTAATCCTGAAGTTGAAGTTCGTTCGTTTAAGCAACAAGGGGGAGAAAGTTTTAAAGATGCTTGGTATAGAATTAGTGATGCTCATCATAGGTGCACTAAGAAACACTCCACTATTATCCTCCTTAGGAACTTTTATGTTGGTATCTCTAGCTGGAATAGGTATGTTCTTGATACTCTTGCGGGGGGTAATTTCCTAGGAACTCCTTCTTTAGAAGCTAGTTGCATTATTGAGAGTCTAGTTGGAATACCACCTGTTAATGAAGTTAAAATTGAAATCTCTCTTGAGGATGTCATGAAAAAGTTGGAGGCCATTGATACGTCCAAAACGTATCTACTTTCCCGAACACTTTTGCTATTGTTTTGCCTCTAATTTGTGTATTTTGGATACAACTAACACGGACTAATGCTGTTTTCAGCAGAATTGCTCTGGTGTCTCGTTTTTGTGCAGAAATTCAACTTTCGGGAAAATCCTCGGAATTTATGTCAAATGGCCTATTTTTCCGGAAGAATCACGGATCCGGAAGGGCGGACAGGGGGAGGCCCAGGCCCCCCAGACAACAGGCCGGCGCGGCCTGGAGGGGGGGCGCGCCGCCCTAGCGTGTGGCCCCTGATGCGTGTAGTTAACACGTCCGTTGGGAACCCCAAGAGGAAGGTGTGATGCGCACAGCAGCAAGTTTCCCTCGGTAAGAAACCAAGGTTTATCGAACCAGTAGGATTCAAGAAGCACGTTGAAGGTTGTTGGTGGCGGAGTGTAGTGCGGCGCAACACCAGGGATTCCGGCGCCAACGTGGACCCTGCACAACACAATCACAGAACTTTGCCCCAACATAACAGTGAGGTTGTCAATCTCACCGGCTTGCTGTAAACAAAGGATTAAACGTATTGTGTGGAAGATGATGATTGTTTGCGAAGAACAGGTAAAGAACAATTGCGGTAGATTGTATTTCAGATGTAAAGAATAGGACCGGGGTCCACGGTTCACTAGTGGTGTCTCTCCCATAAGATAAGCAGATGTTGGGTGAACAAATTACGGTTGGGCAATTGACAAATAAAGAAGGCATAACAATGCACATACATATATCATGATGAGTACTATGAGATTTAATCAGGGCATTACGACAAAGTACATAGACCGCTATCCAGCATGCATCTATGCCTAAAAAGTCCACCTTCAGGTTATCATCCGAACCCCTTCTAGTATTAAGTTGTAAACAACAGACAATTGTATTAAGTATTGTGCGTAATGTAATCAACACAAATATCCTTAGACAAAGCATTGATGTTTTATCCCTAGTGGCAACAACACATCCACAACCTTAGAACTTTATGTCACTGTCCCAGATTTAATGGAGGCATGAACCCACTATCGAGCATAAATACCCCCTCTTGGAGTCACAAGTATCAACTTGGCCGAGCCTCTACTAGCAACGGAGAGCATGAAAGAACATAAATAACATATATGATAGATTGATAATCAACTTGACATAGTATTCAATATTCATCGGATCCCAACAAACACAACATGAAGGATTACAAATAGATGATCTTGATCATGATAGGCAGCTCACAAGATCTTAACATGATAGCACAATGAGGAGAAGACAACCATCTAGCTACTGCTATGGACCCATAGTCCAGGGGTGGACTACTCACACATCGATCCGGAGGCGATCATGGCGATGAAGAGACCTCCGGGAGATGATTCCCCTCTCCGGCGGGGTGCCGAAGGCGATCTCCGAATCCCCGAGATGGGATTGGCGGCGGCGGTGTCTCTGGAAGGTTTTCCGTATCGTGGCTCTCAGTACTGGGGGTTTCGCGACGAAGACTTTAAGTAGGCGGAAGGGCAGGTCAAGGGGCGTCATGAGGGGCCCACACAACAGGGCCGCGCGGCCAGGGCCCAGGCCGCGCTGCCCTGGTGTGTCGACACCTCGTGGCCCCACTTCGTTTCCTCTTCGGACTTCTGGAAGCTTCGTGCAAAAATAGGACCCTGGGCGTTGATTTCGTCCAATTCCGAGAATATTTCCTTACTAGGATTTCTGAAACCAAAAACAGCGAGAAAACGACAAGCTGGCTCTTCGGCATCTCGTCAATAGGTTAGTGCTTGGAAAATGCATAATAATGACATATAATGTGTATAAAACATGTGAGTATCATCATAAAAGTAGCATGGAACATAAGAAATTATAGATACGTTTGGGACGTATCAAGCATCCCCAAGCTTAGTTCCTACTCGCCCTCGAGTAGGTAAACGATAACAAAGATAATTTCGAAGTGACATGCTATCATAATCTTGATCATACTATTGTAAAGCATATGAGATGAATGCAGCGATTCGAAGCAATGGTGAAGACAATGAGTAAACAATTGAATCATATAGCAAAGACTTTTCATGAATAATACTTTCAAGACAAGCATCAATAAGACTTGCATAAGAGTTACTCATAAAGCAATAAATTCAAAGTAAAGGCATTTAAGCAACACAAAGGAAGATATAAGTTTCAGCGGTTGCTTTCAACTTCAACATGTATATCTCATGGATAATTGTCAACACAAAGCAATATAACAAGTGCAATAAGTAAACATGTAAGAATCAATGCACACGAGTTGATACAAGTGTTTGCTTCGGGATAGAAAGAATAGGCAAACTGACCCAACAAAAAGTAGAAGATAGGCCCTTCGCGAGAGGAAGCATTGATTACTATATTTGTGCTAGAGCTTTTCATTTTGAAAACAAGAAACAATTTTGTCAACGGTAGTAATAAAGCATATGTGTTATGTATAAGATATCCTATAAGTTGCAAGCCTCATGCATAGTATACCAATAGTGCTCGCACCTTGTCCTAATTAGCTTGGATTAACACGGATTATCATTGCATAGCATATGTTTCAACCAAGTGTCACAAAGGGGTACCTCTATGCCGCTTCGTACAAAGGTCTAAGGAGAAAGCTCGCATTGGATTTCTCGCTTTTGATTATTCTCAACTTAGACATCCATACCGGGACAACATAGACAACGAGATAATGGACTCCTCTTTAATGCATAAGCATTCAACAACGATTAATATTCTCATAAGAGATTGAGGATTAGTTGTCCACACTCGAAACTTCCACCATGAATCATGGCTTTAGTTAGCGGCCCAATGTTCTTCTCTAACATTATGCATACTCAAACCATTTGATCATGAAAATCGCTCTTACTTCAGACAAGACGAACATGCATAGCAACTCACATGATATTCAACAAAGGTAAAAGTTGATGGCGTCCCCGAAACATGGTTACCGCTCAACAAGCAACTTATTAAGAAATAAGACACATAAGTACATATTCTTCACCACAATAGTTTTTAAGGCTATTTGTCCCATGAGCTATATATTGCAAAGGCAAAGAATAGAAATTTTAAAGGTAGCACTCAAGTAATTTACTTTGGAATGGCGGAGAAATACCATGTAGTAGGTAGGTATGGTGGACACAAATGGCATAGTATTTGGCTCAAGGATTTGGATGTACGAGAAGAATTCCTCTCAATACAAGGCTAGGCTAGCAAGGTTGTTTGAAGCAAACTCAAGTATAAAAGGTGCAGCAAAGCTCACATATGAACATATTGTAACTATTATAAGACTTTATATTGTATCCTTGTTGTTCAAACACCTCAACCGAGAAAATATCTAGACTCTAGAGATCAATCATGCAAACCAAATTTTAACAAGCTCTATGTAGTTATTCATTAATGAGTACAAGGTACATGATGCAAGAGCTTAAACATGATCTATATGAGCACAACAATTGCCAAGTATCACATTATTCAAGACATTAAACCATTTACCACATGCGGCATTTTCCGTTTCCAACCATATAACAATGAATGAAATAGTCCAACTTTCGCAATGAACATTAAAGATAAAGCTAAGAACATATTTGTTCATACGAAACAGCGGAGCGTGTCTCTCTCCCAAACAAAGAATGCTAGGATCCGATTTATTCAAACAAAAACAAAAATAAAAACAAACAGACGCTCCAAGTAAATCACATAAGATGTGACGGAATAAAAATATAGTTTCACTAGAGGAACCTGATAAGTTGTCGATGAAGAAGGGATGCCTTGGGCATCCCCAAGCTTAGACGCTTGAGTCTTCTTAAAATATGCGAGGACGAACCACGGGGGCATCCCCAAGCTTTGACTTTTCACTCTTCTTGATCATATTGTATCATCCTCCTCGTTGACCCTTGAAAACTTCCTCCACACCAAACTCGAAACAAACTCATTAGAGGGTCGGTGCATAATTCATATATTCAGAGGTGACATAATCATTATTAACACTTCTGGACATTGCACAAAGCTACTGAAAGTTAATGGAACAAAGAAATCCATCAAACATAGCAAAACGAGGCAATGCGAAATAAAAGGCAGAATCTGTCAAAACGAACGGTTCGTAAAGACGAATTTTAAAGTGGCACCAGACTTGCTCAGATGAAAATGCCCAAATTGAATGAAAGTTGCGTACATATCTGAGGATCACGCACGTAAATTGGCAGATGTTTTTTAATTTTCTACAGAGACTACTGCTCAAATTCGTGACAGCAAGAAATCTGTTCCTGCGCAGTAATCCAAATCTAGTATTGGCTTTACTATCAAAGACTTTACTTCGCACAACAATGCGATAAAATAAAGATAAGGAGAGGTTGCTACAGTAGTAACAACTTCCAAGACTCAAATATAAAATAATGGTGCAGAAGTAAAATAATGGGTTGTATCCCATAAGCGCTTTTCTTTAACGCCTTTCAGCTAGGCGCAGAAAGTGTGTATCAAGTATTATCAAGAGGTGAAGCATCAACATTACCTCGGGCTTTACGCCTACCCTTCTTATTCTTTTTCTTACTCTTTGGTTTAGGAAATACATGTCTACCTCCCGGTGTAGAGGTGAATTTTAGGGTGCCTTCCCCCACATCTATGACTGCTCCCAATAGTTTCAGGGATCTTCCGAGTGTGATTTGTCCTGTTCCTGCACATTCAATAACAAGGTAATCAGTGGATACTGTTCTTCCAAGAATGGTTGTATGCACACCCTCGGCTATTCCCTTAGGAATTATAACAGAGTTATCAATAAGAGTTATTCCTTCTCCCCTTCAACGAGTCCCCAAAGTGTCAAAGATTCATAAATACTCTTAGGCATAAGGCAAAATTCGGACATAATATCACAATGGGCATGAAAAGTTTCACCACCAATAACAACTTTAATAGTAGGGTCCCATATTGAAGGTTCAGAGTTCACTAAAACTTGATCAAGACGGTTACGAACATAACTATAATTTTCTTTCAAGCAAGATGCACTTGTCTCAAGAGTGTTTAATCTATTATAAATGCTAATAAGAGCTGAATCAAAGTTATTAGCTGAATGTGATGCAACCAATTTTTTTATGGCATTAAAAGCTTGATCCCCATCGCAATGAAGGAAATCTCCTCCCACTACAGCATCCAAGGCATATCTATAGCGAATCATAAGCCCAAAATAAAAGTTACTAAGGAGCAAACTTAGAGTCATTTGAGGTTCAGCTTTACGATAAGAATCAAAAATTCTGGACCAAGCATCTTTAAAACTCTCCTCATCCCCTTGTTTAAAAGTGAATACTAATTCCTCAGGTGAAGAAGTAACAGGTGCAGAGCTAGACATGGTAACAAAAGTAAAGTGCAAGTAACTAATTTTTTGTGTGTTTTTGATATAGAGAACAAGACAGTAAATAAAGTAAAACTAGCAACTAATTTTTTTGTGTTTTTGATATAAGAAGCAAACAAAGCAGTAAATAAAGTAAAGCAAGACAAAAACAAAGTAAAGAGATTGGAAGTGGAAGACTCCCCTTGCAGCGTGTCTTGATCTCCCCGACAACGGCGCCGTAAATTTGCTTGATGCGTGTAGTTAACACGTCCGTTGGGAACCCCAAGAGGAAGGTGTGATGCGCACAGCAGCAAGTTTCCCTCAGTAAGAAACCAAGGTTTATCGAACCAGTAGGAGTCAAGAAGCACGTTGAAGGTTGTTGGTGGTGGAGTGTAGTGCGGCGCAACACCAGGGATTCCGGCGCCAACGTGGACCCTGCACAACACAATCACAGAACTTTGCCCCAACGTAACAGTGAGGTTGTCAATCTCACCGGCTTGCTGTAAACAAAGGATTAAACGAATTGTGTGGAAGATGATGATTGTTTGCGAAGAACAAGTAAAGAACAATTGCGATAGATTGTATTTCGGATGTAAAGAATAGGACCGGGGTCCACAGTTCACTAGTGGTGTCTCTCCCATAAGATAAGCAGATGTTGGGTGAACAAATTACGATTGGGCAATTAACAAATAAAGAAGGCATAACAATGCACATACATATATCATGATGAGTACTATGAGATTTAATCAGGGCATTACGACAAAGTACATAGACCGCTATCCAGCATGCATCTATGCCTAAAAAGTCCACCTTCCACTACTAGGAAAAGGCCTAGCCGTAAGAATGGTATCAGTGGCGCACCACTTTACTGGTGCTCCACTGCTATATAGCAGTGGCGCACCAAAAAGTGGTGCTCCACTAGTAACTTATTACCAATGGCGCACTACTATAGTGGTAGGCCACTACTAATTTTTAAGCTGAGTTACAGATGAGTCTCAGGTTAGCAGTGGCGCACCACATATAGGTGCGCCATTGCTATTTCGAATAGCAATGGCGCACCTATATGTGGTGCGCCACCATGCTTTAAAGAGCAATAGCGCACTCTATATGGTGCGCCACTATGATATAAAAGCAATAGCGCACTGTGTGTTGTGCGCCACTGTGCTGCCTAACTAGTATCACCGCACACATTCTCTCTAGACCCCACCGCACACGCAGCGCACACGGCCACGCCCCTTTTCTCTTCCCCTCTACACACCTGCGCACCACCCACCCACCCCCACACCACCCCTTTTCTCTTCCCCAAACCTTAGCCAGAATGGATACCTCGCCGCCGCCCCACCCCCGCCGTCTCCGCCGCGTTGTAGCAGGCCGCCGCCCAGCAGCAGATGCAGAGGCGTTCTGGGCCAGCAGCTCCATGTCTCTGCCGCCCAGCATCTTCCTCCCCGCGCCGCCCCCCTCCGACGATTTATTCCTCCCCTCCCCACCGGGATTCCTTCCCTTCCTCCCAAATCGCCTCTTCTCCTGCTTCCTGCTACGGCGGCGGCGGCCAGGCTTGCTTGCTCGTAGCTGATTGATTCATGCACCGTGCCGGTAAGGAACCCTAGCTCGAATTGATAGCCGTTTCCCCCCTCTGCTTCGCCAGTTTGAGCAATCGGGTTTTCTTTGCTCAGCTGCTCGCCGATTCGTCTGCGGCAGTTCCGAGATCGATTCGAGCCGAGCTCCCGTGCGGCCTGCGGGCGGGCGTCGGGGACATGAAGGCCGCGCCGCGAGCATCCGCGCGGCGGCGCGTGTGGGAGCTCGCCGTGGCGGCGCCATCGTGCAGCCCCGCCGCGCCATCGCGAAGCCCCACCACCAATCGTTCGAATCCGCCGGCGCGCGATGCGGGAATCCCCACGCCGGACGACAGCGTGGGCGCGCGGCGCCTCTTCACGCACGCCTGGCGCCTCCCTGCTTCGATCTGCCGAGGATCCTCACCGGCGGAGGATCAGTCGGTCCATTCGCCGCGTCGATCTGCCGAGGATCCTCACCGGCGGAGGATTAGCCGGTCTTCACCACGCCGAACGACAGCGCGACCAGATCGAGGAATTTATATTTGGATTTGATTGCGTTTTTTTTCTTTTATTAGGGTTCTAGTTGCAAAGTTTAGGGTTCTTAGTTGTAAAGATCCAGATCGGGATTTGTTTTTAGGGTTGTTCTCTGTAAATGACCCTTGTAATTTTCTTTTACTGCCCTGTAATTTTACTGTTATTACCAGGGCAACGACCTGTTAACAGTGCCCTGCAAGTCTAGGGCTTTTTTTTTTGTTTCCTACGTTTGTTAACAGTGGCGCACGCAAGTGGTGGTGGTGGCGCACTTGCCCCATTTTTCAGTTTCCAACCTATGTTAACAGTAGCGCACCGAGTTGGTTGTGGTGGCGCACTGCCCCTTCAATTTAGTTTCCTGCTATTCATAGCTGTGGCGCACTGGGTAGTGCTCCACTACTATGTGCCATACCAATGGCGCACTAGTGGTGCGCCACTATTACCTGTTAGCAGTGGCGTGATAGTAGTGGCGCACCACTAGTGCGCCACTGATGGCAAAAAGTGGTGCGCCACTGATTGCCTGTTTTCTAGTAGTGTTCAGGTTATCATCCGAACCCCTTCTAGTATTAAGTTGTAAACAACAGACAATTGCATTAAGTATGGTGCGTAATGTAATCAACACAAATATCCTTAGACAAAGCATCGATGTTTTATCCCTAGTGGCAACAGAACATCCACAACCTTAGAACTTTCTGTCACTGTCCCAGATTTAATGGAGGCATGAACCCACTATCGAGCATAAATACCCCCTCTTGGAGTCACAAGTATCAACTTGGCCAGAGCCTCTACTAGCAACGGAGAGCATGCAAGAACATAAATAACATATATGATAGATTGATAATCAACTTGGCATAGTATTCAATATTCATCGGATCCCAACAAACACAACATGAAGGATTACAAATAGATGATCTTGATCATCATAGGCAGCTCACAAGATCTTAACATGATAGCACAATGAGGAGAAGACAACCATCTAGCTACTGCTATGGACCCATAGTCCAGGGGTGGACTACTCACACATCGATCCGGAGGCGATCATGGCGATGAAGATACCTCCGGGAGATGATTCCCCTCTCCGGCAGGGTGCCGGAGGCGATCTCCTGAATCCCCCGAGATGGGATTGGCGGCGGCGGCATCTCTGGAAGGTTTTCCGTATCGTGGCTCTCGCATGCGGGGGTTTCGCGACGAAGACTTTAAGTAGGCGGAAGGGCAGGTCAAGGGGCGTCACGAGGGGCCCACACAACGGGGCCGCGCGGCCAGGGCCCGGGCCGCGCCGCCTGGTGTGTCGCCACCTCGTGGCCCCACTTCGTTTCCTCTTCGGACTTCTGGAAGCTTCGTGCAAAAATAGGACCCTGGGCGTTGATTTCGTCCAATTCCGAGAATATTTCCTTACTAGGATTTCTGAAACAAAAAAAAACAAAAAACATCAGCTGGCTCTTCGGCATCTCGTCAATAGGTTAGTGCCGGAAAATGCATAATAATGACATATAATGTGTATAAAACATGTGAGTATCATCATAAAAGTAGCATGGAACATAAGAAATTATAGATACGTTTGGGACGTATCAGCCCCCTCGGCCAGCCTCTGACGCCCCCCTCTGGACTACTTAAGGGTTTCGATCTAAAAACGCGAGAAAAGAAGTCGAAGTCGCCAGAAACCATCCAGTACGCCGCCACCGTCGCGAAACTCCGTCTCGGGACCAGAAACTCCGTTGTGGCACTCCGCCGGAACGGGGAATTGGAGGAGATCATCGCCATCATCACCACCGACGCCTCTCCATCGACCAGCCATGTTTCCCCCATCCATGTGTGAGTAATTCCCCCGCTGTAGGCTGAAGGGGATGGTAGGGATTGGATGATATTGGTCATGTAATAGCATAAGATTGGTAGGGCATAGTGCCTAGTGTCCATAATTGGTACTTTTATGATATTGTTGCAACTTGTTATGCTTAATGCTTGTCACAAGGGCCCGAGTGCCATGATCTTAGATCTGAACATGTTATCAATTCATGATGATATTCATTGCTTTATGATCTTACCTGCAAATTGTATACACGTATTGCTGTCCGGAACCCGAGGCCCCAAAGTGACAGAAATTGGGACAACCGAAGAGGACGGCGGTGATATGAGGATCACATGTGTTCACGGAGTGTTAATGCTTTGCTCCGGTGCTCTATTAAAAGGAGTACCTTAATTTCCGAGAGATTCCCTAGAGGCCCGGCTGCCACCGGCTGGTAGGACAAAAGATGTTGTGCAAGTTTCTCATTGCGAGCACGTACGACTAAATATGGAACACATGCCTATTGATTGATTAGTACTTGGATACCATTTTTTTATTATCTGCAAATGCCCTACCTTGATTGTTACATGAGTTTCTCTCATCCATGCAACGCCCGTTCATCCATCCCTGTGCCTACAGTATTTTAATCCTGCTGTTTACTATAATCATTACTGCTGTCTTTGCTACACCGCTCGCTGATATTTCACTATCGCTATCGCTATAAAACTGTTACTACTGATAAACTCTTGCGAGCAAGTCAGTTTCCAGGTGCAGCCGAATTGACAACTCCGCTGTTAAGGCTTACAAATATTCTTTGGCTCCCCTTGTTTCGAATCAGTAAATTAGATTTTACTTCCCTCGAAGACCGTTGCGATCCCCTATACTTGTGGGTCATCAAGACTATTTTCTGGCGCCGTTGCCGGGGAGCATAGCTTTATTTGCAAGTTCACTTGGATTGATATTGTTCGCTGCAAATTCTCTATCATGGGTAAACCTCGCGATACTAAAGTCGCCATATTACCATCCACTACAAGAAAAGGTACAACTCTGAGTACCTCTGTGATGCGTGCAGTCGACACGTCCGTTGGGAACCCCAAGAGGAAGGTGTGATGCGTACAGTAGCAAGTTTTCCCTCAGAAAGAAACCAAGGTTTATCGAACCAGGAGGAGCCAAGAAGCACGTCGAAGGTTGATGGCGGCGGGATGTAGTGCGACGCAACACCAGGGATTCCGGCGCCAACGTGGAACCTGCACAACACAACCAAAGTACTTTGCCCAAACGAAACAAGTGAGGTTGTCAATCTCATCGGCTTGCTGTAACAAAGGATTAGATGTATAGTGTGGATGATGATTGTTTGCGGAAAACAAGTAGAACAAGTATTGCAAGTAGATTGTATTCAATGTAAAGGAATGGACCGGGGTCCATAGTTCACTAGAGGTGTCTCTCCCATAAGATAAATAGCATGTTGGGTGAACAAATTACAGTTGGGCAATTGACAAATAGAGAGGGCATGACCATGCACATACATGATATGATGAGTATAGTGAGATTTAATTGGGCATTACGACAAAGTACATAGACCGCTATCCAAGCATGCATCTATGCCTAAAAAGTCCACCTTCAGAGTTATCATCCGAACCACTTCCAAGTATTAAGTTGCAAACAACGGACAATTGCATTAAGTATGGTGCGTAATGTAATCAATAACTACATCCTCGGACATAGCATCAATGTTTTATCCCTAGTGGCAACAACGACATCCACAACCTTAGAACTTTCCGTCACTCGTCCCGGATATCAATGGAGGCATGAACCCACTATCGAGCATAAATACTCCCTCTTGGAGTTAAGAGTAAAAACTTGGCCGTAGCCTCTACTAATAACGGAGAGCATGCAAGATCATAAACAACACATAGGTAATAGATTGATAATCAACATAACATAGTATTCTCTATCCATCGGATCCCGACAAACACAACATATAGCATTACGGATAGATGATCTTGATCATGTTAGGCAGCTCACAAGATCCGACAATGAAGCACATAAGGAGAAGACGACCATCTAGCTACTGCTATGGACCCATAGTCCAGGGGTGAACTACTCACTCATCACTCCGGAGGCGACCATGGCGGTGAAGATTCCTCCGGGAGATGATTCCCCTCTCCGGCAGGGTGCCGGAGGCGATCTCCTCGAATCCCCCGAGATGGGATTGGCGGCGGCGACGTCTCCGGAAGGTTTTCCGTATCGTGGCTCTCGGCACCGGGGGTTTCGCGACGAAGACTATATGTAGGCGGAAGGGCAGGTAAAGGGGCGTCACGGGGGCCCACACACCAGGGCCGCGCGCCAAGGCCCGAGCCGCGCCGCCCTGTTGTGTCACCACCTCGTGGCCCCACTTCATAAGTCCTCCGGTCTTCTGGAAGCTTCGTGCAAAAATAGGACCCTGGGCGTTGATTTCGTCCAATTCCGAGAATATTTCCTTACTAGGATTTCTGAAACCAAAAACAGCAGAAAACAAGAATCGGCTCTTCGGCATCTCGTTAATAGGTTAGTGCCGGAAAATGCATAAATATGACATAAAGTATGCATAAAACGTGTAGATATCATCAATAATGTGGCATGGAACATAAGAAATTATCGATACGTCGGAGACGTATCACTCTGCTGCTCTTGATTCACCATCTGTGATAAGTAAACTTGTTTCACCACCACAAGCTTCACATGCTGGTACTTCTGCTAGATCTGAAAATTCCTCTTATAATTTTGATGATGCTTGTGCTGTGCTTGATAATGATGGTTCGTTAGGATCTTTTATAGATGCTACAATTGCTAGGTCTAGACAAATTGAAAGTACTGAAACTCCTAATGAAAATGCTGCTACACCTGTTAATTCACATGAGTCTGTTGAATACTCTAGTGATGATCTTGATGAAGATTATGTAGAACTTGATGATGATTTAATTGATAAATGCAATGATACTACTGGTACAAGTAATATTAAAAAGCTTCTTGCACAACATACTGTTAGATATAAACTGTCTCCTGATCCTAAATTTGCCACATCTCCTATAAACATTAAGGATAAGGACTATGATTTTTCTCTTGATTTATCTCATATATCTATTGTTGAGAAAACACCTTTTTGTGGTACTGAAAAAGAAAGTGTTGTATAACACATGAATGAGCTTTCAACTTTGAGTAGCTTGTTTTCTGATGATGTCAAGATGCATACTTATTTTGTTGCTAAATTTTTTCCTTTCTCATTAAAGGATGATGCCAAAACTTGGTATAATAGTTTGCCTCCTGATTCTATTGATAGTCCAAGAGAATTGCTTGATGTTTTCTTCCGGAAATACTTTCCTGCTAGTGCTCAACATATTGCTTTGCGAAAATTTATAATTTTGACCAAGCAAGATGGAGAGAAATTGCCCGAGCCTTGGGCGAGATTTTGCTCTCTTATTAGAGCTCGGCTCGGACATGATTTGGAAAAGCATGATTTACTTGATATATTTTATAGTGGACTAACCATTGAGTCTAGGGCATACCTGGATAGTTGTGCTCGGTTGTGTTTTCAGGAAAAGAACTCCGGACGACGCTCGAAGAATTATTGGCTAGAATAGGCCGGAATCATGATGATTGGTCTACACCTGAACCAACCCCGACACCAATATTGAAGAAGAGGGGTATGATTAAATTAAATGATGAAGATATGAGGGAAGCCAAGAAATCTCTTAAAGAGAAGGGTATTAAATCCGAAGATGTGAAGAATTTACCCCCCATAGAAGATTTATGTAAGATCACTCCCCCTTCATCCATGATTGAGGTACACTCTCTTGAACGCTTTACTAGAGAAGATATTCCATATTCAAAACCTCCTGCTCAATGCTTAGATGAGTTTGATAATTATATTGTTAAGCAAAATAATTTCAATATGAGAGTAGAGAATCATTTAATGGAAAATTCTCGAGCTATTAGTGAATTGCATGGTATTGTGGAGAGAACCTCCAATGATGTTAAGATGCTTGTTAAACATTTTCATATGATTCAAACTCAAATTGATCAACTCACTAAAGTGCAAAATGACTTGTTAAAAAATAATTCTAAAGAAAAACATGCTTATGAAGTAACAACTAGAGGTGGTGTTTCTACCCAGGATCCTCTATATCCCGAAGGGCATCCCAAAAGAGTTGAACAAGATTCTCAACGAACTGAAACTAGTGCTCCATCTAAGAAAAGAAGAAGAAACATAAAACTGTTGTAGAAACCTCTGAGCATGTTAATGATCCTAATAGTATTTCTATTTCTGATGCTGAAACTGAAAGTGGTAATGAACATGATAAAGATAATGATAAGAATGATGCTTTTGATAAAGAAGAGGTTGAAGAAGAACCTGAAAAGCATGCTAAAAATAAAAAGTATACTAAAGAAGATTTTATTGCTAAGAAACATGGTATTGAAAGAGAACATTGGGTTCAAAAGCAAATGCCTTTTCCTGCTAAGAAACTAAAATCAAAGGAAGAAGAACATTATAATAAATTTTGTGATTGGATGAAACCTTTATTCTTGCAAATCCCTTTGACTGATGCTATTAAATTGCCTCCTTATTCAAAGTATATGAAAGATATTGTCTCTAACAAAAGGAAAATTCCTAATGAGGAGATTTCCACTATGCTTGCTAATTACTCTTTCAATGGCAAAGTTCCAAAGAAGCTTGGCGACCCGGTATACCGACTATTCCTTGTTCTATTAAGAATAATTATGTTAGAACTGCTCTATGTGATTTGGGAGCAGGTGTTAGTGTTATGCCTTTTTCTCTTTACAAGAGACTTTATTTAGATAAGTTGATACCAACTGATATATCTTTGCAAATGGCTGATAAATCTACTGCTATTCCTGTTGGTATATGTGAGGATGTTCCTGTTCAAGTTACTAATAATTTCTTAATATTAACTGATTTTGTTGTGTTGGAAATGCCTGAAGATGATAATATGTCTATTATTCTTCGGAGACCTTTTCTTAACACCGCAGGGGCTGTTATTGATTGCAATAAAGGAAAAGTTACTTTCAATGTCGATGACAAGGAGCATACCGTTTATTTTCCCAAGAGGATTGATAAAGTATGTGGAGTTAATACAATTTCTAATGTGAGAACTATCAAAGTGGGAACTATTGATTGTCCTATATATGAGCCTAAGCAAGGATATCAAAGTATTATGATTGGATCCATATCAATTCAATACAAGGTAACATGATTGATTTGAGGTTTATTTCTTCTTATGTCATGTAAAATTTATTTGGTGGCAAGACTTGATCAACCTTGTTAACAAATACATTTTATATGCATAGAAGAGCTAAACAACACTTCCTTCTTCCTCCACTTGCTTTACTTGCTGTAGTACTACTTGTTTGCAAGATACTTTAGTTGTTTAGATTATGATTTGATGAGGATATCCTATTAAGGTTGATATTGCTGCTATGAAGAGTCACCAATTTGTTACAACTGACTCTAACTTAGAAAATATTGTCTATAGAATGTTGTTTATTGACGGGGATGAGAGGGAAATCCCTTTGCCGCAGGGCGATTTGTTCAGTGTTCACAGGAAACCGTGGTCGCGCTCTAAGGAGGAGGTGGATGAGCAGCTGAGGATACACGGCTTCCACCAGCAGCATGACTCCGAGGACGCCGAGCCCTCCTACAGGTACACGGTCACGTATCCTGGTGCATCTTCCAGCACATACCCAGAACAAGATCCATCTTCGTCATACTACGGAGGTGCCACTTCATGGGCACCATGGGATTGAACTCCACTTAGGCCAAAAGCCTAAGCTTGGGGGGAGGTATACCGGCATCGCTCATTCATTGCATATTATAGTTGCTGGATACTTGTACATACTTGTTTAGTTTCTTAAAGTGGTTTTCTAATAAGAGAAAGATGATATTTGGGGAAGTGTTGCCTGAAAACAGATTCTGGACTGATACAAAAAAAATTCTCAAAAACAGCCAGAACGTTATTTTGCGAAGCCAATTTTTGTGCATGTTCCCCAGGTTGTTATCTAACTTTCATTAGTTGAACACTTTTCGAGATGAGCAGCGGAAGAATTTCTTAAAAATCGATCATCGTATCGTCTGTCAAGTTTGACGAATTTCGTCGCTTTGTGTTTATGTGACTCTTTTAGTTTTCATTCTCTTGTTTTTGCTTTGTTTCTTTCCTAAAACACAAAAAGACCAAAAATATTTCTGTTGTTTATTTTCACCATTTGTTTATTTTGGTTTCTTGCTTTTGTTTTGCTTTATTTGCTATCGTTGGTTTGCTATAAGAAAATCCAAAAAGATTTTGCTTTGTTTGCTTGTTTCCTTTTGTTCTTGTTTCCAATTCGAAAACACCAAAAATATTTGCTGTTCTTCTTTGGTTTTGTAAAGTTTATTATGGAGTTCAGTGGTCTTCGGTGGTGGGAGCTTGGTTTTCATTCCATATTATTCAAGCTACACAAGTGAAAGGCAATAATGACGATCTACGACAATTCGACTGTGGTGAGGGGCTGGTATGAACTCTATTTGTTTTCATTTTTGTACATATACTCATCCATGTGAGCATGCTTAGTCGGTTCATGTGAGGTATATGTCATTTAAGAAAGTCTAGTAGTTCATGATCTCTCATGCTTAGCTCCAATTTATTAATATAAGTAGCATGTCATAAATGTTTGCTTGCATTGCTTTATTCATAGATAGGTATGACATTGTGGTATTCTCCTCTGAATAATTCGCTTGAATCAACTTGGCACATGCTCACGCATGCATATGACTGAACAACAAGTCAATTAAGCCTCGATGATTTACTTTACCTCAGAGTTCTTGTATCACTTTTATGCCTCCGTTAATTTATTTTGTCGCAAGCATGATTATGACGAGCTATCGCTCTCTTGATTGTCGCTTCCCGCCTATTGCTAGCCTTCACTTGTACTGAGAGGGAATGCTGCTCGTGCTTCCAAACCCCTGAAAACCAAGTTATTCCAGAGTGTCCACCATAAATACCTATGCATGGCATTTCAAACCATTCCAAGTAAATTTTCATGTGCTACCTTTAAACCTTCAAAATACTTCTAATTTGTGTTGATGTTTTATAGCTCATGAGGAAATATGTGGTGTTTATCTTTCAATCTTGTCATTTACTCCTCGACGGACTTTCATAATGGACTAGTGGCACATCCGCTTATCCAATAATTTTGCAAAAAGAGCCGGCAACGGGGTTCCCAGCCCCAATTAATCAACTTTCATTAATAATTCTCTTCACATGTTTTGCCCCGATTTATCAGTAAGCAACTTAAATTGCAAATAGACACTCCTCCATGGTATGTGATTGATGGAAGGCACCCGAGGATTCGGTTAGCCATGGCTTGTGTAAGCAAAGGTTGGGGGGAGTGTCATCCATAATAAAACTAAAATATATGTGTAAACAAAAGAGAAGAGGGATGATTTACCTTGCTGGTAGAGATAACGTCCTTCATGGGAGCCGCTCTTGAAAGTCTGGTTGACGAGGTAGTTAGAGTACCCACTATCATTCGTTGACAACAACAAACACCTCTCAAAATAATTTTACTCCTGTTTTACAAATGAAAAGCTCTAGCACATGTTAATCCCCGCTTCCCTCCGCGAAGGGTCAATCTTTTACTTTTACATTGAGTCTCCATCCTTTCTTTGAGCACTTTCTTGAGAGCACAACTATCATTCTTAGTATAATATGCTTGTCCCAAAATGTGATTAACTGTGGTATAACTTTGATGCTTTTATCTTTGATAATCTCTACTTCCAGTCTTTCTCTGAACTTCAAAGGTGCCCGAGCATTTATGTTTTGCTGTACAAATACGGGCAAGCGAGATACCACTTTATCATATCCTTTTATGAACATTGCAATCCTGCTGATAGACATGATTCATGATGCTTATTATTAATTTGTTGGTACCTTTCCCATGATTGACATAGCTGTTAGATGATTTTATTTGCATGTATCTTATTATGAATTGCTTAAGTACTTCCCATATCATGAGAATATTTACATCATATGAACAAATGTGTTCGTGAAAGTTCTTTTATCACACTCAGTTGTTAACTGAATTGCTTGAGGACAAGCAATAAGCTAAGCTTGGGGGAGTTGATACGTCCAAAACGTATCTACTTTCCCGAACACTTTTGCTATTGTTTTGCCTCTAATTTGTGTATTTTGGATACAACTAACACGGACTAATGCCGTTTTCAGCAGAATTGCTCCGGTGTCTCATTTTTGTGCGAAATTCAACTTTCGAGAAAATCCTCTGAATTTATGTCAAAGGGCCTATTTTTCCAGAAGAATCACGGAGCAGAAGGGAAGACCTGGGGGAGGCCCAGGCCCCCCAGACAACAGGCCGGTGCGGCCTGGAGGGGGGGCGCGCCGCCCTAGCGTGTGGCCCCCTCGGCCAGCCTCTGACGCCCCCCTCTGGACTACTTAAGGGTTTCGATCTAAAAACGCGAGAAAAGAAGTCGAAGTCGCCAGAAACCATCCAGTACGCCGCCACCGTTGCGAAACTCCGTCTCGGGACCAGAAACTCTGTTCTGGCACTCCGCCGGGACGGGGAATTGTAGGAGATCATCGCCATCACCACCACCGACGCCTCTCCATCGACCAGCCATGTTTCCCCCATCCATGTGTGAGTAATTCCCCCGTTGTAGGCTGAAGGGGATGGTAGGGATTGGATGAAATTGGTCATGTAATAGCATAAGATTGTTAGGGCATAGTGCCTAGTGTCCATAATTGGTACTTTTATGATATTGTTGCAACTTGTTATGCTTAATGCTTGTCACTAGGGCCCGAGTGCCATGATCTCAGATCTGAACATGTTATCAATTCATGATGATATTCATTGCTTTATGATCTTACCCGCAAGTTGTATACACGTATTGTTGTCCGGAACACGAGGCCCCAAAGTGACGAAATTGGGACAACCGAAGGGGAAGGCGGTGATATGAGGATCACATGTGTTCACGGAGTGTTAATGCTTTGCTCCGGTGCTCTATTAAAAGGAGTACCTTAATTTCCAATAGATTCCCTAGAGGCCCGGCTGCCACCGGCTGGTAGGACAAAAGATGTTGTGCAAGTTTCTCATTGCGAGCACGTACGACTAAATATGGAACACATGCCTATTGATTTATTAGTACTTGGATACCGTTTTATTATTATCTGCAAATGCCCTACCTTGATTGTTACATGAGTTTCTCTCATCCATGCAATGCCCGTTCATCCATCCCTGTGCCTACAATATTTTAATCCTGTTGTTTACTATAATCACTACTGCTGTCTTTGCTACACCGTCGCTGATATTTCACTACTGCTACTCGCTATAAAACTGTTACTATCGATAAACTCTTGCGAGCAAGTCCGTTTCCGAGTGCAGCTGAATTGACAACTCCGTTATTAAGGCTTACAAATATTCTTTGGCTCCCCTTGTGTCGAATCAATAAATTGGGTTTTACTTCCCTCGAAGACTGTTGCGATCCCCTATACTTGTGGGTCATCAGCCATAGAGAAAAATCTTCCAAGTGTTGAAACTAAATTGGGAATATTACTTGATAATACTGATAAACTTGATAAATCTCTAGGAGGAATTAATGAAAGAATTTCTATTTAGAAACTTGTGCTATCCATGATAATCAAACCCATAGGATTGGTGAACTTGAAGAAGCTATGGGAACCTTGGGTTCAACTTTTTCTTCTCTTAAATTTAAGGAGAAAGCTTATGTGGGTAAGGAGCAAAAGTTCATGTATGTCCCTAAGATGCCTAAGCCAAAGAATCATTATAAGCTTAAAATTGATAAAACCCTTAGTACCACTATGGGAAATTTAGATAATGGAGAATCTAAGATACTTATTGCGACAAGTTGTGTTTTTAAGGAAAATTATGATGATGATGCTTCTTCTCTTGATGTTACTTGATTTACACTTTCTGCGCCTAGCTGAAAGGCGTTAAAGAAAAGCGCTTATGGAGAACAACCCATTATTTTACTTCTGCAATTTTTGTTTTATATTTGAGTCAAGGTGCTTGTTACTACTGTAGCAATACCTTTGTATCTTTACTTTATTGCACTGTGATACGTCTCCAACGTATGTATAATTTCTGATGTTCCATGCTAGTTTTATGACAATACCTACATGTTTTCCTCACACTTTATAATGATTTTATGCATTTTTCAGCACTAACCTATTAACGAGATGCCAAGGTGTCAGTTCCTGTTTTCTGCTGTTCTTGGTTCCAGAAAAGCTGTTCGGACAACATTCTCGGAATTCGACGAAACAAAAGCCAAACCTCTTATTTCACCGAGACGGACCAGAACACCGAAGGAGAGACGGAGAGGAGGCCCACAGCCTCCACACCACCTTGGGGCGCGGCCTAGGAGGGGGGCGCGCCGCCCTATGGGGTGGGCCCCCGTGCACCCCCTCGCGCTGCCCTTTCGCCTATAAATTCCTCGCGACGCGAAAACCCTATATCAATCAATCATATTCCAGAAAAGACTCCGGGGGCGCCGTCGCCATCGCGAAACTCCGTTTCGGGGACATAATCTTTGTTCCAGCACGCCGCCGGGACGGGGAAGTGCCCCTGAAGCCATCTCCATCGACGCCACCGCCTCCATCATGCTCCGTGAGTAGTTCCCCCATGGACTACGGGTTCTAGCAGTAGCTAGTTGGTACTCTCTCTCCCATGTACTTCAATACAATGATCTCATGAGCTGCCTTACATGATTGAGATCCATATGATGTAATCGGTGTTGTGTTTGTTGGGATCCGATGAATTGTTACATTATGATCAGTCTATCTATAAAGTTTGTGAAGTTATTGTTGCTGCAATCTTGTTGTGTTTAATGCTTGTCACTAGTGCACGAGTGGTATGATCTTAGATTTAAGCTCTATAATTATTGCTTAGATTGTATCTACAAGTTGTTTGCACATGTCTATGTCCGGAACCCGAGGCCCCAGAGTGACAACAACTGGGATAACTAGAGGGGAAGGCTTATATATGAGGATCGATCACATGTTTTCACCAAGTGTTAATGCTTTGCTCCGGTGCTCTATTAAAAGGAGTACCTTAATTACCAGTAGATTCCCTTGAGGCCCGGCTGCCACCGGCTGGTAGGACAAAAGATGTTATGCAAGTTTCTCATTGCGAGCACGTATGACTATATATGGAAAACATGCCTACATGATTAATAGACTTGATGTTCCGTCTTAATGCTATTTCAATCCTATCAATTGCCCAACTGTAATTTGTTCACCCAACACTTGTCACTTGTTATTGGAGAGTTACCACTAGTGTAGATAGCTGGGAACCCCGGTCCATCTTTCATCATCAAATACTCATCCTATATGTCATTAGAAGTAGTATCAACTATTTTCTGGTGCCATTGCCTCTGTGTTATCAAGTATCGCTACCGTGTTACTGTTACTATTGCTCTCATATTACCGCTCGCTTTCACATCACCCATGTTACTAGTGCTTTTCCAGGTGCAGCTGAATTGACAACTCGGTTGTTAAGGCTTATAAGTATTCTTTAACTCCCCTTGTGTCGAATCAATAATTTGGGTTTTACTTCCCTCGAAGACTGTTGCGATCCCCTATACTTGTGGGTTATCAAGACTATTTTCTGGCACCGTCACCGGGGAGGCATAGCTCTACTCATAAGTTCACCTGGGGAGTACACTCTACCTCTCTCTCTGTTTTTATTTTATTTTGTTTTGCTTAGTTTACTTTTGTCTAGTTTATTTGTGCTTTGTTTATTTCTGTCTAGTATTATTTTGCTTAGTTTACTTTTGTCTAGTTTGTTTTTGTCTTGTTTTATTTTCCATATATACCCGAAATCCATAAAAATTTGAAAAACCGAAAAATTAAAAACTGTTGTTATGGAAGAACCCACAACCTATTTGGAGCTTATTGAAATATATATGAATTATAGAGAATCAAGAACGGGTAAAGTTATGAGTGCTGTGATAGAAAAATTGAATACAATTGCTAAAATCTTGCTTAAACGCCATGATATAAATTGTTGCTCTAAACAGGATACTAAACATCTTAAATTCCAATGTGGCTTTAGTGAGGAAGTTTTAATTATGAACTATAATTGGAATAACTATATTCATCTTGGGTTCGAAGAAGTAGAACAATTTGTTTTATTAATGGGAGCTTCGAAATAGAATCCTTCATGTCTAAAAATTATGAAACCTCGTGTTGCTTGTAAGGACCTTAAAGATTATGTCTCTTCTATCCTTAATTTTTGCATAGAAAGTTACAAGCAATAATCCTTATATCATTGATTATAAAGAGAGACTCATTCATGCACAAGAATGCACTCAAAATTTGCAGGAACCTGTGAAAGAAGAAATTGATGAACCTGAAAGCTCATTGGATGAAAAAGAGGAGGAGAGTGATGAACAAAAGGAGGAAGAATGGATTAGCAACCCATGCCAACCTTCTAATGAGAGTAACTCTTTATCTCTTACACTATTTGATTGTCCTCCATGCTTACCAAAGGAGGATGAATGTTACGTTCCTGTGGATTCTCTTGAAATATTCCCTATGAGTAAAACTTGTGAGAATAATTATGCTACTGTTAGCTATGATAATCCATGCTATTTTGATAAATTTTATGATAATGCTTTGTTTGTGCCTGATGTCGAAATGCATGGTACTAAAGAGTTTTGCTTGGCAAATGTTTATGATAAATCTCTAGATGATGGTCTTATGTTACTTGATAATATTAATTGTACTACTAATGAAAATGGGATTGGAGAGGTCTTGACTTTATCTGGGAGTCCCATATCTTTTGAGATTGATCAATCATCTTGTTATATTATTGATAAAAGTAGTTTTGAAAGTTTTGATCCTATTATTTTTGAGCTTGATAAAAATTATGTGTTTATAGATCATGGAAAGCATGCTTTATGTGATAGTTATATTGTTGAGTTTATTCATGAAGCTACTGAAAATTATTATGAGAGAGAAAAATATGGTTGTAGAAATTTGCATGGTACTAAAACACCTCTCTATATGCTGAAACTTTTGAAGTTACTCTTGTTTAATCTTCCTATGCTTGTCACTTTGTTCTTCATGAATTTATTTGTGTACAAGATTCCTATGCATAGGAAGTGGGTTAGACTTAAATTTGTTTCATACTTGCTTTTTGATGCTCTCTTTGCTTCAACTCTTATTTCTTATGTGAGCATCATTAAAATCACTGAGCCCATCTTAATGGCTATAAAGAAAGCACTTCTTGGGAGATAACCCATGTTTTTATTTTCCTACTGTTTTGTTGTGTCTTGGAAGTTGTTACTACTGTAGCAACCTCTCTTTATCTTTATTTTATTGCATTGTTGTGCCAAGTAAAGTCTCTAATAGAAGTTTGATGCTAGATTTGGATTTCTGCGCAGAAACAGATTTTTAGCTGTCACGAATTTGAGTAGATCTCTCTGTAGGAGACTCTAAAAATTCTGCCAATTTTCATGCGTGTTCCTCAGATATGTACGCAACTTTCATTAGTTTTGAGTTTTCTGATTTGAGAACCGGAAATACCTCTAAAAAATTCGTGTTTACTGGCTGTTCTGTTTTGACAGATTCTGTCTCTGTTTTTTGCATTGTCTCTTGTGGACTTTAAGTAAGGCTTTCTAGACATGAAGAGCTGTAGCTAATGTTTTATTGAGTTCTTGCAATGTGACACTACAGGACTTAAGTGGATTAAAGTTTTTTGAGTGCTAACCCCTCTAATGAAGTTTATGAGAAGTTTGGTGTGGCAGAAGTTTTCAAGGGTCAAGAGAGAAGGATGATATATGATCAAGAAGAGTGAAAAGTCTAAGCTTGGGGATGCCCCCGTGGTTCATCCCTGCATATTTCAAGAAGACTCAAGCGTCTAAGCTTGGGGATGCCCAAGGCATCCCCTTCTTCATCAACAACTTATCAGGTCACCTCTAGTGAAACTATATTTTTATTCGGTCACATCTTATGTTCTTTACTTGGAGCGTTTGTGTGTTTTTATTTTTGTTTTTGTTTGAATAAATTCGGATCCTAGCAATCCTTGTGTGGGAGAGAGACACGCTCCGCTTTTTCATTTGAACACTTGTGTTCTTAATTTACTTTAATATTCATGGCGAAAGCTGAAAGCTGCAGAGACTTATTGTTATTTGGTTGGAAACGTAAAATGCTTCATATTGTCTTGAATAATTTGATACTTGGCAATTGTTTTGAGCTCTCAAGTAGATCATGTTTAAGCTCTTGCATCATGTAGTTTAAACCTATTAGTGGAGAACTACCGTAGAGCTTGTTGAAATTTGGTTTGCATGATTGGTCTCTCTAAGGTCTAGATATTTTCTGGTAAAAGTGTTTGAGCAACAAGGAAGACAGTGTAGAGTTTTATAATGCTTGCTATATGTTCTTATGTAAGTTTTGATGTACCGGTTCATACTTGTGTTTGCTTCAAACAACCTTGCTAGCCAAAGCCTTGTACTGAGAGGGAATGCTTCTCATGCATCTAAAACCTTGAGCCAAAACCTATGCCATTTGTGTCCACCATAACTACCTACTATGTGGTATTTTTCTCGCCATTCCAAGTAAATACTTCATGTGCTACCTTTAAACAATTCAAAAGTTATTATCTCCTTATTTGTGTCAATGTTTTATAGCTCATGAGGAAGTATGTGGTGTTTTATCTTTCAATCTTGTTGGGCAGCTTTCACCAATGGACTAGTGGCTCATCCGCTTATCCAATAATTTTGAAAAAGAGCTGGCAACGGGGTTCCCAACCCCAATTAATTAACCTTCACTAATAATTCTCTTCACATGTTTTGCCCCGATTCATCAGTAAGCAACTTAATTTTGCAAATAGACACTCCTTCATGGTATGTCAAATGTTGGAAGGCACCCGAGGATTCGGTTAGCCACGGCTTGTGAAAGCAAAAGGTTGGGAGGAGTGTCATCTATAAATAAAACTAAAATACATGTGTAAACAAAAGAGAAGAGGGATGACCTACCTTGCTGGTAGAGATAACGTCCTTCATGGGAGCCGCTCATTGAAAGTCTGTTTGACAAGGGGGTTAGAGTGCCCACTACCATTTGTTGACAACAACAAACACCTCTCAAAATTTTATTTGTATGCTCTCTATATGATTTCAAAACTTAAAAAGCTCTAGCACATGATTTAATCCCTGCTTCCCTCTGCGAAGGGCCTTTCTTTTAGTTTATGTTGAGTTATTTTACCTACTTCTTTCTATCTTAGAAGCAAACACTTGTGTCAACTGTACATTGATTCTTACATGCTTGCTTATTTGCATTCATCATATTACTTTGTATTGACAATTATCCATGAGATATGCATGTTGAAAGTGGAAAGCAATTGCTGAAACTTAAATCTTCCTTTGTGTTGTTTCAGAACCTCTTATTAAGAATTTATTGCTTTATGAGTTAACTCTTATGCAAGACTTTTTGATGCTTGTCTTGAAAGTACTATTTATGAAAAGTTCTTGCTATATGTTATCTATTTGTTAGCAAACTATAGATCATTGCCTTGAGTCACTGCATTCATCTCATATGCTTTAAAATAGTATGATCAAGATTATGTTAGTAGCATGTCACTTCAGAAATTATTCTTTTTATCGTTTACCTACTCGAGGGCGAGTAGGAACTAAGCTTGGGGATGCTTGATACGTCTCCAACGTATCTATAATTTCCGATGTTCCATGCTAGTTTTATGACAATACCTACATGTTTTGCTCACACTTTATAATGATTTTATGCATTTTCCGGCACTAACCTATTAACGAGATGCCAAGGTGACAGTTCTTGTTTTCTGCCGTTTTTGGTTCCGTAAAAGCTGTTCGGGCAACATTCTCGGAATTCGACGAAACAAAAGCCAAACCTCTTATTTCACCGAGACGGACCGAACACCGAAGGAGAGACGGAGAGGAGGCCCACGGCCTCCACACCACCTTGGGGCGCCGTTGCGGTCGAAACCCACCGGCGAGCAACGACGGGCAACACGAGTAGAGCCGGGAGGCTCCCAGGATTGCGGCCGACCCCGGTCCCTCGGGCGACGGCCCGCAATGCCTTCCCGGCACACGCGTCCTTGTGATTACGAGGGCGTGCCACCCGACCTATACCTGGTCGGGAAGGTGATGGATTGCTTCGACTAGTTTCCGCATGGCAAACACGTAAACATTAAATACGAGCCCCGATCGGCTCTTAAGTTGTTTCGTGGATCGGCTCAAAGAGCCGATTGCCCCATGGTTCATGTTAGATTTATAAGGACATGGGGATCATGCTTTATCAAAATCAAGCTAAGCTAATCTACGATAGTTTAGGGTTTTCACCGTATAATCGGAACATCCTATGCGTAATTGAGCCTAGCAGATACGTAAGATGATAGAAAACCAACCCTAAAGAGGCCTAAAAACCAACATGAAGTTGATCCCCGGAACAATCCCTCTAGAGCTTAGTAAACCACACCTTACGCGCTACCGGATCCTTTAACTCGTTTATAAGGCCTAACCATACGGATGTCAAACCAATCCTTGAAGAACAAGGAGCAACTATAACGGATTAGATCTACTCAATAACGAACAAGCAAGGTGCTGCCCTTACACCTAAAATAGGTGTAAGGGCAGCTAGATATCGAGGGGAAGCATAGCTAAACAAGTGCATCGTGAAAGCATTGTGATCAACCCCAAAACACCTAAGATAAGGGTGTCGCTCGCCATCAAAAAGGCTTCAGCACGAGCAACACCAAGAACGAATAAACTGATACTGCCTAGATCGCAAGATGCGATCTAGGCAGCATGTTGCTTACCCGGGAGAAACCCTCGAAACAAGGGGTGGCGATGCGCCTAGATTGATTTGTTGTGAACGTGATCGTCCTCCTTTCTCAATAACCCTAGATACATATTTATAGTCCGTAGACTCTCTAACTTGGGAAAAAACCCAACCGTGTACGAGCTAAACTCTATCTCTTAATTCTAACCGACACGTATCCTACTATATTTACAGATACACGGGCAAACTTGCCCAAACTCCTTGTACAAGGCCGATTTGGGAATATTTTCTATGTATATCTTCTAAGCCCATTTAATCAGGGTCCATCTCCAGCCTTGGTTAAATTCTGGTGATAACACATGCCCCCCTGGTTTTGGCAATGATAATTTCAAAGCCACTCTGTTTTTTCTTCGAAGGGTCATGTCGTGACAGAGCAGAGCTGCCGCAGAATCTTTCATCATGACGCCTTGCCTTCTCAGCTTCTCTGCGTGAATTGATAGATTCGGCACCATGTCCTCAAAAACCGTCGCGGCATTAAATCTCCACTATATCCCCTTTTATTTAACCACGTCGAGCAACTCACTTCTTCATCCTCTTCCTCAGTACTAGACACCGAAAAGCCCTCCTCCACCATGGACTCATCCTCCTCCTCTCGCCGCATCGGCTCTCTCCTTCCAATCCTCTTCCTCAAGCGAGCCGATGCCAGAGCACAACCAATGGGAGGAGCCGGAGTGGGACTTCGACTTCATGCCCGATGGCCCACCCGAGGCCCTCGTCGGGTCAGATGGCGATTTGCCCCTGACCGATGGGGAGGACGACCTCCGGTTCCTCATCGACGGGAACTGGTGGCGGAGAGTGAGGATGACCTCCTCTCTTGGGGTAGCTTCGCCCCCTCCGGCGAAGAGGAAGAAGAGGAGGATGAAGAGGACGACGCCTCCTCCGACGAGGAGGAAGAGGAGGGCGACACTTCCTCCGACGAGCCGCCGGCGAAGCGCTTCCGCGGCTGGGCCTGGTCGGATGACGACGAAGACGATGATGACGAGGAGGAAGAAGCCCGTGTCGAGGGCTACGGCAGTAGCGACGAGGAGCTCGCCAGCAGCAGCACCGGCGGCGGCTACAATGGCGACGATGAGGACAGCGACGGTCCCTAGAGTAGGGGCCACTTAGTATAGGACTAGTAGTAGCAATATGTCCTCCTTTTGTTCCTCCGCTCCTGAGCAATCGGCTCCTCCTTGTAAAAAATCCCCTTTTGAAATCAATGAAGAAGGGTTCCATGCTTAATTCTTCCGATTATCATTGTTCGAGAAGCCGATGGCAATACATCGGTCTTTGCCCAAAACGCCAACCAGGCCAGCCCCACAATCGAACGTAAAACTGAATGGTGACCTGAAATAACAGTTGTTCCTCTATAGTCGATGACTCCGCATCGGCTCTTTCAGATCTAAAGTCGATGGTCAGTACATCGGCTATGCTTTTGGCCGATTTCATACATCGGCCCCCATATTCCACTGCTCAAGTTGATGTAATTTTTTTTTTACTGGCCGATCTAAAATCGGCCCCCATATCTCACTGCCCATCATCCCACATGCTTCGGAAATACTTCTTGAGATGCTGGCCATTGACGGCCACTGGGAATTTCACACCATCCAATTGCTCGAGCATGTATGCATTGCCCTTTAGGACTTGGTCAACCCTGTACGGCCCATGCCAATTTGGAGACCATTTGCCATATGCCTTGTCCTTAGTCCCCAACGGCAAGACATGCCTTCCCACACTAGATCACCAACCTGGAACTCCTTTGGCTTCACCTTCTTATTATATGCACGAGCTACCTTGGCCTTGTTCTCCTTAATTTTCTCAAGTGACCAAAGTCTGGGTTCTGTCAGATCCTCAACGCTATCACTCATCAGGGTTGCATACTCTTCAGTTGTCAAGTCATTCTGAAACGTGACACGTCTCGACCCAGCCGTGATCTCCTAGGGTAACACGGCTTCTTGTCCATAGACCAGATGGTACGGCGAGGTCTTTACTGCTCCATGACATGACATGCGATAAGCCCACAAAGCCTCCGATAATACCTCGTGCCAACGTCTAGGATACTCGTCGATTTTCCTCTTGATCAGCTTGATAAGGCTTTTGTTGGACGCTTCAGCCTGCCCATTCGCCTGAGCGTAGTATGGAGACGATCGGATCAGCTTAATTCCCATGTCATCGCAGAACTTTCTTAATTCTTTAGAGATGAAGACCGAACCTCCATCGGTCGTGATGGTCTGGGGAATCCCGAACCTATGAATGACATGCTCTTTCACAAAGTTGATAACATCCTCTGATTTTACTGACTTCATAGGGACGGCTTCCACCCACTTAGTAAAATAATCTGTAATGGCCAAGATCCATTCGTGGCCTTTGCTCGATGCAGGATGGATTTTGCCGATCATGTCCATGCCCCATCCTCGAAATGGCCAAGGCTTGATGATGGGGTTCATTGCTGATGCGGGTACCATCTCGAATGCTCCCAAACCTCCGACATGCTTGACACCCTTTGTAGTACTTGAAACAGTCCTCAAGCATGGTGGGCCAATAAAACCCCGATCGCCCGATCAACCACTTCATCTTATGAGCCGATTGATGAGTTCCACAGGCGCCTTCATGTACCTCGTGTAAGAACCGATTTGCCTCGGCTGTCCCCAAACATTTGAGAAGTAACCCTTCCAAGGTCCTATAGAACATGTCATCTCCGATAAGGACATACTTCATGGCCTTGTACCTTATCCGTTTAGGGTGCCCCCCGAGCCAGATCTTTCAAGTAATTGAAGATATCGGCTCTCCAATCGTCTGGCTCCATGAAATGTATCTGGACATCGGCTCCTTCCACCGTCTCCTTATAGCCTGACGCCATCTGTGCGAGATTGTTCGCCTCCGTGTTCTGCGACCTCGAGACCCAGTTGAAGTTTATGTACCTGAACTGTGTCATCAACTCGCGGCAATGCATCCATAACGGGAAGAGTGACTCGCTCTCGCACTTGTATTCTTCCGTGAGCTGGGAGATCACCAACTTCGAGTCTCCAAAGAGTTCCACTGCTTCTGCCCCGGCTTCAATTAGCAACACCATCCCCTTACGTATCGCTTCATACTCAAGCAACATTATTGGTGCAAGGGGTAGATAGCCTGATGGAGAAGGTGTAGGTTGCCCCCCGGGGCGACACGAGTAGGATGCCTATGCCGCAGCCACCGTCGCAAACCGATCCATCGAAGAACATGGCCCATGCACGTATAGATAGTGCTGCTATATTAGTGTTGATCCGTTCAACGATTAGATCGGCTAAGGCCTGTCCTTTGACTGCTTTCGCAGGTTGATATCGGAGATCCAATTCCGATAACACAAACATCCATTTACCGAGTCGGCCTTTCAACACGGGAGCCGACAGCATGTGCTTGATGACGTCCGATTTGCGTGATGATGATGATTTCTGCCGTCGTAAAGATGTGGCGAAGCTTGGTGCAGGTAAAAAATAGGCAGAGGCACAACTTCTCGATCTCCGGGTACCTCGTCTCTGCATCCAACATCCTTCTGCTGAGGTAGAAAGCAACTCTTTTCATGCCATCATAGATATGCACTACCACTGAGGCGATAGAAGTATCGGCTACTGACAGGTAAATATAAAATGGCCTGTCTTGCTGGGGCGGAACCAACACGGGTGGCTTCGTTAGATATTCTTTAATCTCATCAAACGCTCGTTGTTGCTCTGCCCCCGCTGAAACTCCTCATCAGGTTTGATTTTTACCATTCCCATGAACGGCTCAATTCGTCCTGGCAGATTAGAGATGAACCTTCTGACGAAATTGATTTTGCCGATGAGACTTTGGAGTTCTTTCTTGGTCGTTGGTGGCTTCATTGTTCGCATCGCTTCTTGACTTTTCAGGCCGATCTCAATTCCACGCTCATGAACTAGGAA
>NC_061514.1:86138197-86207622 GCF_022539505.1 Lolium rigidum | reverse complement strand
AACTCTAACCCTAACTCTAACCCTAACCGTAACCCTAACTCTAGCCCTAACCCTAACCCTAGGGTTTCCACATACATTGCTAACTCTAACCCTAACCCTAACCCTAACTCTAACCCTAACCCTAGGGTTTCCACATACATTGCTAACTCTAACCCTAACCCTAACCCTAACTCTAACCCTAACCCTAGGGTTTCCACATACATTGCTAACCCTAACTATAACCCTAACAGGTCACTTGGTAAAACCCTAACCCTAGGGGTCCCGCCCTAGGGTTTCCCAAGAAACAGATCACCGGAGCGTCGAATTGTTGGAAAACTTGCTTCTGCCCCTAACATACATGTACAAGTGTGATGTAAGGTTTGGCTAACCTTGGATGTACCCGGCGTTGACGATTTCCGCATAATGGGCTACCGAGTTGGTAAAATCCAGGATCCGTATGTGGAAACCCCCGCCATGGCTCGAACGGAGCCTATTTTATGGTAAAGTATGCCCAACCTATGGTTTCCATGTACATATGTCCTAAACAAAGCAAAATAAATAAAAAAGTCCACCGGTAAACCCTCGCACGGAGAAAGCTATAGGGGTAGATGTGTGGGGTCCCCGCCCTAGGGTTTTCCAAGTTACAGACCACCGGAGCGTCGGAATCGCTGGAAAACTTGTGTGTGCCCACATGGCATGCACAAAAGTGATTTGAGATGGTTTTATATCCAAGGATAGCCCCCAAGGTGTGTCCGGCTTCTCGGACAGGGGGTTCCTACACTTAGGCGGATCTCGGATGTATAGGGGGAACTCCCTCGGAGGTGAACTGGAGAGAAAAGTGATACATTTAAGAACTTAAGACCTAGACACGATACAAAACACTTAAATAACTAGACCCACACACATACCAAAGCGCTTAAAGTACTAGACCCACACACGAACTGAAACACTTAAAGAACTACACCCACACACAGGAACCAACACACTTAAAGAACTACACCCACACAGGAACCAAAACACTTAAAGAACTAGACGCACACACAAACCAAAACATTTAAAGAACTACACCCACACACGAATAAAGCACTTAACGCTAGACACACGGACTCGACACACACACATATTAATCAGAGAAGTCGAAATCTTCGTCCTCGCTGGGGGTGTCCTCTCGAAGCGGTGGTTGTGAAGATCCACGACCACCGTTCATCATCCTCCCCCATGTCGACGCCTCTCCTTTGGCGTACTCGCTTCAACCGCAGCCTTCCTCTCGCCGCTTTCCCGCCCTCCTCTCTCTCCCCGTACGTCCGCTTGTCCTTCCGTAATGCGCGCTCCGCCTCGACGGCTCCGGGATGGTCTCTCGCGCCACCGTGCCATGAACCGCTCGTCCGCCTCGGTGGTATCAATCCGCCGCCGGCCGGACCCGTACCGCCGCGCTTCACCCCCGTGAGCGAAGTAGCGGCTCGCAGAGAGACTCGAGCTTCCGTCGGAGACCTGACCTCCGGGAAGTTCATTTCGTGGCGCGGCCGGCCAAACCTCCAAGCCGCAACGGCGTATGCGCGGGCAGCAGCCTCCTTCGTGTAGAAGGTGCCGAGCCACACACGCGTACCACCGGCGGTGATTTCAGCCGCGAAATGTCCCGCAGGCCGCAGGCGAACGCCGATGAAGCCCGTGTTGCTACGGCGACGAGGAGCCATCTCGCCGGCAGCTCAACTCAGAGGATTTTGTGGTGTTGTTGGATGAGAGAAGTGATGAGGGGAGAAATGTTGCTGGTGCTGTTAGGGGAGAAGACATGGCTATATATAGGCCGACGAGGGGCTGAAACGGCGGGAAAACTTGGCGGGGAGAGAAGGGGCGGGAAGGGGGGGGCGGGAAAACTTGGCGGGAGAGAATGAGCGGGAAAGGGTGGGCGGGAAAACTTGGCGGGAAATCATGGCGGGAAAAAAGGGCGGGGAGAAGCAGCGGGAAAGGGTGAGCGGGAAAAAAGGGCGGCAGAGAAGTAGCAGGGCGTAGGGAATGGCCCCAAAACTTGTGTGTGTCCACATGGAATGCACAAAAGTGATTTGAGATGGTATTATATCCAAGGCTACCCCCCAGGTGTGTCCGGCTTCTCGGACAGGGGGTTCCTACACTTAGGCGCATTCTCGCATGTATAGGGGGAACTCCCTCGGAGTTGAACCGGAGAGAAACTTGAGATCATATGGGATGATCCTTGTTTCCACATGTACCTATGACCTAACCAAGCTCAAATGGAGGCATATGCCCACCGGGGACCCCCGATGGGATGCGATCAAAGGGGTAGACCGCGCGGTCAACGTAACTAGGGTTTCGTCGGAAATCGAGCATCGGATGTAGGGAATGGTCCCAAAACTTGTGTGTGTCCACATGGAATGCACAAAAGTGATTTGAGATGGTTTTATATCCAAGGCTACCCCCCGTGTGTGTCCGGCTTCTCGGACAGGGGGTTACTACACTTAGGCAGCATTCTCGCATGTATAGGGGGAACTCCCCCGGAGTTGAACCGGAGAGAAACTTGGGATCATATGTGATGATCCTTGTTTCCACATGTACCTATGACCTAACCAAGCTCAAATGGAGGCATATTCCCACCGGGGGACCCCCGATGGGATGCGATCAAAGGGGTAGACCGCGCGGTCAACAGAACTAGGGTTTCGTCGGAAATCGAGCATCGGATGTAGGGAATGGCCCCAAAACTTGTGTGTGTCCACATGGAATGCACAAAAGTGATTTGAGATAGTTTTATATCCAAGGCTACCCCCCAGGTTTGTCCGGCTTCTCGGACAGGGGGTTCCTACACTTAGGCAGATTCTGCATGTATAGGGGGGAACTCCCTCGGAGTTGAACCGGAGAGAAACTTGGGATCATATGTGATGATCCTTGTTTCCAAATGTACCTATGACCTAACCAAGCTCAAATGGAGGCATATGCCCACCGGGGACCCCCGATGGGATGCAGATCAAAGGGGTAGACCGCGCGGTCAACATAACTAGGGTTTCGTCGGAAATCGAGCATCGGATGTAGGGAATGGCCCCAAAACTTGTGTGTGTCCACATGGAATGCACAAAAGTGATTTGAGATGGTTTTATATCCAAGGCTACCCCCCAGGTGTGTCCGGCTTCTCGGACAGGGGGTTACTACACTTAGGCAGGTTCTGCATGTATAGGGGGAACTCCCTCGGAGTTGAACCGGAGAGAAACTTGAGATCATATGTGATGATCCTTGTTTCCAAATGTACCTATGACCTAACCAAGCTCAAATGGAGGCATATGCCCACCGGGGGACCCCCGATGGGATGCAGTCAAAGGGGTAGACCGCGCGGTCAACGGAACCGGGGTTTCGTCGGAAATCGAGCATCGGATGTAGGGAATGGTCCCAAAACTTGTGTGTGTCCACATGGAATGCACAAAAGTGATTTGAGATGGTTTTATATCCAAGGCTACCCCCGTGTGTGTCCGGCTTCTCGGACAGGGGGTTACTACACTTAGGCGATTCTCGCATGTATAGGGGGAACTCCCTGAGTTGAACCGGAGAGAAACTTGAGATCATATGTGATGATCCTTGTTTCCACATGTACCTATGACCTAACCAAGCTCTAATGGAGGCATATGCCCACCGGGGGACCCCCGATGGGATGCAGTCAAAGGGGTAGACCGCGCGGTCAACAGAACTAGGGTTTCGTCGGAAATCGAGCATCGGATGTAGGTAATGGCCCCAAAACATGTGTGTGTCCACATGGAATGCACAAAAGTGATTTGATATGGTTTTATATCCAAGGCTACCCCCCCAGGTGTGTCCGGCTTCTCGGACAGGGGGTTCCTACACTTAGGCAGTTCTCGCATGTATAGGGGGAACTCCCTCGGAGTTGAACCGGAGAGAAACTTGGGATCATATGTGATGATCCTTGTTTCCAAATGTACCTATGACCTAACCAAGCTCAAATGGAGGCATATGCCCACCGGGGACCCCCGATGGGATGCAGTCAAAGGGGTAGACCGCGCGGTCAACATAACTAGGGTTTCGTCGGAAATCGAGCATCGGATGTAGGGAATGGCCCCAAAACTTGTGTGTGTCCACATGGAATGCACAAAAGTGATTTGAGATGGTTTTATATCCAAGGCTACCCCCAGGTGTGTCCGGCATCTCGGACAGGGGGTTACTACACTTAGGCAGATTCTGCATGTATAGGGGGGAACTCCCTCGGAGTTGAACCGGAGAGAAACTTGGGATCATATGTGATGATCCTTGTTTCCAAATGTACCTATGACCTAACCAAGCTCAAATGGAGGCATATGCCCACCGGGGGACCCCCGATGGGATGCAGTCAAAGGGGTAGACCGCGCGGTCAACAGAACTAGGGTTTCGTCGGAAATCGAGCATCGGATGTAGGGAATGGCCCCAAAACTTGTGTGTGTCCACATGGAATGCACAAAAGTGATTTGAGATGGTTTTATATCCAAGGCTACCCCCCAGGTGTGTCCGGCATCTCGGACAGGGGGTTACTACACTTAGGCAGATTCTGCATGTATAGGGGGAACTCCCTCGGAGTTGAACCGGAGAGAAACTTGAGATCATCTGTGATGATCCTTGTTTCCAAATGTACCTATGACCTAACCAAGCTCAAATGGAGGCATATGCCCACCGGGGACCCCCGATGGGATGCGATCAAAGGGGTAGACCGCGCGGTCAACGTAACTAGGGTTTCGTCGGAAATCGAGCATCGGATCTAGGGAATGGTCCCAAAACTTGTGTGTGTCCACATGGAATGCACAAAAGTGATTTGAGATGGTTCTATATCCAAGGCTACCCCCTCGGTGTGTCCGGCTTCTCGGACGGGGGTTCCTACACTTAGGCGGATTCTGCATGTATAGGGGGAACTCCTCGGAGTTGAACCGGAGAGAAACTTGAGATCATATGTGATGATCCTTGTTTCCAAATGTACCTATGACCTAACAAAGCTCAAATGGAGGCATATGCCCACCGGGGACCCCCGATGGGATGCAGTCAAAGGGGTAGACCGCGCGGTCAACAGAACTAGGGTTTCGTCGGAAATCGAGCATCGGATCTAGGGAATGGTCCCAAAACTTGTGTGTGTCCACATGGAATGCACAGATTTGAGATGGTTTTATATCCAAGGCTACCCCCCAGGTGTGTCCGGCTTCTCGGACAGGGGGTTACTACACTTAGGCAGACTCCGCATGTATAGGGGGAACTCCTCGGAGTTGAACCGGAGAGAAACTTGAGATCATATGTGATGATCCTTGTTTCCAAATGTACCTATGACCTAACCAAGCTCAAATGGAGGCATATGCCCACCGGGGACCCCGATGGGATGCGAGTCAAAGGGGTAGACCGCGCGGTCAACGTAACTAGGGTTTCGTCGGAAATCGAGCATCGGATGTAGGGAATGGCCCCAAAACTTGTGTGTGTCCACATGGAATGCACAAAAGTGATTTGAGATGGTTTTATATCCAAGGCTACCCCCGGTGTGTCCGGCTTCTCGGACGGGGGTTACTACACTTAGGCAGTACTCGCATGTATAGGGGGAACTCCCTCGGAGTTGAACCGGAGAGAAACTTGAGATCATATGTGATGATCCTTGTTTCCAAATGTACCTATGACCTAACCAAGCTCAAATGGAGGCATATGCCCACCGGGGACCCCGATGGGATGCAGTCAAAGGGGTAGACCGCGCGGTCACCGTAACTAGGGTTTCGTCGGAAATCGAGCATCGGATCTAGGGAATGGTCCCAAAACTTGTGTGTGTCCACATGGAATGCACAAAAGTGATTTGAGATGGTTCTATATCCAAGGCTACCCCCCCAGGTGTGTCCGGCTTCTCGGACAGGGGGTTCCTACACTTAGGCGGATTCTCGCATGTATAGGGGGAACTCCCTCGGAGTTGAACCGGAGAGAAACTTGAGATCATATGTGATGATCCTTGTTTCCAAATGTACCTATGACCTAACCAAGCTCAAATGGAGGCATATGCCCACCGGGGACCCCGATGGGATGCGATCAAAGGGGTAGACCGCGCGGTCAACAGAACTAGGGTTTCGTCGGAAATCGAGCATCGGATCTAGGGAATGGCCCCAAAACTTGTGTGTGTCCACATGGAATGCAAAAAAGTGATTTGAGATGGTTTTATATCCAAGGCTACCCCCGAGTGTGTCCGGCTTCTCGGACAGGGGGTTACTACACTTAGGCGATTCCGCATGTATAGGGGGAACTCCCTCGGAGTTGAACCGGAGAGAAACTTGGGATCATATGTGATGATCCTTGTTTCCAAATGTACCTATGACCTAACCAAGCTCAAATGGAGGCATATGCCCACCGGGGACCCCGATGGGATGCGATCAAAGGGGTAGACCGCGCGGTCAACGGAACTAGGGTTTCGTCGGAAATCGAGCATCGGATGTAGGGAATGGCCCCAAAACTTGTGTGTGTCCACATGGAATGCAAAAAGTGATTTGAGATGGTTTTATATCCAAGGCTACCCCCTGGTGTGTCCGGCTTCTCGGACAGGGGGTTACTACACTTAGGCAGATTCTCGCATGTATAGGGGGAACTCCCTCGGAGTTGAACCGGAGAGAAACTTGAGATCATATGTGATGATCCTTGTTTCCAAATGTACCTATGACCTAACCAAGCTCAAATGGAGGCATATGCCCACCGGGGGACCCCCGATGGGATGCAGTCAAAGGGGTAGACCGCGCGGTCAACAGAACTAGGGTTTCGTCGGAAATCGAGCATCGGATCTAGGGAATGGTCCCAAAACTTGTGTGTGTCCACATGGAATGCACAAAAGTGATTTGAGATGGTTCTATATCCAAGGCTACCCCCCCAGGTGTGTCCGGCTTCTCGGACAGGGGGTTCCTACACTTAGGCAGATTCTGCATGTATAGGGGGGAACTCCCTCGGATCATATGGGATGATCCTTGTTTCCACATGTACCTATGACCTAACACAACACAAAGGAAGAGAAAAGTCCATTGGTCAGCTGTCATCGGAGGTCGGTCAAAGGGGTAGATCTACGGGGCTACCGGATCAGGGTTTTGTCTACCGGAGGGAATAGTGATGTAAGATAGGGTAATTATTGGTACTACATGTTCCGATGAACTAACACAACACAAAGTAAGAGAAAAGTCCATAGTTCAACTGTTATCGGAGGCCGGTCAAAGGGGTAGATCTGCGGGGCTCCCGGATTAGGGTTTCGTCTACCGGGGGGAATATTAAGTTAAGATATGGTAAAAATATTTATGCGCATAGCTTGGGAATGTAGAAGATTAAAACAAATAGGAAGTAAAAGGAAAAAACAAAAGGAAAAAAATTTAGAAAATAATTTTATACCTATAATTGAGATTAAATAGGAAGTAAAAGGAAAAAAAAAGGTCTATGCCGAGGGCCACCCTCGGCGTATAGCCAGCCCTCGGCATAGGGGGGGCGCGCCGGACCGGTTAGGGCACGGCCTGGTCGAGCCGGACCACGCACACGCCTCATCTCCAACCCGCCCGCGCCCATCTCCTCCCCCTGCCCGCCGCCACGATACCCGCCCGCCGCCACCAGCCTCTGCGCCGCCCGCGCCGCCAGCCTCTGCGCCGCCCGCCCCTCCCCGTCGCTGGCCGCCCGTTGCCCCTCCCCTCCCCGGCCGCCCTCCTCCCCACGGTCTCTGCCTCCCCATCGCCGACCTCTGCCTCCCCGCCGCCGCCGCCCCCGCCTCCCCGCCGCCGCCGCCCCTGCACGCGCCGCCCCTTCCTACGCCGCTGCCTCGCGCCGCCTCCGGCCTCCCCTGCCTCCCCGACCCCGCCCCTGCCTCTCCTATGGTAAGTTTTTTTTTTCATTTTTTTAACTTTTATTTGTAGTATTGTATGCTATTTAGAAATACAAATAGAATGGAAATAGTTTGTGAAATGTGAAATGTGAAATGTTTGTGAAAGGTGAAAATAGAAAATGTGAAAATGTGAAATAGAAATACAAATAGGAAATGTGATATGTGAAATGTTTGTGAAAGGTGAAAATAGAAAATGTGAAAATGTGAAATAGAAAATGTGAAATAGAAATACAAATAGGAAATGTGAAATGTGAAATAATTTGTTTTTTAATGAATGGAAATAGGTGCCGTCGTGACCGCCGACCTCGTGACCGCTCCGTCGTAACCGCTCCGTCGTGACCGCCGTGTCCGTGATTCTCTCCGGTCGCCGAGGGTGAGCTAAAACATCGCCTCCCCTTCTCCGCATTTTCTTATGTCACTAGATTCATTTTCCAAGTCCAGCTTGCGTAACCTAGGTGTCACTTCCGTCCGCGAGCGTTACGCGGATAAATATGCATTAGTGGTCCGCATATTTTGAACCGTAACGCTTGCGGCATTTACGGGACAGTCGGCGGATGCGTAGTTGTCTACGTTTTCCATGTTCTACTCCGGTCCGAGTCGGATTTCGGCGGCGCCTCCCCGTTGTTCTCCGGATGCACATCCTCTCGGCTTTTTGCCGAGACGTGTATCGGGAGAGCAGCGGGGAGGTGCCGCCGAAATTCCGACTTGGACCGGGTAGAGCATGGAGAACGTAGCCAACTACGGATCCGGCGGCTGCTAGGAGCCCACCTAGTAGAGATGTAGGTTGATGCATGCGTTTCGCCCAGTAAAATACATAAAAATATGATGCATTTAATTTCCTATTTGATATAAATGCTATGTCTGTGGTTTGGCTCCCAATAAAGCAGAGGATGGCTGATAATGGATGGATGTACAATGAGCGTGTTAGTGCGACTGAGAAAACAGATGAGTGGACAAGGAAGACCCATTTTCTAGTGAATGTGTTAGCGCGTGGTACAAAGGGGCTGGTTCGGGCACTTTGCCCCTGTGTTCGCTGCGTGAAGCGTCAACGTCGTGGGAAGGATGAAATGTATAGACACCTTCGCAATATGGGTATATGCATGGGTACGTCACGGAAATCGACTTTGATGAGCGCGAACGTGACAGAGGTGAGGTGATGCGGCAGCGGCTCAATGGCAATGCGTACGATGGAATTAGAGACTTTCTAGATGATCTCGTCCATGCCGATGTCCCGGATTCGCCACCTCCAGAACCGGAGGAACCAGAGCCAACCGCGAAGGCCTTCTATGATATGATTGCCGCGGCTAAGAGGCCTCTGTACGAGGGCGGCGATTTCTCAGCTCGATGCCATCTCCCAATGTCTAGCCGACAAGACCCGGTACAACACCACCCGTGAGGGCTTTGAAGCAAGTCTGAAAACAACTGGTAACATGTTGCCCAAAGATCATTGTCCGCCTCAAAGCTCGCACGCGACGAGGAGAATGATGAAGGACCTCAACATGGATTATCAAAGGATAGACCGTTGTCCGAAAGGCTGCGTTCTATTTTGGAGACAGTATGCGGAGGACAAGTACTCGTCCCATCCGTAAGCGATCTAGGTATGAAGAGGTAACGGGAAAGGATGGTCGGGTGAGGCGGTCAAGCACCGCAAAGTCGATTCTTCGATATCTCCCATTCATAAAAAGAATCCAGCGGCTTTACATGCACGAGGAGACAGCCAAACGGATGACGTGGCACAAGTATGGGAAGAGATTCGTGGACGAAAACAAGAAGTTGAAGATGGGACATCCATCCGATGGTACGACATGGAAGAACTTCGATACAAAACACCGCCTTAAGGCAGCCGAGGCTCGAATGTCAGAATTGCGATAGCAACAGATGGCTTCAATCCATATGGTATGTCCAATGCCAATTACAGTTGCTGGCCCGTGTTTGTTATTCCGCTCAATCTCCCTCCCGGAGTCCTAATGACGAGGAAGACCATGTTTCGTCGCTGATCATTCCGGGCCCTCATTACCCGGGGAAGAATTTGAGTGTCTACATGCAGCCGATTGTGGAAGATTTGAACCACTCTTGGCACCACGGGACATTGACGTACGACCGAGCATCGAAGACAAACTTCTGCATGAGAGTTTGGTTGCGGTATACCATGCATGACATTCCCGGGTACGCCCTAACATGTGGATGGTGTACAGACTGGTAAGTGGCCATGCCCGGTGTGCGGGCATCGGCTTGAGTTCCTTTGGCTACGGAAGGGTCGCAAGTATGTTGCGTTTGACACGAATCGACGGTTCCTCAAAAGGAGGCATCCGTTTAGAGAAGACAAAAAGAACTTCAAGAAGGGCAAAGTTGTGCATGAAAAAAAGATGTGCCGAAGTTTGATGGTACACTTGTTGAAGCCGAGCTACGTGCTCTCGTGCCGCAGCGACGCCTAACCGGCCATCAATTTGAGGGATATGGTGTAACGCACAACTCGGACTCACGAGGCGGCTTTAACGAAGCTCGAGTATTACAAGGACCTCGAACTTCCCCATAACATCGATGTGATGCACACTGTAAAGAATGTCGCGGAGTCCGTTCTTTCACACATGCTCGAACATTCCCGGGAAGTCAAAGGATAATGTCAAGGCTAGAGTCGATATTGAGATCCTCCGTGATAGGGAAAAATTACAAATGAAGCGTCCTATTGGCCGTCAAAAGAATTGGTTCAAGCCGCATGCCAACTTCTGCCTTGATTCCATCCAAAAGAAGGAGGCATTCGGGTGGCTCAAATACGTCGTGATGTTCCCGGATGGTTATTGCTCGAATATGAGTAAGGGAGTTAATCTTTCGACGGGAAAAGTCACCGGGCTCAAGAGATCATATATGGATTCAGCGGCTCATGTCGGTGATGCTTCGAGGGTATATCCCTGAGAAAGTCTGGCGAGTGCTTGCGCAGTTGAGCCATTTCTTCCGCACGCTCTGTGCTAAGCAGATATGTCCCGAGGTTATTGCAAAGCTACAACATACAAGGTCGGAGTTGCTATGCAATTTGGAGATGATATTTCCGCCAGGCTTCTTTACTCCGATGGCACATCTCATTGTGCACCTCGCCAACGAGGCACTCTTGGGTGGTCCGGTGCGGTTTCGTTGGCGGTTCCGTATTGAGAGAGAGTTTAAGTATATTCGAAAGATAACCGGAAACAAGGCCAAGATTGAAGCATGCATATCCGAGGCAATATGCCTTCGGGAGATGGCGGATGCCGCGACAACGTACTATCCCGATGATGTTCCCACTCAGCATAACCCGGTCACTCGTTACAATGTCGATGTGCCCGAGAATGACCCCAAGCTAAAACTATTCCAATTCCCCGGTGGCAAGGTCTGGTAAAGGAACAAAATATAAATTGGAGAACGAAGAGAAGGATTGTATAATGCTATATGTGCTTATGAACATGGAGGAAGTGATCCCATTCGTAAGGTAAAATGGTGAACAAATTACTTTGCAGCTAGTAACCTCGTCTCGGTCTAATGCTTATTTTCTCGCTTTCAGCGAATTCACGGATGAAATGTGGCCGTATGATGAATTGCCCGAAACCTCGGAGATGGACACTCTACCGAAAGACGGTGCTCCCGGAATTAATAAAAACTTTGTGACATGGTTCATGGAAAAAGTAATTTCTAACCTTTCCTCTTACATTGCAACATGTGACTTGTCCCTCTTATTACACGTAACTAATGCACACAACAAATTTGAAATGTTCTTGTAGGGCCGTGAGAGAAACGTTGATATGATAGATGAGTTGAAATGTGTTTCCCAAGGTTGTAGCCGTGAGGTGACCAAGTATGAGAAGTATGATGTGAATGGGTTTCGCTTCCACACGAGACGCACCGAAGGGCCGGGCGAATCCCAAAACGATAAATACCGGGGTCTTCACCAAAGGAGCCAACAACTTTGATTACTACGGAAGGTTACAAAGTGTATACGAGTTGACATTCAATCGTACGAACGTGCAACTCAATATCGTCGTGTTCAAGTGTCATTGGTTCGACCCAATAGGTGGACGAGAGAAGTGATAAGTCCATTGGGTTAGTTGAAGTTAAGCCTTCAACCACCTATAGCGGAGCCGATGTCTTTATTGTGGCTCACCAAGCCAAGCAAGTTTATTATTTGCCCTACCCATGCCAGAAAGCGGAACTCAAGGGTTGGGAAGTCGTCTTCCAGGTATCGCCACATGGTAACTTACCGATTCCCTCTGAGGATGATTACAACAACATTGACCCCGTGACATACGAGGGGATTTTCTATCAAGAGGAACAAGACTTCGGGGAATATATTTTAGAACCGTTTGTTCAAGAGGACCTCGGAAACGATGCAGAAACTCGTGGTGAGTCAGTGGTGGATCTAAAGGACATATCTATGCTCGAGAAGTTACTTGAGGCGAATGACAATTATGATGAGCCTCCACCCGTCGACCCTTCAACTTTGTACTCACAAGATAGTGATAGTGATAGTGGGCCGGAGAAAGAGAAAGAGAAAGAGATGGAGTATGAGAGTGAGCGTGAGAGCGATGATGGCCAGTGAGGGTCTTTTATTCTTAGTATTTATTTGTCAACATGCTTCTTAATTGCATTGTGCCTTTTATTCTTAGTATCTTCATTTTATTATGTCAACATGCTTCTTAATTGCATTGTGCCTTTTATTCTTAGTATCTTCATTTTATTATGTCAACATGCTTCTTAATTGCATTGTGCCTTTTATTCTTAGTATCTTCATATAATATGTCTTTGTGCTTAACTGTTTTATTCTTCTCAATGCAGGTGACTGAACAATATGAGCAGCGGCAAGGCAGACTCCGAGAGCTTGCTTAAGACGCTGGCGCAGGTGAAGAGGAATATTCCTAGAGTGCCTAGACGGAGTGATCGAGCCCCGGTGCAAAATCCGCGTTACGCCGATGGTACCGATGGAGGACGAGGACGAGGAGGACGAGGTGGAGGTCGAGGTCGAGGACGAGGACGAGGAGGACGAGGTGGAGGACGAGGTGGCGGCGGGGTACACATGGACTTTGACGAGCCACCCTCCGCTTCTGGCGACGTGGCTCCTGAGTTGTACCTTGAGGGTCCGTCTAGTGGGGAGGTGGAGATGGAGACGGAGTCTACACACGAGTCGGACTCTAGGGCTGAGTTGGAGGTCATGGAGGGTGAAGGTGCGCCGAAGCCCTTGAAGCTTCGTGGAGAAGCTAGAGTCCCCGATGCGAGGAAGGAGCCGAAGACCCATGATGACAAGGCCCTTATCATTCCTTCGAGCGATGAGTAAGTGTACTACTTCAGAAATTTCGAACATGTATTTTCATCTTGGGCATAATAAACAATTTGGCATGTGTACTAATGTGTGATTTATTTGCAGCAACTGGACATGGGAGGCCAAGCCCCCCCGCATGCCTAACAGCTTGCTTGGGGCTCTGATTAAGAAGTTCTGGCCCGGCAGATACACTCCCCTTAGCACGGTCCCCGGTGGCCCGACGAAGCTAGCCACTACTTGGGCGGACTATGAGGATGCCCCTGGCCGTAGGCTTCGCGACAGCTCGCCGAGGCTGTGACCACCAAGTTCTGGGTAAGGCATATATTTCTCGAGCACCGTTCATAGTTGATGACCCTAATTTACTAACTCATGACTTTCACAACTGATTTATGCATGATTGAAGTGCTTCTATCGTGTGGACCCGGAGCATGACACGCAGGCGCGTCTCACTTTGCGTGGCGCTTGCGAGAGGTTGACACCGCAGCGGTGGGTACAACCAAAAGTTCACCAGCACTAGTGCCTTCTGGGCTAACAAGGGTAAGAGGGTCAAGAAGGAGTACTATGTTGGTAACGAGCCTACGGAGGAATGGGCAATGACCATTGAGGAGTACATGTCGGTGAGTAAAATGTCAATGAGATTCTACATTGCTGCTAAGTTTTCATTGAATTATCTTGAGCTGAGTATTGAGTTTTCAGGTTTGTCCCGAGTGGGCCGAGCAGCATAGGGAGGCATGGGAGGAGCTGATTAGGGCGAGGTGGCTCAGGCAGGACGAGGAGTTTGCAGCCGTGTCGGGGCGTAACATGGAGAACCGAGGCACCGGTGGCACACACTCGCGCGGGAAACCGCGACTACACCCGCTTCAAGGGGAAAAAGGTATGTATATACATGGAACGACCTTCATTCATTTCCCGCCATGTCTCATTTGTGGTACGCTTAACTTTTCTTTTCGCGATGCGGGTGGCCGAGGCACCACCCGGGGTGGTGCTTCATGATGCCCGGATATATGACATGATGCGGACGAGCGAAGCCCAATCCCGCATTGCCTCGGCCACGAGTACTACGGCAATGCCAAGGCCGCCAAGGAGGACTACTCGCGACATGGTCAAGTCTCGTCACCCCGAGGTGGATGACCCCTTGAGCATTCCGGTCGACGAGGAGTCGTTGGTCCTATCGGGGCACGGGCGTCCGCATGGCCGTTTCCCTTGGATGAATAAGGCGGTCAAGCCTACCCACTCCACGAGCTACACGCGCCTCAAGCATACCCTCACCGCCGACGGCCCCCGGCCTCGTCCACAGCCTGCTCGTCCACCCGCCTACGATGTAAGTTTTCCTCATTTTCATCCTCTTTCCGGTTTTCCTTCCTACATGGCTAAGTGTTTACGAGATTCATTGTTTCGAAATTGTAGCCTGAGTTCGAGGCGGCCTTCGAAGCCTGCAATGAAGCGTATCAGCGAGGCCACCGCCGGTGGAATAGGCAGAATACGGCCTACATGGCGTATATAGGAGTAAGTACGAATCTTTCTTCTCGCGCAAGTAGATGACAAGTCTCAGTTTGATGCTTTATTTCCGCAAAGCCTAACTTGTAACCTATCTTGCAGGAAATGATGATCTCTATGTCCTACTGGTACACCGCCACCGGCTCGAGTTACCGTGGCGGGGGACATGCCTATCATGCCATCGAAGGCAGCTTTCGCTGCGACTTACTACGGATCCACACCGGAGGTAAGTTCTTTGCCAAACCGGTAGTTACCACTTTCCTTTGCCTCGCAAGTTACTAACATGTAGGGAACACGTAGGGAACGGGATGGTCCGGGAACCAGGCATCGCCGGGTGGGCGCGAGGTCACACCGGTTCATGAAGGTGGTCGGTCTCCGGGCGTTCTGCCGGTGCCTCTCCGTCGACTACTCCCGGGACTACTCCCGGTGCCTCTCCGTCGACTTCTCCCGGGCGTGCTACCGGTCCTTCTCCGGGTGGTTCTTCTGCAGCTTCTACCGGAGCGCAACCCCGGGCTGCTCGTTTCGCCAACGATGTGGGCGGACACACCCCGCCCGGGTCCTTCCTCCGCTAGTCGGCACCGGGCTTCTTGCTTGCCATCATTTGCTACCTACTACTATGTATTGGATGACATGGCACTCTCCTCTTGTATGCTATTACATGCACCATGTATGCTACTATGTGGATTTCATGCTATTTATGTTAATTATGGAGGAATTTGGATGTATTTGTATGCTACTATGTGGATTTCATGCTATTTATGTGAATTATGGTGAATTTGGATGAATTTCGATGTATTTGGATGTATTGGACCTGCTGAACTGAATTTAGATGAATTGGAACCCAATTTAAATCGAAAAAACCAAATGGTAGGGCATACGCCGAGGGCAATGCCGTCGGCATAGGGCCCTGGCATGACCATATGGTCGAGCCTATGCCGAGGGCATTGCCGTCGGCATAGGCCACCTCACCCGGCCGCACCTCGTCGCTCCACGTGGCCTGCATGGGCCATGCATATGCCGAGGGGTTGCCCTCGGCGTAGCTCCCGGCTACGGCCCGCCACGGCTGCGCCACGTCGCCTACGGTGGCTCTCTATGCCGAGGGGGATGCCCTCGGCGTATGGCATCGCGCCGTTAACGGCGACGGCACGCCGGCGAGCGTACGCCGACGGTGCGTACGCCGACGGCGAGCATGGTCCTCGGCGTAGGTGGTGTACGCCGACGGCCATGCCTACGCCGACGGTGGACACGTCTGTGCCGAGGGACCCAGACGCCGACGACGTACGCCGAGGGCTGCCGTCGGCGTAGCCTACGCCGAGGGCAAGGCATGGCTACGCCGAGGGCAGCCGGCCGTCGGCGTACCCGCCGATTCCTGTAGTGAACAGTTAGAACGTGCCTATCTTTTTTTTTTTGATAACTAGAACGTGCCTATCTTGATTGTTGCTGAAGAAATGATGCGGAAAGCTGATACAGGCTGGATGCCCCCAGCAGTCCTGTGAGCATAATTACAAGCTGTAACAACAACGCAGCAATCATGCATACAGTATGGCTCGTTGTCTTAAACAACTGTTTCCATATCGAAAAAAAAAGCTGTTAGCCAGTTAATCATTCACAAGATACTGGATGAGATAAACTAACTGCAGAACCATGCCTAGCTAGCATGGCGCTGGCTACTATTCTCCAAATAATCATTACGATCTTCCGGTGATAAACACATAAATATATTAAATTGTGTTTGCAGCAACAAAGTCAAGCATCTATTCTGTTCCCTGTAGTTAATCCCGCTTTCAGTTTCAGCCCTTGAAATATGATGAGCAGCTGACTGACGTACACTTTCCCTGTTACCGCACGGCTCTTCGATCTCTGCCATCCGATTCAGAAGACCCCTGCAACATTTTGTACGAATCAGCTTGAGATTACACGTTGATTAATGTTAAGCACCTTGGAAAGATATGATCGACAGGTCTGTAATCAAGACTGTGTTAACTGATGTCCCACTGTCGAGTGCCACACGCCGAACAAATTGCTCTTGTACTCACTTTACAGGGTAGTACGTTTTCTTTTCTATACGGTTTTAACGACGTATATAATAATGTAAGTAAACTACGGAGTAGCAAAAAAATAAGGAATATATCGATCCTACATGCATCCGTATGTGGCTGCCGGCCGGAGGGACCGTGGTGTATAAACGTGAAGTTCGGCGTAGAAGTGATGGGCTCCATGGTCGGCCCACCGCTCTCGATTTGGGGTTCATTGACTCGCAAATCCCTCTTCAAATATAGCCTTATTTTAGACAAAAGGATCAAATTCATCGCAACTGGTTTAGCGTCTGAATTTTTTCTTGGCCACTAGTTTTTCTCGTTGTTTCACATAACTCTTATGTTGTAATTTTTCATTTACTTCAAGACTTGTAAAACAAGTTGCTCTAAGCATTGACGGATCTAGGATTATAAATCAGGGTGGTCCATCTTGAAAAAGATATTTATTGACACAAACAAATCAATGTAAACATACTAGCATATAATGTGACAGTAACACTATTATCTTACACATATATAGTAGTTCACAACATTTCACAATTCAGTTTGATTTTTGCATAAAATAGACCTACATACCTTCAAAAGCTCAAAGAAAAGACTACTTTTGATGGGGCCTCCGCCTTGTCATGGCCATGAAAGTCTCAATTACATCTTCTTCATCCACTTTGGAGAAAGTATCTCTCTCAATGTATGTGACTAGACAATCATCCAAAAGACTATCGCCCATCTTATTTCTCAACTTGCTCTTGACAAAACTCATTGCAAAAAATGCTCTTTCAACATTTGCCGTCGCCACCGGAAGAAGCAATACCAATTTGAGAAGCAAGTACACCAAATTATGAACTATATGCCTCCTTGTTTCTACAAGCTTAACCGAAAGATCAACAAGGTCTTGTAGGTCTTTGAATTTTCCATTTCTTCTCATGTCATCAATATAGTTATCAAGTTGTAGCTCAAGGTATATCAAATCTTGTCTTTTAAACTCATTGGGGTAGAACTCAGCAAGCTTGCGTACCTTGTGTGCATCAAAAGGAGCAAATGAGTTGGCGGGACTCAATGCCGACATACAAGAAAGAAACTCCATATTGATCTCATCAAACCTATTATCAAGCTCTTGAATAATTTGATCAACAATTCCAAGATAAACTTCTCTTCTAAAATGATCATCATTTGTTTGACGTCGAGAAAACCGTGATGATCTTCCATAAGGCACATAATCATCCTCCATCACAGGAACTTGAATGCCATTTGTATTGCAAAATGATGTGACCCTTTTTAGGAATGCATCCCAACCATGAGACCTCAACTCTTGCATTCTATTCTTCGCCATTTGAACAAGATCAATTGCAGCAAGAATATCTTGGTTTCTTCTTTGCAAACACTCAGACAATTCATTAGTATATCCAAGAATGACAAGCATTAGGTGTGCAGTCTCGGGCTCTCGGCTCCGTGTCTCCCGTCGCTCGTCCAGTCCAGAGAGGCAGAAACGAAGTAACAAACCGGTTTGGGGCTTTTCATTTTTTTCCTACATGGTATATGGGCCGAATCAAAATTCCAGGGTGATCCATGGACCACCCTGGCCACCCTATAGATCCGCCAATGGCTCTAAGTGTCGGGGTGTAAGGTAAGTTTACCCGACGTCAGTGGCGGAGCCAGAACCTGAAGTCTGTGTTGTCATTTTAAATCTGTGTTGTCAAATACTTATATTTTTACTTATTTTAAATATATTATTGCATGATTTATACCATCATACAAAGGTTTTTTCCAAAAACTTGCGTTGTCAATTGACTACACTGGTGTCAATGTGGCTCCACCACTGCCCGACGTTCATTGTCTAACCTGCATACAACAAGTCAGAAGCTTCCTTGCTACCGCTAGATGCCGTCTGTTGCCCATCGTCTGGGCTGCTGCCTCCCTCCCCTCTCACAACTCGAAACCTAGCCCATGTTTCTTTACGCCATCTCCAATAGGGCCAGGCCACGTAAAACAGACGTCTAAATTGTCCGCGTCGGACAGGGGACACGAAACCGCGCGTCCGTTTGCCTTCTGGAGGTGACTCCAGTGAAGAGACGCATTTGGCCAGCGGGCATGAATTGGGATGTTTAAACAACAAAATAAACATGTTCAAAGTAGTCTCAGTTATTACATCTAAATTTTTAAAAGTCTACATGAAAATAAGATGATATTGACCTCTACGCATTGTCTTCATGGCCAGCCAGTGCCCACTGATACTCAATCAGATCCATCTGCGGGCCTTTGGACAAGTTCTCGTTAGTGACTTCAACATTCATATGCTACTAAGATGATGTCCCTAGGATTAGCGCAACCAGCTCACCATGGAAATTCAATTGGTGCTCATTGCGGCCATCAGGACGCTCATTCTCAACGATTATGGTGCGCATGATCACGCAACAGGTCATCACCTCATGCATGGTCTTCAGCGATCATGTTCTTGTCGGGTGACGAACAATTGCCCACCGAGCTTGGAGCACACCAAATCCCCGCTCCACATCTTTCCTGCAAGCTTCTTGCATCTTGGCAAACCTCCTCATCTTTTTCGAGACTGGACTACAGACAGTCTTCACCAGTGTGACCCAGTTAGGGTAGATGACATTAGCAAGATAATATACGCTTGGCATATTCGTTTCTATTGATCTCGTAGCTCACCTGGGGAGCTTTGCCTTGCATAAGTGATGGCGCGTGAGACACACGTCTGTTGGGAACCCCAAGAGGAAGGTGTGATGCGTACAGCAGCAAGTTTTCCCTCAGTAAGAAACCAAGGTTATCGAACCAGTAGGAGATGAAGGCCACGTGAAGGTTGTTGGCGGAGGAGTGTAATGCTGCGCAACACCAGGAATTCCGGCGCCAACGTGGAACCTGCACAACACAATCAAAATACTTTGCCCCAACTTAACAGTGAGGTTGTCAATCTCACCGGCTTGCTGTAAACAAAGGATTAAACGTATGGTGTGGAGAATGATGTTTGTTTACGAAGAACAACAGAGAACAAAGTTTACAGTAGATTGTATTTCAGATGTAAAAGAATGGACCGGGGTCCACAGTTCACTAGTGGTGTCTCTCCAATAAGAAATAGCATATTGGGTGAACAAATTACAGTTGGGCAATTGACAAATAGAGAGGGCATAACAATGCACATACATATCATGATGACTACTATAAGATTTAATTAGGGCATTACGACAAAGTACATAGACCGCTATATATCCAGCATGCATCTATGTCTAAAAAGTCCACCTTCAGGTTAGCATCCGCACCTCTTCCAGTATTAAGTTGCAAACAACAAACAATTGCATTAAGTATGGTGCGTAATGTAATCAACACAAATATCCTTAGACAAAGCATTGATGTTTTATCCCTAGTGGCAACATCACATCCACAACCTTAGAACTTTCCGTCACTCGTCCTGCATTCAATGGAGGCATGAACCCACTATCGAGCATAAATACTCTCTCTTGGAGTCACAAGTATCAACTTGGCCAGAGCCTCTACTAGCAACAGAGAGCATGCAAGAACATAAACAACACATATATGATAGATTGATAATCAACTTGACATAGTATTCCATATTCATCGGATCCCAACAAACACAAGATGTAGCATTACAAATAGATGATCTTGATCATGATAGGCAGCTCACAAGATCTAACATGATAGCACAAGCGGAGAAGACAACCATCTAGCTACTGCTATGGACCCATAGTCCAAGGATGAACTACTCACACATCAGTCCGGAGGCGATCATGGTGATGTAGAGTCCTCCGGGAGATGATTCCCCTCTCCGGCAGGGTGCCGGAGGCGATCTCCTGAATCCCCCGAGATGGGATTGGCGGCGGCGGCGTCTCTGGAACTTTTTCCGTATCGTGGCTCTCGGTAATAGGGTTTTCGCGACGGAGAGTATAAGTAGGCGGAAGGGCAGAGTCGGGGGGCGCACGAGGGGCCCACACCATAGGGCTGCGCGGGCCCCTCCTTGGCCGCGCCGCCTTGTGGTGTCGCCACCTCGTGGCCCCACTTCATATCTCCTTCGGTCTTCTGGAAGCTCCGTGGAAAAATAAGACCCTGGGCGTTCGTTTCGTCCAATTCCGAGAATATTTCCTGTGTAGGATTTCTGAAACCAAAAACAGCACAAAATAGGAACTGGCGCTTCGGCATCTCGTTAATAGGTTAGTGCCGGAAAATGCGTATAAATGATGTAAAGTGTGTATAAAACATGTGAGTATTATCATAAAACTAGCATGGAACATAAGAAATTATAGATACGTTTGAGACGTATCAAGCATCCCCAAGCTTAGTTCCTACTCGCCCTCGAGTAGGTAAACGATAACAAGGATAATTTCTGAAGTGACATGCTATCATTATCTTGATCAATACTATTGTAAAGCATATGAGATGAATGAAGTGATTCGAAGCAATGGTAAAGACAATGACTAAACAACTGAATCATGTAGCAAAGACTTTTCATGAATAGTACTTTCAAGACAAGCATCAATAAGACTTGCACAGGAGTTAACTCATAAAGCAATAGATTCTTAGTAGAAAGTTTTGAAGCAACACAAAGGAAGATATAAGTTTCAGCAGTTGCTTTCAACTTCAACATGTTTATCTCATGGATATATCTCATGGATAATTGTCAACTCAAAGTAATATGATGAATGCAAATAATCAAGTATGTAGGAATCAATGCACACAGTTGACACAAGTGTTTGCTTCTAAAATAGTAGGAAATAGGTAAACTGACTCAACATAAAGTAAAAGAAAGGGTCCTTCGCAGAGGGAAGCATGGATTATTGTTTTTGTGCTAGAGCTTTTCATTTTGAAAACATAGAAACAATTTTGTCAACGGTTGTAATAATTCATATGTGTTATGCATAAGACATCATATAAGTTGCAAGCCTCATGCATAGAATACCAATAGTGCTCACACCTTGTCCTAATTAGCTTGGATTTTCAAGGATTATCATTGCATAACATATGTTTCAACCAAGTGTCACAAAGGGGTACCTCTATGCCGCCTGTACAAAGGTCCAAGGAGATAGATCACATTTGATTTCTCGTTTTTGATAGATCTCAACTTAGGACATCCATACCGGGACAATATAGAAAACAGATAATGGACTCCTCTTTAATGCTTAAGCATTCAACAACAGATAATATTCTCATAGGAGATTGAGGATTAATGTCCAAACTGAAACTTCCACCATGATACATGGCTTTAGTTAGCGGCCCAATGTTCTTCTCTAACAATATGCATACTCAAACCATTTGATCATGATAAATCACCCTTACTTCAGACAAGACGAACATGCATAGCAACTCACATGATATTCAACAAAGGTGTAATAGTTGATGGCGTCCCCGTAAACATGGTTACCGCTCAACAAGCAACTTATAAGAAATAAGATACATAAGTAGCATATTCAATACCACAATAGTTTTTAAAGCTATTTTCCCATGAGCTATGTATTGCAAAGACAAGGAATGAAATTTTAAAGGTAGCACTCAAGTAATTTACTTTGGAATGGCATAGAAATACCAGAAAGTAGGTAGGTATGGTGGACACAAATGGCATAGTTTTTGGCTCAAGGATTTGGATGCACGAGAAGTATTCCCTCTCAGTACAAGGATTTGGCTAGCAAGGTTGTTTGAAGCAAACACAAGTATGAACCGGTACAACAAAACTTACATAAGAACATATTGCAAGCATTATAAGACTCTACACTGTCTCCTTGTTGTTCAAACACTTCACCAGAAAATATCTAGACTTTAGAGAGACCAATCATGCAAACCAAATTTCAACAAGCTCTATGGTAGTTCTTCATTAATAGGTACAAAGTACATGATGCAAGAGCTTAAACATGATCTATTTGAGCACAACAATTGCCAAGTATCAAATTATTCAAGACAATATACCAATTACCACATGAAGCATTTTCTGTTTCCAACCATATAACAATGAACGAAGCAGTTTCAACCTTCGCCATGAACATTAAAAGTAAAGCTAAGAACACCAGTGTTCATATGAAACAGCGGAGCGTGTCTTTCTCCCAAACAAAGAATGCTAGGATCCGATTTTATTCAAACAACAACAAAAACAAAAATATACAGATGCTCCAAGTAAAGCACATAAGATGTGACGGAATAAAAATATAGTTTCAGTAGAGGTGACCTGATAAGTTGTCGATGAAGAAGGGGATGCCTTGGGCATCCCCAAGCTTAGATGCTTGAGTCTTCTTGAAATATGCAGGGATGAACCACGGGGGCATCCCCAAGCTTAGACTTTTCACTCTTCTTGATCATATTGTATCATCCTCCTCTCTTGATCCTTGAAAACTTCCTCCACACCAAACTCAAAACAAACTCATTAGAGGGTTAGTGCATAATCAAAAATTTACATATTCAGAGGTGACATAATCATTCTTAAATCTTCTGGATATTGCACAAAGCTACTGAAAGTTAATGGAACAAAGAAATCCATTCAACATAGCAAAAGAGGCAATGCAAAATAAAAGGCAGAATCTGTCAAAACAGAACAGTCCGTAAAGACGAATTTTTCAGGGGCACTTAACTTGCTCAGATGAAAAAGCTTAAATTTAATGAAAGTTGCGTACATATCTGAGGATCACGCACGTAAATTGGTATAATTTTCTGAGTTACCTACAGATGGGGCTACTCAATTTCGTGACAGCAAGAAATCTGTTTCTGCGCAGTAATCCAATTCTAGTATCAACCTTACTATCAAAGACTTTACTTGGCACAACAATGCAATGAAATAAAGATAAGGAGAGGTTGCTACAGTAGTAACAACTTCCAAGACTCAAATATAAAACAAAAGTGCAGAAGTAAAATAATGGGTTGTCTCCCATAAGCGCTTTTCTTTAACGCCTTTCAGCTAGGCGCAGAAAGTGTGAATCAAGTATTATCAAGAGATGAAGCATTAACATCATAATTTGTTCTAATAATAGAATCAAAAGGTAACTTCATTCTCTTTCTAGGGAAGTGTTCCATACCTTTCTTGAGAGGAAATTGATACTTAATATTACCTTCCTTCATATCAATAATAGCACCAACAGTTCGAAGAAAAGGTCTTCCCAAAATAATGGGACAAGATGCATTGCATTCAATATCCAAGAAAACAAAATCAACGGGAACAAGGTTATTGTTAACCGTAATGTGAACATTATCAATCCTCCCCAAAGGTTTCTTTATAGAATTATCAGCGAGATTAACTTCCAAATAACAATTTTTCAATGGTGGCAAGTCAAGCATATCATAGAGTTTCTTAGGCATAACGAAATACTTGCACCAAGATCACATAAAGCATTACAATCAAAATCATTGACCCTCATTTTAATGATGGGCTCCCAACCATCTTCCAACTTCCTAGGAATAGAAGTTTCAAGTTTTAATTTATCTTCTCTAGATTTTATGAGAGCATTTGTAATATGTTTTGTAAAGGCCAAATTTATAGCACTAGCATTAGGACTTCTAGCAAGTTTTTGTAAGAACTTAATAACTTCAGAGATATGACAATCATCAAAATCTAAACCATCATGATCTACAAAAATGGGATCATTTTCCCCAATATTTTCAAAAAATTCAGCAGTTTTATCACAAACAGTTTCAGCAGTTTTAGCAGTTTCAGGCAGTTTTGCACGCTTTGCATTAGGAGTAGAAACATTGCCAACACCAATTGCTTTACCATTGATAGTAGGAGGTTTAGCAACATGTGAAGCATCAACATTACTAGTGGTGGTAATAGTCCAGACTTTAGCTACATGATTCTCTTTAGCTAGTTTTTCTTCTCTTTCCCACCTAGCATGCAATTCAGCCATCAATCTAATATTTTCATTAATTCGAACTTGGATAGCGTTTGTTCTAGAAAATGACTTAATATATTTATCTTATTTAGGCATAACTTTCAATTTTAAAAGACCAACATCAGCAGCAAGACTATCAACCTTAGAAGCAAGAATATCAATTTTACCAAGCTTTTCTTCAACAGATTTGTTAAAAGCAGTTTGTGTACTAATAAATTCTTTAAGCATGGATTCAAGACCAGAGGGTACACTCCTATTATTGTTTTTAGAATTACCATAAGAATTACCATAACCATTACCATTATTAGAAGGATATGGCCTATAGTTGTTACCAGAATTATTCCTATAAGCATTGTTGTTGAAATTATTACTTTTAATAAAGTTCACATCAACATGTTCTTCTTGAGCAACCAATGAAGCAAAAGGAACATTATTAGGATCAACATTAGATCTACCATTCACAAGCATAGACATAATAACTTCAATCTTATCACTCAAGGAGGAGGTTTCTTCAACAGAATTTACCTTCTTACCTTGCGGAGTCCTTTCAGTGTGCCATTCAGAGTAATTGATCATCATATCATCAAGAAGCTTTGTTGCCGCCCCCAAAGTGATGGACATAAAAGTACCTCCAGCAGCTGAATCCAATAGGTCCCGCGAAGAAAAAATCAATCCTGCATAGAAGGTTTGGATGATCATCCAAGTAGTCAGTCCATGGGTAGGGCAATTCTTTACCAAAGATTTCATTCTTTCCCATGCTTGGGCAACATGCTCATTATCCAATTGCTTAAAATTCATTATGCTACTTCTCAAAGATATAATTTTAGCAGGAGGATAATATCTACCAATGAAAGCATCTTTACATTTAGTCCATGAATCAATACTATTTTTAGGCAAAGATAGCAACCAATCTTTAGCTCTTCCTCTTAAGGAGAAAGGAAACAATTTCAATTTTATAATGTCACCATCTACATCCTTGTACTTTTGCATTTCACAAAGTTTGACAAAATTATTAAGATGGGCAGCAACATCATCAGAACTAACACCGTAAAAATTGCTCTCTCATAACAAGATTTAGTAAAGCAGGTTTAATTCCATAGAATTCTGCTGTAGTAGCAGGTGGAGCAATAGGTGTGCATAGGAAATCATTATTATTTGTGCTAGTGAAATCACACAACTTAGTGTTCTCAGGAGTACCCATTTTAGCAGTAGTAAATAAAGCAAACTAAATAAAGTAAATGCAAGTAACTAAATTTTTTTGTATTTTTTTTTAATATAGAGAACGCAAACAAGACAGTAAATAAAGTAAAGCAAGTAACTATTTTTTTGTATTTTTGATATAGAGATAGCAAACAAAGCAGTAAATAAAACAAAGTAAAGCAAGACAAAAACAAAGTAAAGAGATTGGATGTGGGAGACTCCCCTTGCAGCGTGTCTTGATCTCCCCGGCAACGGCGCCAGAAAAATTGCTTGATGGCGCGTGAGACACGCGTCTGTTGGGAACCCCAAGAGGAAGGTGTGATGCGTACAACAGCAAGTTTTCCCTCAGTAAGAAACCAAGGTTATCGAACCAGTAGGAGATGAACGCCACGTGAAGGTTGTTGGCGGAGGAGTGTAGTGCGGCGCAACACCAGGGATTCCGGCGCCAACGTGGAACCTGCACAACACAATCAAAATACTTTTCCCCAACTTAACTGTGAGGTTGTCAATCTCACCGGCTTGCTGTAAATAAAGGATTAAACGTATGGTGTGGAGAATGATGTTTGTTTGCGAAGAACAACAGAGAACAAAGTTTGCAGTAGATTGTATTTCCGATGTAAAAGAATGGACCGGGGTCCACAGTTCACTAGTGGTGTCTCTCCAATAAGAAATAGCATGTTGGGTGAACAAATTACAGTTGGGCAATTGACAAATAGAGAGGGCATAACAATGCACATACATATCATGATGACTACTATGAGATTTAATTAGGGCATTACGACAAAGTACATAGACCGCTATCCAGCATGCATCTATGCCTAAAAAGTCCACCTTCAGGTTAGCATCCGCACCCCTTCCAGTATTAAGTTGCAAACAACAGACAATTGTATTACGTATGGTGCGTAATGTAATCAACACAAATATCCTTAGACAAAGTATTGATATTTTATCCCTAGTGGCAACAGCACATCAACAACCTTAGAACTTTCTGTCACTGTCCCGGATTCAATGGAGGCATGAACCCACTATCGAGCATAAATACTCCCTCTTGGAGTCACAAGTATCAACTTGGCCTCTACTAGCAACGGAGAGCATGCAAGAACATAAACAACACATATATGATAGATTGATAATCAACTTGACATAGTATTCCATATTCATCGGATCCCAACAAACACAAGATGTAGCATTACAAATAGATGATCTTGATCATGATAGGCAGCTCACAAGATCTAGCATGATAGCACAAGAGGAGAAGACAACCATCTAGCTACTGCTATGGACCCATAGTCCAAGGATGAACTACTCACACATCGGTCCGGAGGCGATCATGGTGATGTAGAGTCCTCCGGGAGATGATTCCCCTCTCCGGCAGGGTGCCGGAGGCGATCTCCTGAATCCCCCGAGATGGGATTGGCGGCGGCGGCGTCTCTGGAACTTTTTCCGTATCGTGGCTCTCGGTAATAGGGTTTTCGCGACGGAGAATATAAGTAGGTGGAAGGGCAGAGTCGGGGTGCGCACGAGGGGCCCACACCATAGGGCGGCGCGGGCCCCTCCTTGGTCGCGCCGCCTTGTGGTGTCGCCACCTTGTGGCCCCACTTTGTATCTCCTTCGGTCTTCTGGAAGCTCCGTGGAAAAATAAGACCCTGGGCGTTCGTTTCGTCCAATTCCGAGAATATTTCCTGTGTAGGATTTCTGAAACCAAAAACAGCATAAAACAGGAACTGGCGCTTCGGCATCTCGTTAATAGGTTAGTGCTATGCGTATAAATGATGTAAAGTGTGTATAAAACATGTGAGTATTATCATAAAACTAGCATGGAACATAAGAAATTATAGATACGTTTGAGACGTATCAATAAGCTTACTGAAAACGGTGATCGGTGCAACACATTGAAGTCATTGTTGGAACCGGCCATGGCAAAAAAGAAATGTCAAATCCATAAATCTTGAGATATCACTGCTTCAAGAATGACAGTGCATCCCTCCGCATGGCCGTTGTACTAACCCTGCCATCCAAATTGACAGTTTTTCCACTCCCAGTGCATGCAATCTATGCTGCCAATCATTCTTGGAAACCCTTTAGACTCGTTGATAGACAACAACCGCCTTGTATCATCAACAGTTGGCTCCCTACGGTAATATTCTCTGAATACGGCAATCACAGCTTGGTAAAACCAGTGCATAGACTCACGGTAGGTGCTGTCACTCATTCGAAGATACTCATCGAATATGTCAGCAACCATTCAATAGGATAGCATGCGAATAGCTACGGAACATTTTTGGTCAAAGGTGAAGCCTAGCGTACCCGTTGCATCAGGCCTGCATTGGAAGTACGGGTCATTGATGTCTACGGGAGCTTCTATTCTTGTAGACAGTGTTGGGCCTCCAAGAGCAGAGGTTTGTAGAACAGCAGCAAGTTTCCCTTAAGTGGATCACCCAAGGTTTATCGATCTCATGGAGGAAGAGGTCAAAGATATCCCTCTCAAGCAACCCTGCAATCACGATACAAGAAGTCTCTTGTGTCCCCAACACACCTAATACACTTGTCAGATGTATAGGTGCACTAGTTCGGCGAAGAGATAGTGAAATACAAGTAGTATGGATGTATATGAGTGGTAATAGCAATCTGAATAAAATATGGCAGCGAATAAACATGCAACAGAACGATAAATAAACGGAGATTCGATGTTTGGAAACAAGGCCTAGGGATCATACTTTCACTAGTGGATACTCTCAACATTGATCGCATAATAAATAACTCTTTCTCTTATGTGCTACATACACTCTTTTGTTGGATGATGAACACATTGCGTAGGATTACACGAACCCTCAATGCCGGAGTTAACAAGCTCCACAATTCAATGTTCATATTTAAATAACCCTAGAGCATAATAGATCATTGCAAAATAAACCAAGAACTAACATAGTGCACACACTGTCCACATTACACTATGAAGGAGGAATAGATCACATCAATACTATCATAATGATAATTAACTCCACAATCTACAAGAGATCATGATCATAGCCTACGACAAGAACCACACGGTGCACACACTAGTCACCTTTACACCAAGCAGGAGGAATAGACTACTTTAATAAAATCACATGAGTAGCACATAAACTAGTAGCGATACAAAGCTCATCATATGGATCTCAATCATGCAAAGCAATTCACGAGATCATTGTATTGGAGTACAGAGAGAGAGATTAACCACATAGCTACGGTAGAGCCCTCAGCCCTAGGGGTGGATTACTCCCTCCTCATCATGGAGACAAGCGATGGCGGTGAAGATGGCGGTGGAGACGGCGGTGGAGATGACTCCGGGGGCAATTCCCCGCCCCGGCAGGGTGCCGGAACAGAGAGTTCTGTCCCCCGAATTGGAGTTTCGCGATGGCGGCGGCGCCCCTGGAGTCTTTCTGGAGTTTCGTCAAGAGTTACGGTGTTTTTAGGTCGAAGGGATTTTATAGGCGAAGAGGCGGCGTAGGGGGGCACCTGGGGGCTCCCCACCACAGGCCGGCGCGGGCCCAGGCCAGGCCCGCCGCCCTATGGTGTGGTGGCCCTCTGGCCCCTCTCCGACTCTTCTTCGGTGTTCTGGAGCCTTCCGGGAAAAATAGGAGGTTTGGTCTTCGTTTCGTCGAATTCGAGAATATTGCCCGAACAGCCTTTCCGGAACCAAAAACAGCAGAAAACGAGGAACCGGCGATGTGGCATCTCGTCAATAGGTTAGTTCCGAAAAACGCATAAAAATGATATAAAGTGTGAACAAAACATGTTGGTATTGTCATAAAACAAGCATGGAACATCAGAAATTATAGATACGTTGGAGACGTATCGGCATCCCCAAGCTTAGTTCCTACTCGTCCTCGAGTAGGTAAACGATAAAAGATAATTTACGAGGTGACATGCTACCAACATAATCTTAATCATACTATTGTAAAGCATATGAGATGAATGCAGCGATTCAAAACAATATTAATGCAATGAGTAAACAATTGAATCATATAGCAAAGACTTTTCATGAATAGTACTTTCAAGACAAGTATCAATAAGTCTTGCATAAGAGTTACTCATAAAGCAATAAATTCAAAGTAAAGACATTGAAGCAACACAATGGAAGATTAAGTTTCAGCAGTTGCTTTCAACTTGTAACATGTATATCTCATGGATAATTGTCAATGCAAAGCAATATAACAAGTATAATATGCAAGTATGTAAGAATCAATGCACGAGTTAATCACAAGTGTTTGCTTCTATGATAGAGAAATGGGTAAACTCGACTCAACATAAAAGTAAAAGAATGGCCCTTCGCAGAGGGAAGCATTGATTGCTATATTTGTGCTAGAGCTTTGGTTTTGAAAGCAAGAAAACAATTTTGTCAACGGTAGTAATAAAGCATATGAGTTATGTAAATTATATCTTACAAGTTGCAAGCCTCATGCATAGTATACTAATAGTGCCCGCACCTTGTCCTAATTAGCTTGGACTACCGGATCATCGCAAAACACATGTTTTAACCAAGTGTCACAATGGGGTACCTCCATGCCGCCCTGTACAAAGGTCTAAGGAGAAAGCTCGCATTTTGGATTTCTCGCTTTTGATTATTCTCAACTTAGACATCCATACCGGGACAACATGGACAACAGATAATGGACTCCTATTTAATGCATAAGCATGTGGCAACAATTATTATTCTCATATGAGATTGAGGATATATGTCCAAAACTGAAACTTCCACCATGAATCATGGCTTTAGTTAGCGGCCCAATGTTATTCTCTAACAATATGCATGCTCCAACCATTAAGGTGGTAGATCTCTCTTACTTCAGACAAGACGGACATGCATAGCAACTCACATGATATTCAACAAAGAATAGTTGATGGCGTCCCCGAAGCATGGTTATCGCACAACAAGCAGCTTAATAAGAGATAAAGTGCATAAGTACATATTCAATACCACAATAGTTTTTAAGCTATTTGTCCCATGAGCTATATATTGCAAAGGTGAATGATGGAATTTTAAAGGTAGCACTCAAGCAATTTACTTTGGAATGGCGGATAAATACCATGTAGTAGGTAGGTATGGTGGACACAAATGGCATAATGGTTGGCTCAAGGATTTTGGATGCATGAGAAGTACTCCCTCTCGATACAAGGCTTAGGCTAGCAAGGTTGTTTGAAGCAAACACAGGCATAAACTAGTACATCAAAACTTACATAAAAGACATATTACAAGCATTATAAGACTATACATTGTCTTCCCTGTTGTTCAAACACCTCACTAGAAAATATCTAGACTCTAGAGAAACCACTCATGCAAACCAAATTTTAACAAGCTCTATGTATTTCTTCACTAATAGGTGCAAATTATATGATGTAAGAGCTTAAACATGAGCACAACAGTTGCCAAGTATCAAGTTATTCAAGACATCATACCAGTTACTACATGTAGCATTTTCCGTTTCCAACCATATAACAATTAACGAAGCAGTTTCATCCTTCGCCATGAAAATTAAAAGCTAAGAACACATGTGTTCATACGAACCAGCGGAGCGTGTCTCTCTCCCACACAAGCATTTATTCAAACAAAAACAAAAATAAGAAACATACAGACGCTCCAAGTAAAGTACATAAGATGTGACCGAATAAAAATATAGTTTCAAGAGAAGGAACCTGATAATTTGTCGATGAAGAAGGGGATGCCTTGGGCATCCCCAAGCTTAGATGCTTGAGTCTTCTTGAAATATGCAGGGATGAACCACCGGGGCATCCCCAAGCTTAGAGCTTTCACTCTCCTTGATCATAGTATATCATCCTCCTCTCTTGACCCTTGAAAACTTCCTCCACACCAAACTCGAAACAAACTCATTAGAGGGTTAGTGCATAATTAAAAATTCACATATTCAGAGGTGACACAATCATTCTTAACACTTCTGGACATTGCTCAAAGCTACTGAAAGGTAATGGAACAAAGAAATCCACCCAACATAGCGAAAGAAGCAATGCGAAATAAAAGGCAGAATCTGTCAAAACAGAACAGTCCGTAAAGACGAATTTTAAAAGGGAACCAGACTTGCTCAAATGAAAATGCTCAAATTGAATGAAAGTTGCGTACATATCTAGGGATCACTCACGTAAATTGGCTTAATTTTCTGAGTTACCTACAGATAATTAGACCCAGATTCGTGACAGCAAAGAAATCTGTTTCTGCGCAGTAATCCAAATCTAGTATTCACTTTCTATCAAAGACTTTACTTGGCACAACAAAACACAAAACTAAGATAAGGAGAGGTTGCTACAGTAGTAAACAACTTCCAAGACACAAATATAAAACAAAGTACTGTAGCAAAATAACACATGGGTTATCTCCCAAGAAGTTCTTTCTTTATAGCCATTAAGATGGGCTCAGCGAGTTTTAATGTTGCGCTCGCAGGAAATAGTATTTGGAGCAAAAAGAGAGCATCAAGAAGCAAATCCAAAACACATTTAAGTCTAACATGCTTCCTATGAAGAGGAGTCTTGTACACAAATGAATTCATGAAGAACAAAGTGACAAGCATAAGAGGATAAAACACGAGTAACTTCAAGATTCTCGACATAAAGAGGGAAACTTAATATTATGGAAATGCATATAACCATATTTCCCTCTCTTATAATAACTTTCAGTAGCATCATTGATGAAATCCACAATATACCCATCACTTAAAACATTCTTATCATGATTCATATGCATAGAAGTATCATTAAATTTGGCATAAGAAGAGTTATTCTCATTAATAGTAATTGGAGTGAGATTATTATCAAGAATTTGAACATGGTAAACAAATTGCATATTAAGGGAATTGTTTTTGGTAATCCAATCATGACTATGACAAGTTTCATAAGGATAGTTAGAACCTATATCATAGCATTCTTTATAATAATCATCGGAGATCGGGGGCACGGTGTCATCATAGGAAATAGAATAGTTATCTTTCACAGATCGGTTTATCCGTGTCCACACCATCATTGTTATTAGAAGGAGATGTATCAAGAACATCATGACCAGTAGCTAAAGGATTTTCAAACACCTCTTCCCCAAGCTTAGAGCTTTCTATATCATTATGGGAGGAAGCATGGATAGCACTCGACACTATGGCAATTATTATCATCATTTTCAGAATTAGTTTCCCGGAGATTTGTAATATCAAAAGTAGTGTGCTCATTCAAATCATGATCGCTAATGTATGTAAAGGGCATAGGAAGATCATCGTATTCAGATTCATTATCATAATAATCATTAGGAGCAACATACTTACGGTTACCTAGCGTTATCTCATTCACGCGGGGATACGCCGTTACCTCTTTCTTTTTATTCTCCTTCTTCTTCTTCTTCTTCTTCTTCTTCTTCTTCTTCTTCGTTCCCTTCTTCTTGTTCCCTTCTTTAGGAGGAAGAGGCTTGAAGGGTGGCTTGTCCGCATAACCTGATTTACTTTCAGAAACAATAGAAGAAACTTGGGAGGATCCCTCCTTTTCATTAATTAGTTGAAAACACACAGCGGTCCTATCATATTTTGGCAAGGTGTCATCTTCTAAAATATTTTGTATGTAAGTATTTGTATGGCTATTATCAATGCAATAATAAAAACACCCATGCAGGACATCATCAATATCAAGATCACTCATATGCAACAAAGAGATTTTTCTTGACAGTTCCTCACACCCCAAAAATAAAGTAAGTTCATCATGTTGATTAGGAGTAATTTCATCATCACAATACAAATTTGCAGCACTCATTGGGTTCAAATTATCATTGGAGGAGCATTGAAAATTAAAATGACCCACTTCATGGCAAACTTCACAAATAAAAGGATAGAGGGCACAAACTTTTTAACCAAGATCATCTAGAGCCCTAAACCACTTTCTAGTTTTTTCATTAGCATGATGGATACAATATTCATCTTCGATTTGATTAATTCCACAAGGTCTATGTATTCCACAAAAATTAACATGCTTATAGGAAATAGCATTCTTAGGAGTTTGAGCATGCTTATTACAATAATTAACAACAATTTCATTCTTCATGCAAGCCTCTTTAAAAGGTTCATGATGCTTATCAAAATTCTTTTTAGGCAATTCAAAATGAGAAGCAAAGGCTTTATAAAGATTTGCAGCAACTTGAGAGTCAAGACCATAAGTAGCACTCATATTTCGAAATTTATCGGTATCCATAAAAGTTTCAATGCATTCATAATCATAATTTATACCGACTCTTTACCTTTGTCGTTCTCCCAATCTTCAGCGTTCTCCTTAATCCGATCAAGAAGGTCCCTTTTAAACTCTTCTTTGTTGCGCGTGAATGATCCAGAACAAGTAGCATCCAGCAAGGTCATATCTTGAAAAGAAAGTCTTGCATAGAAGTTATCAATGATGATATTACCTGGAAGCTCATGATTGGGGCATTTGAGCATTAAAGACTTCAATCTCTCCCATGCTTGGGCAATACTCTCTCCATCATGAGGCCAGAAATTATATATTCGGTTTCGGTCTTTGTGAATTTCACTTGGAGGATAGAATTTAGAATAAAATAGAGGCACAATGTCCTTCCAATCAAGAGAATGCTCATCCTTCAGCAGTTTATGCCAATGTGTCGCTTTACCAGACAACGACATAGAGAATAATTTCTTCTTCACTTCATCCATAGAGATACCTGCACACTTGAATAACCCACATAATTCATGCAAAAACAGTAAATGATCTCCAGGATGCACGGTTCCATCCCCTTCATAGCGGTTATCCATAACACGTTCAATAATTTTCATAGGTATTTTATATGGAATACTTTCGGTAGGTGCATTTAAAATATCACAAGCATCATTAGAGTTATCGCATATGGGAGATAAAGTATTATCGAGCAAATTTTCTCCCCTAAAGATGGGAAGCTAAAAAGATCACAAAAACTAGCTTCCCCAAGCTTAGACTTCTCCATAGCATTAGCGAGTAATTGCATTCATACTAATAACATCGCTACTAGCATGCGAATAAGGTTCCATTGGTTTTTTAATGTTCGCACCAAACAATTCTAAATCAGGAAAAAGATTAAAAAGCTCACCAAATTTTTTGTTGTTTTCCATTATGCCTAACTAGTGAAAATAAAAACAAGAAACAAATAGATGCAATTGCAGGATCTAAAGGAAATAGCTTCGAGCACTCACACACCGGCAACAGTGCTAGGAAATAGCTTAGTAGTCGGAGGATGTGAATACCTTTTACCTTACCTCCCCGGCAACGGCGCCAGAAAAGTGCTTGATGTCTACGGGAGCTTCTATTCTTGTAGACGGTGTTGGGCCTCCAAGAGCGAGAGGTTTGTAGAACAGCAGCAAGTTTCCCTTAAGTGGATCACCCAAGGTTTATCGATCTCGGGGAGGAAGAGGTCAAAGATATCCCTCTCAAGCAACCCCTGCAATCACGATACAAGAAGTCTCTTGTGTCCCCAACACACCTAATACACTTGTCGGATGTATAGGTGCACTAGTTCGGCGAAGAGATAGTGAAATACAAGTAGTATGGATGTATATGAGTGGTAATAGCAATCTGAATAAAATATGGCAGCGAGTAAACATGCAACATAACAGTAAATAAACGGAGATTCGATGTTTGGAAACAAGGCCTAGGGATCATACTTTCACTAGTGGATACTCTCAACATTGATCGCATAATAAATAACTCTTTCTCTTATGTGCTACATACACTCTTTTGTTGAATGATGAACACATTGCGTAGGATTACACGAACCCTCAATGCCGGAGTTAACAAGCTCCACAATTCAATGTTCATATTTAAATAACCTGAGAGCATAATAGATCATTGCAAGATAAACCAAGAACTAACATAGTGCACACACTCGTCCACATTACACTATGAAGGAGGAATAGATCACATCAATACTATCATAATGATAATTAACTCCACAATCTACAAGAGATCATGATCATAGCCTACGACAAGAACCACACGGTGCACACACTAGTCACCTTTACACCAAGCAGGAGGAATAGACTACTTTAATAACATCACATGAGTAGCACATAAACTAGTAGCGATACAAAGCTCATCATATGGATCTCAATCATGCAAAGCAATTCACGAGATCATTGTATTGGAGTACAGAGAGAGATTAACCACATAGCTACGGTAGAGCCCTCAGCCCCAGGGGTGGATTACTCCCTCCTCATCATGGAGACAGCGATGGCGGTGAAGATGGCGGCGGAGACGGCGGTGGAGATGACTCCGGGGGCAATTCCCCGCCCCGGCGAGGTGCCGGAACAGAGAGTTCTGTCCCCCGACTTGGAGTTTCGCGATGGCGGCGGCGCCCCTGGAGTCTTTCTGGAGTTTCGTCAAGAGTTACGGTGTTTTTAGGTCGAAAGGGATTTTATAGGCGAAGAGGCGGCGCAGGGGGGCACCTGGGGGCTCCCCACCACAGGCCGGCGCGAGCCCATGCCAGGCCGCGCCGCCCTATGGTGTGGTGGCCCTCTGGCCCCTCTCCGACTCTTCTTCGGTGTTCTGGAGCCTTCCGGGAAAAATAGGAGGTTTGGTCTTCGTTTCGTCGAATTCCGAGAATATTGCCCGAACAGCCTTTACGGAACCAAAACAGCGAGAAAACGGAACCGGCACTGTGGCATCTCGTCAATAGGTTAGTTCCGAAAAACGCATAAAAATGATATAAAGTGTGAACAAAACATGTTGGTATTGTCATAAAACAAGCATGGAACATCAGAAATTATAGATACGTTGGAGACGTATCAGTCATAGACTCTGACACCCCATATAATACCATGAACAGGTCCCTTGACATCTTGTACCGGCGCCGAAACATTTTTTTCGGGAACACTGGATCGGTGCGGTGGAAGTAGTCGTTGTGGAGCTGGAGGTGCCCTTCCACTCTATTGCACGACAAGTTTTTGAGCGGCCCTTCACAGAGCCACGGTGCACCGGCATCTGGCTGACATTGTGCTCGTGGAGGATGGAAGCCGCAACTGTAGCCATGATCTGCGTCGTGTGATTGGACTCTTCGTCGGAAGAGGAGTCCATGACATAAGCGCGAAACTTTTGGCGTCGAAAGATCTTTCCTGGCTCTCTATGGTGTTGCTGATTGACAGAATCTTCCTCCGCCATCTTTCTTCATTCTTTATGATTATTCTAAGCGCATCTTTAGCGGGCAGATAATTGGGTTCTGGCCTGTCGAAAACAATCTGCGCAGATAGGCAGATCGGTTCGTGCACGCTCCAGCGGGCAACACAAACGGAGAGAGCCGTCCGGCGTGACGCGTCGGTCCACCAAATTCGGGGAGTCAATGAGTCTGTGCAGAAGTTGCGCGGACAACGCACGTGCCATGGGCCCGCTTGGAAGCGACCCCTGAGGACTACGACGAGAACGCTGCCACGACCACCGCCTTGGAGCCGTCCAGGATCGACGAGGAGGCCAACTGGTCCTGGCCAGGGATGGAGCGCGTCATCCAGCACACGGCGATGGTCGCGGATCACGTCGCCTCTCTGCCACCGCCACCACCACTGCCGCCGCAGACGTGTGGGGCAACTAGATGGTGCCGCCTCCTCCACAATATGTGCCGACATACACTCCCCCCACTAGTAGAAAAACGCTCATCTGTACCGGTTCCATAGGGGCATTAGTACCGGTTTTGCAACCGGTACAAATTATTCGGCACTAAAGCCCCCCCCCCCCTTTCGTACCGGTTGCTTACGAACCGGTATAAAAGGGGCCTCCACGTGGGCCACCAGGAGAGCTCAGGGCTAAGGATCTTTGGTACCGGTTGGTAATACGAACCGGTACCAAAGGTTCCCCCCCGGCGGGGAATTTGCCCGTATCTCGCCGCGGCGAAGAATTGAAGTTTTAGGGTTTTTGGAGGGGTTTAGGGATATCGGTTTGTTTCATATCGCGTCGATGCACCGAAACGCGTTTGGGTTTATTGAAGTACATGAAGATCAATATGATGCATAGCAAGTTGGTGCATATAATATAACACACATGTAATTGCATAAGATCGCAAATTAAGAAGCACTATGCATGAAGATCGATCTTCATGCATAGTAGTGGTACTCTCCGAGCCGTACTCTATATATTACATGTAGCATAGTGGTACTCTTCGAGTCAACTATATATGTAACATGTACATCTTCATTCATAGTGGAACTCGCGAATGGTGGTATGACGTCTCGAAGGAAGAATCCCGCCAATTCCTCGGCTATTGCTATGAAGCGGTCATCGATTGAGAGCTTGTTCCGCTTTGTTGCCAACTATAAAAGAATAAGATACAAATGAGTACATGAGATATGTGTGTGTGTATATATATATTCAAACCACAATGAAACAACTATTACCGAAACTCAGCACAACTTATGATAAGAAAACAAATTTGTGAATATTGTTTTCGTACCTCTTTATTTCTTGCATTATTAATTCTCTCGTCGACAATTTCGTGGATGTACTCGCAAACGTAGAATCCACGAGAGATCAGTCCCTTGTGGTTGTTGCGGGCATTTCTTTACAAGAATATAAGTCAATCAAACAATAGTCAAGTATGATAATTAAAGTTGTGTGGACCTAGGTAGTACTACTTACTTTCGCCTTCCATCGCAGCCTCCGTGGCCATTCATGGGACGTATCTTCCTTGATGAAAGTTGCCCATACGCTGCCCGACAAAAGAAAATGCATAAAAGAGTTATCAATTAGTTCATAGCAGGAAATTAACGAAACAAACCGATAACAATTAAAATTACCTTTTGAGCATTAAATAACAAGACAAGTATAGTTCCGGTTCTTTGCTTAGTGAGTCAAAGACTTCAACTTCTCCAGTTTGCATATTGATGACGAGAAGAATAAAGTGAAACCTACGCACGTATAAATATGTAGTGTCATATATATAAGGCATTAGTTAAAATTTTGACATACGGTGAGCAAAATATAATGTGTTATAAGACGAGTAAGACTCACTTGGAAGTTGTAAGGCCAAATTATTAGGTTTTTGTCACGTTGTCGCTTCAAAAACCTTAGCAAAGTCTCCGGTGTATCCTTGTTATAGACGGGATCTTCTATGGTTTTAACATGCATTGTGTGCGGATCAATGAACCCAATGTTCGTGATTTCATCCCTTTTGCATTCGAGTATCTTCGATCTGCATAATATAGCGCACAAAGGATTATAATCTGCAGACAATGAACGAGAGCTGAGCTAAAGACTTCTCAAATTAAATAAATCACTTACGGACAATAGGAACCGATGATAGATTTGTCGAGGGCCCGGAGATTGTATAAGCTGGAAAAGCTCGTTGAAGTCAACGTTCACACAGTATTCCCGGAAGTAGTGCTCTTCCCTAACTCGCACCATGATAGTCTCGATCCCTTCCTTTGAGGCATTAAGGTACCACGAATGCAAGCTACGCATACGTGTTGGTAGCTTCTCGAGATTCTCGACCAAATCTTTCCCTTGAACAAATTGATATGCTTGTTCAGCCAAGGCGTAATCGGTTGTTTCTTGTCGAGAACTTTGAACGGCCTTCCCGTCAAACACCTTGAGAGGCTCGACCGATTGAACGGGTTGTTGTCCGAGCTGGTAGACTTGGTGTATCCCTTTTATCTCCCTGATACCCGATTTAACGGGTTTTGTCGCCTCGATCATCTTGTCATACGACCTTTCAATAGAACGCCTATAGTCGGATGGCGGCGATGGTACGGGGTCATATAGATTCTCAACGGTACGCACAACTTTCTCCCGATCTAGTGTCTTCTCGAAAGGTATCTCTCGGCACTTTCGGTGCAAAAATTTCTTCACCTCGGCCCGAACGGCCTCCGCGTTTTCCTGCGGAGTTTTTTCCCAAGGTAACTTCTCGGTAGGCGGCAGTTTTTTCTCCTTTCTAGCTTTCTTCCTAGGCGGCGTACCGTTCCGCTTAACCGGACGCCTGTCTTACGCGGAGGATCTCGAGATGGTGGACTCACGCTGGGGTCCCTCTCGGGTAGGTGTGGACTTGGCTGCTCACCGGGACCGCCACCGGGAGGAGTCGATGGCATTTGCTGCTCATGTGTAGGAGTCGGTGGCCTTTGCAAAAGGACGACGTACTTCTTCGGCCATAGGGCGAAACCGTGCTTGACATCGGCCGGTGTCCTCTCATCTTCACCTCTAGGAATATCAAGCTCCACTTTTTCAAAACCCGAAACAACTTCATCCACCCCGACACGAACACAACCAGGTGGAATGGGCATATGATGGTGCATTGCTCCATCTTCACTTGGGTACACATAGCCGACCGCCACCTTAACGGACGCGGTCCTGATTAACATATGTAGCTCGCAATCTGTCTTCTCCGTGACATAATCCACGGGGTAGCTTCCTCCACATCCGTCAAGATGCGAGGAACCGACACTGCTTCTTCGCTGAGATGGGGCAGCATCGGCTTGTGGATCCTTTAGAAACAGCGGCTGATCAGGTGCCCTCTGATTTCTCTCAAGAGCCTCCACCCTAGATAACAACTCCGTTACAATGTCGGCGTCCTTCTTCTTCTTTCGCGAACGGCTTCTATAAGTGTCAGCGCTGTCCGGCCACGCTTCCTTCATGGTGAGACACTGGGCGAGCTCGTACCCGTCCAACATGTTCGGGGTTCCCCGGAGCGAGTGTCGGCTCGTCATTCTCTCGATCGGGAATGTACTCTCCCTTTCGACCTTGTCAATTGCATCTACAAGCTTCGGTACAATTGCCTCAATTTTGTCCTTCCATTTTCCCTTCGCAATGATCAACCCCTGTCTTTGGGTCCAACCCCGCCCCATGAGCGAACAGCCATAACTTGGACCGTTCGGGCCGGTCCCATGTCCGTGGAGTGATTCCATGATCCATCGGTTTATTCTCAAACGCTGTCCACTTCGGAATGGCACTCTTGTAGCCACCCGACCCCAAATGATGCGGAAGTTTCTTCTTTGCGGCATTTTCGGTATTTTTCTTCGATCGGGACACAAAAGTAGACGATTGCTTATACTCCTTAAATGCGGCCCGAGTGATCTTTTATCTTCACTAGATTATCATCGAATACTGGATCTTCATTCTTATATTTGTCCCATAAATTTTTCTTGAAGGTCCGGAATTGTATGGCCATCTTCTTCCATGTCCATTCCTTGACTTTATTCTTCCGGCCTTCCGTCATGTCTTCCGGTAGGCTGAACTTTGTCATGAGCGTGTCCCAAAGAAATTTTTTCATCGCGTCGTTGACATAACTAGCACCACTCTCCGGGTTCTTCGGCTTATGCCACTCTTGAATGCTGATCGGTACATGGTCCCTAACAATAACTCCGGATTGATTTGTAAATTTGCGGCAAAACTCCTTGGGCTCCACTGGTTCACCATTAGCGTTGAATGCCGTGAGGGCTAACCTGACCTCGCACTTTAGCACCCGCGTCGGGCCTCGTTTTGTTCTAACGAGACTTGCTCGATGATCCGGAAGGCTAAAAGAAAAAATTATTCGTTAATAAGTGCAATACAAATAAATGAATGCATCTAGGGATGAACATATAGACTAATTGATACATAGATATACACCTCGCCGAGTTTGTGATGGACACTTCGTTGTCTCTTCTAACTTGTTCAGACTCAAGTCCCTCGCCGAAATCATTCGGAAAGTCTTGGAAATCGTTGTCTTCTCCATCGTCGGGTTCCGGACCACGGGCACTCTCATAGATCAATTGCTGCACCGCTTCTTCCCCCTCCTCATCTCGGACGAAGGTGCCGTCCTCCATACCTCAATGTCACTACAAAATTAAGAAAGCAATTAGAAAACAATTCAAATGAAGAAAGCAAAAACCCTAACACTCGGCGCTCCTCCTCTCGCTCTTCTCTATTTTTGTCGACCCTAACCCTAACACTCGGCGCTCTTCTCTCTATGTCGCGGCGGCACCGCCACGGACTCGGCACCGCTACAGACCCTAACCCTAACACTCGGCGCTCGTCCTCTCGCTCTTCTCTCTTTTCTCGACCCTAACCCACTTGCTGGAGCCGGCGTACATGTTGGAGAGTTGCACGTGGGCATCGCCTTTCACTTCTCCTTTCACTTCCATCTGCTCTCTCTCTCTCTCTCTCTGATTCGTAAAATTGCAGCCCATAAACACTTTTAGTCAAAATTCTTATAAAGTATCCTATGTTTTTTTCTTCAAAAACTCAAATGTCCTTGCAAATCCTATAGAAAACTAAAATTTGTACTCCGTATTGTATTTGTATTCGGCAAAATCTTCTTCATTCCGTGGCGAAAACGACCAGCCCCAGCCCCGAGACCCGGTAAGATCCTCGCCCGGCCACTCGCAGCCCCGCCCGCACGTCACTCACCTCCACTGTCCCGGCCGGCGCCTTGACTCCACGCCCGCCGTCGCCATCGACCTGCGCGAGGACGCGGCCGAGGCCGCCGTGCGCGCGGTCGGGTGCGGGTACGACCTCACCGACGACCTGCGCCTCAGTTCAGCACGGCCTACGCATTTCATCGAACACCCTAAGGGCGTGGGCATCCAGCAGCGCGCGGAGAAGACGGCGGAGAAGCTCTTCGTGGTCGGCCGCCTCGTCGGCGACGCCGACGACGTGCACGCCCTGCACGAGAGCGGAGAGCTCCGGCGCGTCGTGGCCGGGGCGCCGCTGCTGCCACCCACGCCGTGCGCGTCCTGCGGCGGCCAGGGGGCTCTTCACGACATTTAATCGAACATGTTGGGGGCGTGATGGGAGAGGGAGGCAGCGAGCGCCGCGGCCATCAGCGCGCGCGCGGCGGGCTCCTCCCGGCGAGGCGCACGGCGGCCAGAGAGGCGAGGGAGGCGAGGCGAGGCGAGGGAGGAGCGCTCACCTTGGGTTGCCGGCGCGCGGAGAGGTAGAGCGGCGGGCGGCGGCGCGGGCGACGCGGCGGCCGGCGCGCGGAGAGGTAGGTGGCGTGGCTCTGCAGGCAACGACGACGGCGGCGGCGCGTGGAGAGACGGCCGGGCGCGTGGAGAGGCGGCGGCGCGTGGAGAGGCGGCGGCGCGTGGAGCTGCGAGCGACGGCGAGGCTCTGTGTCCGCGCGGGCGACGGCGGCGAGGCTCTGTGTGCGGGCGGTTCTGCTGGATTTGGGGGAAATTGCCCCGCGCCGCTAAGTCATAACTAGGGGGAAGACCCTTTGGTACCGGTTGGTACCACCAACCGGTACGAAAGGCCTTTCGTACCGGTTGGTGATACCAACCGGTACCAAATGTATTTTTTTGTTTTCTTTTTCTTTTGCTTTGTTTTCTTTTCTTTTGCTTGTTTTCTTTTCTGTTTCTTTTTTTTCTGTTTATTTTTCTTTTCTGTTCCTTTTTTTCTTTTCTATTTCTTATTTTCTATTTCTTTTTCTATTTCTTTTTCTATTTCTTATTTACTGTTTCTTTTTCTATTTCTTTTTCTATTTCTTATTTACTGTTTCTTTTTCTTTTCTTTTTCTTTTTCTTTTTCTTTTATGTTTCTTTTTTTTTCTATCTCTTATTTTCTATTTCTATTCTTTACTCCCGCCACGACGCCGTCCGCGCGGGAAAGTTTCCCGCCACGTACGACGTCGCGCGGGAAACTTTCCCGCCACGCCGCCGCGCGTGGGAGAAAAAAGGCGGGAAAGAAAGGGCGGGAATGAAATTTTATTACGATTGAACTCGAATTAAAAGTACATAGCTTAACTGAAAATTAAAGATACATGACCAAATTCTACCGGGGAGTCATTCGGTCATACTCCTGCCTAGCCTCGTAGTACTCGCCACTCTGTAGTCGTCGTAGTCGCCGTCATCATCGTCGGCGGCATCGGGGTCGCGGTACTCGAACGTCGGCGGGTGAGCACGCGTGGGCTGGGACCGAGGGTAGCGCAGGCGGGGGCCACGGTAGGCCATGACGCCACTGGAGAGTCCGGCCGCGCCACCACAGCCGACGGCCGGCCTCGTTGAAGTTCGGAGGAGGCGGGCCGCCCTCCTCGTGCTCGGCAAGCGCCCTCTCACGCCGATTGATGAAGAAGCTTTCCCAAGTCGGGCTGTAGTCGGGATGCCACCGGGGATTCCTCCGCTGCTGCGGCGTGAGCTCGAAGTAGTAGTGGTTCGTGATGGCCATCTCGCGCGCCACACCTAGAGGGACTGGAGGGACCGGTACGCCTCCGACGCTTAGCAACCAGCCGGTCGGGACGCGGTAGCCGGGCGGGCAGGGGTAGTTCGAGGCGCAAAGCGCCTCCGCCTCCCGGGGGGTTAGAGATGCGATGGAAGCCATGGGAGAGAATGATGAGGTTTGCGAGATATGAGTCTAGATGTGATATGTAAATGGTGGCCAAGCCTACATATATATAGTGAAAAAATGGCGGGAAGACAGAGGCGGGAACCGGTGGAAAGCGCGGGAAGAAAATAGGCGGGAAGACGAGATCGAGGCAAACCTTTAGTACCGGTTGGTGGGTGCAACCGGTACTAAAGCTGTCGGCGAGGATAAGGACGCCCTGCTCGATGAGATAAAGTATGTAGCGCACGACGCCCTGTCGGTGGGATAAGGACGCGTGGGTAACCTTTAGTACCGGTTGGTGGGTGCAACCGGTACTAAAGCTGTCGGCAGGATAAGAACGCTCTGCTCGATGAGATAAAGTATGTAGCGCACGACGCCCTGTCGGTGGGAAATCTCCCGTGGCGGAACTTCTCGAATATGCCCTTGGTGCACATGCCCTATATTAATATCTTACATACAAGCCCGTGACTTAACTAGTAAAACAAGCCAACCATCTCCATTGTTAATATCTTACATACGAGTAACATCATTACACAAAAGTGATTTCCATATTGAGATACACAAGTTATGATCCCTATATGTAGCTAGCTAGTCTTCTGAGTTTTCTTCGCTCGTTTCCCTTTCTTCTTCTTGCGACGCAACCATGGACAATCTTCATTGTTTAAGATGATGCTTGGGTCAATTTTTACCTTGAAGGGTGGAATATCGTCAAACTTATTATAATCTTCGACATGTCCGTCTTGTCCTCTACTCCCACGATGTTTCTTTTTCCTGAAAGAACTATGTGCCGCTTTGGCTCATCGTATGATGTGTCCTCTTGCCTTTCTTTTCTTTTTTTCGGTTTGCTAGACATATCCTTCACATAAAAAACCTGAGCCACTTCATCGGCTAGGACGAATGGTTCGGTGTCGTACCCAAGATTCTTGAAATCCACTCGTAGTCATTCCGTACTGCGGGTCTACTGTACCCCGTCTTTCGAGGTTGAACCATTTACACCGGAACAAAGGGACCTTGAAATTAGGTCCATAGTCAAGTTCCCATATCTCCTCTATGTACCCATAATATGTGACCTTGTTCCCATTGCCATCTTCTGCATCAAAGCGGACACCACTGTTTTGGTTGGTGCTCTTTTTGTCTTGGGCCAAAGTGTAAAATGTGTTCCCATTAATCTCGTACCCTTGAAAAGTCGATATAGTAGAAGATGGTTGCTTGGCCAACAAGTACAGCTGCTCGTCATCGGTGACATTCATGAGACGTGTTTGCAACCAACCGCCGAAAGTCTTCATGTGTTCTCCATCAATCCAATCTTCACGTTGCTCCGGGTATTTAGAGCGTAAGATCTCCTTGTGTTCCTCTTTGTACGGAGCCACCAAGATGGAATTAAGTAGAACTGTGTAGTGTGCTTGAGTGAAAGAATGTCCGTCCATACACGTTGCTGATTTCTTTCCTAGCGTGCCTTTTCCACGCAGTCTCCCCTCATAGCGCGATTCGGGAACACCGATCGGCTTAAGGTCGAGAATAAAGTCAACACAAAACTCAATGACCTCCTCTCGTTCCATAGCCCTTGGAGATGCTTCCTTCCGGCCTAGCACGGTTATGAACGTACTTCTTTAAGACTCCCATGAATCTCTCAAAGGGGAACATGTTGTGTAGAAATACGGGACCGAGAACGCCAATCTCTTCGACCGGGTGAACTAGGAGATGTGTCATAATATTGAAGAAGGATGGTGGGAACACCAACTCGAAGCCGACTAGACATTGGACCACATCCTTACGTAAATTTTGTAGAGTAAGTGGATTGATCACCTTCGAGAAATTGCATTGAGGAACGCACATAGCTTCACAATGGGTACTCGAACATTTTCCGGCGAAGCCCCCTCAATGCAACCGGAAGTAATTGTGTCATAATCACGTGGCGGTCATGAGACTTTAGGTTTTGAAACTTTTTCTCCGACATGTTTATTATTCCCTTTATATTCGACGAGAAGCCGGACGGGACCTTGATGCTACTCGGGACTTCAAAAAAGATCTCCTTCTCCTCTTTGGTAAGAGCATAGGCGGCAGGACCTTGATACTTCTCCGGATTCGAGGTTGTTTCCTTCGTGGATACTTTGCTGGTCCTGCCGTGCATCCGGTGTATCTTTTGTCTTCCCATACACGCCCAAGAAGTTTAGCGGGTTCACGCAAAGATTTTTCGTCACGTGCATCACGTCGATTGCGGAGTGAACCTCTAAGAATTTCCAGTAGGGTAGCTCCCAAAATATCGACTTCTTCTTCCACATGGGTACGTGTCCGTCAACATCATGCGGAACAGATTGTCCGCCGGGACCCTTTCCAAAGATCACTTCTAAATCCTTGACCATATCATATATAACTTCCCCATTAGGGCGGGTAGGCTTGGTTCGGTTATCCGCACTCACCTCCGAAATGCTTTCCTCTCTTTCTTACGTGATGTTGTTTTGGAAGAAATCGACGATGCCCCGGGTACACATTCTTGTTTCCCAAATAAATACTATCGAGTCTCACCTAAACGAGTGTGTGCATGCATTGTATCCCTTGTTTGACCGCCACGAAATGTTACCAAGAGCGAGGCCAATCATTGATGGTTACAAATAACAACGCTCGTAGGTTAAATTCCTTTTGTTCGTGCTCATCCCACACAGGTACACCTTCGTCACGCCACAACTCTAAAAGTTCTTCAACCAATGGCCTCGGGTACACATCAATGTCGTTGCCGGGTTGCTTCGGGCCCTGGATGAGCACCGGCATCATAATGAACTTCCGCTTCATGCACAACCAAGGAGGAAGGTTATAGATACATAGAGTCACCGGCCAGGTGCTATGACTGGAGCTCTGCTCCCGAAAGGATTAAAGCCATCCGTACTTAGACCAAATCTTAAGTTCCTTGCGTCATCCGAAAATGACTTGAACTCTCTGTCGATTTTTCTCCACTGCGACCCGTCGGCGGGGTGTCTCGAGCATCACATCTTTCTTACGGTCCTCTTTGTGCCATCGCAACAACTTGGCATGCTCTTTGTTCCGGAACAAACGTTTCAACCGTGGTATTATAGGAGCATACCACATCACCTTCGCAGGAACCCTCTTCCTGGGGGTGGACTCACCCTCAACATCGCCGAGGTCATCTCGCCCGATCTTATACCTCAATGCACTACATACCGGGCATGCATTCAAATTCTCGTACTCCCCGCGGTAGAGGATGCGGTCATTGATGCATGCATGTATCTTCTGCACCTCTAATCCTAGAGGGCGAGACAACCTTCTTTGCTTCGTACGTGCTAGAGGGCAACACGTTCTCCCCGGAAGCATCTTCTTTATTATTTTCAGCAACTTTTCAAATCCCTTGTCGGAAGTACCATTCTCTGCCTTCCACTCGCAGCAATTCCAGCGTGGTACCCAGCTTTTTCGACCATTTTCGCAATTTGGGTACAACAGTTTGTTGTGATCCTCTAACATTTTCTCCAACTTCAACCTCTCCTTTTCATTTCCGCAGTTCATCTTCGCATCAAGAATGGCCCGACCCAAATCGTCATCCGGGTCATCAAAAATCGGCTCATCGAAAATGGGCTCTTCTTCGGCTTCGTCTTCCCCCATTCTACTACCACCGTCTTCGGTGAATAAGGGATAGTTGTCACTATCCTCTTCTTCTTCGTTGTCTTCCAATATAACCCCTCTTTCTCCGTGCTTGGTCCAACAATTATAGCTGGGCATGAAACCATTCTCCAGCAGGTGGACGTGAAGGGTCTTCGAGGTAGAGTAATCCTTCATATTCTTACGGGAACTACATGGACAATACATGAAACCATTCGACTCGCCTGTTTGCCTCAGCCACGTTGAGAAAATAATGCATGCCGATAATGAACTCGGGATGGACCCGGTCACCGTACATCCATTGTCGACTCATCTGCATTTTATATGTATATCAAAAATCATTAAGTACACAACATCATGGATATATGAGTGACCAACTTAATTAATATTCAAGTTCATCACATAAAACTAAGTTTTTTTATAAAAAAGAAGAGGCTCACCGAGGTTGTACGGTGCCGGCTAGGGGACGACGCTAGCGATCGACGGCGGTGAGGACGGGGATGATACTAATTAAAACCTACAAAATATACCATAATTTCAGCTCAAATTGATTATAAAAAAAGTAAAATCCCTAACTTAGGCATTTCATCAAACACCTTGCTAGCACTAGAAAAATAGTACGAGTTAAACTACCAAAGAAATGAGCTAAATTAGGAACGCCGGAAGAAAGGATGATATTGCTAACCCTTGGATAGATGCATGCCGTTAATCTTGTTAAAATGGTGGAGAAAAATAAAGATTATTGGAGTGTGAGAGGTGGATATTTGGAAATGTGAGAGGAGAAGTGAGTATGAGATATGCAGGGAGCTGGGCGCTGCCGCGCGCTCATATAGGCACGAGACCCTTTAGTACCGGTTCCTTACACGAACCGGTACTAAAGGTGCAACCCTGGCCCCACCACCGTCCGGAAATCGAGCCCAAACCCTTTAATACCGGTTCTGTTACGAACCGGTATTAAAGGTCCATAACGAACCGGTATTGATGTCCCACGCACGGAACCGGTATTAATGCCCCCTTTAGTACCGGTTCGTAAGGGAACCGGTACTAAAGGCTTAGATGGATGAGAGGTTTTCTACTAGTGCCCACAGTATACGCAGCCGCTGCAGTACATGTCGTCGGAGGTCCCTGCTTGGGCGCATCAGATGTGGGCGCCTCTGAGGTTCGTCGACCTCGCCACAAATGATGAAGAAGATGGCGACCCTGGAAACTAGGGTTTAGCTTTTTTTCTATGTAAATTATGTTTGAATGAATGAAATCTTTATCAAAATTTTCACACGTTTTTTAAAATTATTGAGATTTGTTTGCCTCCGGTATGCGGAGCAAGTTAGGCTTCATTCTTATTAATGAGTGTTTTCAAGATTATTTTAGGTTCCTATTTTAGGGCCTAGAACCACAAACTATTTTGGGACGAAGTTGAGCACTTGCTGAAACTATGTGCAAAACGCTGCAAAATATTATATTTTGGTGTAGATTATCTATTTACTGTTTGTTTTCACATACCATGTCTATTCTCATGTCCCTTCTGATCTGGGCTCATTTTACTTCTGAATGGCCTTTATGTGTGCTGGCCTGAGCACAAGGGAGCAGCAGCCATGCAATATTGAACGGACGGCATTGGGCGTGCCCAAGGTAGTGCCTAACTTGTTGGTTGTAGGTTAGAGAATCTGCGCCGAAGTTTACCGTGTAGATAAGTGGTGAGAGACATGAGTGCGCCCCACAACTTGCATCTTGGAAGCACATCAAACACCCTGACTTCCATTTCTGTTGGGACTAGTTTGAGGCGATGTGGTGACCAATCGAAGTGCAGAATTTAACACACACGCACACCTCATGTTTACATATCTATGCTCCAATGGGCCATGTTTTAAAAATGTAGAAAAAGGCCCGAGACATCCAAACACACCAATGCTGAATATATGGCAGCGGAGCAAATTGATGATCCTAAACTCAGCTAATTATTTATAAATCAATTATTTTTTAAGAAAGTGGATCGAATGGAGGAAGTCAAATCAGATTATATTGGTGGGACTAGTCTTTTTTAATTAGCATTTCAGCATTACTGCACCAATTTGTGTTGTTTCTTTGTTTTGTTTATGTTTTGTTGTTTTGTCTTGTATTTAGCCTAAACTCTACTTTGCGAATGCATGCCTACGTAGCTCAGCGAGACCCCGCCATTTAATCTTCACTTAGAACAATTTAAATCGAACATAAGTTACAGATAAAAACAAAGCATATTGAGGAGGACGGTCCAAGGAATTGTTTTGCCTACATCAAACAAAACTAACTAAAATTTATACTGAACTCTTATAGTTTTTGGAAAAGCTTCAATATTACCGAGTGTATTTTTCATTCTTTATTTGACATAGTTAGCATCGCAACATGAAGTTTAGTTCCGGTGTTCTTTAATATATAGTTGTAATCTATATAGTAAAAAAACTTGGGTTGTGCTAATTTTATATTGTATTTATAATATTTTAACAATTTGCATAAATAACATAGTGTATATGTATATATGTACAAATCTGTGAAGGGTTCGATCTACGAAAACATCGTAATAGTGATTTCTAGTATATGATTAGGCAACATATTTTCTGAAATTTCTAGTGTATGAACTGGACTGTTGGCATGTTTCTGTTTTGGTGGTCACATGTGATGTGCAAGTTACCATAGGTTCAACAGTAAGTTGAAAGTATGAGCATGATCTGTACATGGTATTGAGGCAGCATCTCATTTTTCCCGAAATGGAGACATAGCCCCGGCCTCTACACCAAGTGATGCATATAAGCTTTTATTATCTTACTAAAGCATCTGAGTTTGTTGTGTATGTGGGGGGGGGGGGGGAGGGGTGTCATGTGGTGGTATTGAGGCAGCATCTCATTTTTCCCGAAATGGAGACATAGCCCCGGCCTCTACACCAAGTGATGCATATAAGCTTTTATTATCTTACTAAAGCATCTGAGTTTGTTGTGTATGTGGGGGGGGAGTAATTTGTGCCTATTGGTTCACTCTCTACTGTTGTGCATCATGCGGTTTGCGGTAGGGTGGCAAGTAGAATGGGATGCAGGAAAAACTTTCCTTCTGACCATGCTTTAATTCTTAAACTTTCTATTATTTTTACGCTAATTTACCTTTTTTTGGGGCGGATTGTGGGTGCCGGTGGCCACCCTAGTTTCCGGTGCATATGCTCTGTTGTAATAACTCTGTAGAAACGACTGCTATAAGCTTCATTAGTGAAACCGTGGGGACGCAATATTTACTAAAAGGGTATGAATAGGGCTTAGTTTAATAAGAGTTAAGTTAACTCTCACTAGTTTGTTGATTTGTATTATTTGCCCTAATCTATTCATTAATATACACGTATATTATTTAGCTTTTTTTTAGATAACCCCTATTGTTTAGCTAAACCGTGGCATGCATATGCGACTCGCTTTTGATATGCATGGTAGTTTGGCTTCCCGTCCCCCTTAGGTGGTTGTCTATTTTTTCGTTTATTGGAAATTTTAAGCATCACACTTGGAACTGGAAAAAATCTAGTTGTAACTGCACTTGCAACTGAAAAAATCACAAGTGCAACCATATTTACAACTGAACAAAATTGGTATAACATTTTCATAATTTAAGCATTTCGATAAATTATCGGTTGCAACACGAAAATCTCTCAGTTGCAACCATACTTGCAACTAGAGAAAATCTTGGTTGCAAAAACAGATACAACTAGATAGAAATTCTCGGTTGCAACCATACTTGCAACTGGAGGAAGTCTCGGTTGCAACTGTACTAGCAACTGAAAAAGTCTAGTTGCAACGATACATGCAACTCGAAAAAAAACTAAGTTGCAACTCTATTTGCAACTGCAAAACATAATCTCAATTGCAACCATACTTGCAGCCGGGAAAAAAATCATTACTAAAGAAAGTCTTATTTGCAACCACACTTGCAACAAGAAAAAAAATCAGTTGCAGCTCCAGTTGCAACTGTAATTTTTTTTTAATTGCAACCACATTTACAACAAACTGTTTTCAAAAGAAACACAAAAAATCTCGATGACAACCCCACACAGCGGAAAAATCTACTAATCGGACCACTGATTCGTCCGGTTAAAGTGCTCCTATTTAAAAGTACAAAATAAGACAAATTGTATAGCTACCATATATAAATATAGTATAAAACCTGTCCATGTCTGGTTTTAGCATCAAGCAACAATAGCCGAGTTGGTTACTACTGTAGTCTGCTCCGCTTGAGTAACCTAAAGATCGAGCCTACAGCAAAAGCAAAGCGTGAAAAAAAGCTCTAAACTAAATCTCAGTATACCGAGAATTACCAAGTCCGTTACCAAAAAGAAAAGTAAAAAAAAAATCAGCTGCGATCCATCCATCAGGGGCGTGTTTGGTAGCCTGGGTGTCCCTTTCGCATCGGCCTAGCATTTTTCGGGCCGTTTGGTTCCCTGTCTTAGACGCGTTCTGGCATAGCATGCACCCCTGGGACAGGTCCCGGAGGAACGCCCAGTTTAACAGTTTCTCCACGGCTACGCCCTAGCGAGGCAAAAATCGACAACGTCGTTCATGCAGAAGCTCCGCCTCGGCATGGCAGGAGAAGCCGAAATCCCAGCAGCGTTGCGCGGCAAAGGTAGGGGTAACCTCCCACTTCGGTTACCCTCTGCATTCTTCACAACTGGATCCTAGGTTGGAGCAAGGATGAGTTCTTCGAAGAGGTTATTGATACACGTACAACACGCGTCCGTTGGGAACCCCAAGAGGAAGGTGTGATGCGTACAGCGGCAAGTTTTCCCTCAGAAAGAAACCAAGGTTTATCGAACCAGGAGGAGCCAAGAATCACGTCGAAGGTTGATGGCGGCGGGATGTAGTGCGGCGCAACACCAGGGATTCCGGCGCCAACGTGGAACCTGCACAACACAACCAAAGTACTTTGCCCCAACGAAACAGTGAGGTTGTCAATCTCACCGGCTTGCTTGTAACAAAGGATTAAATGTATAGTGTGGATGATGATTGTTTGCGAGAAAACAAGTAGAACAAGTATTGCAATAGATTGTATTCAATGTAAAAGAATGGACCGGGGTCCACAGTTCACTAGAGGTGTCTCTCCCATAAGATAAATAGCATGTTGGGTGAACAAATTACAGTCGGGCAATTGACAAATAGAGAGGGCATGACAATGCACATACATGATATGATGAGTATTGTGAGATTTAATTGGGCATTACGACAAAGTACATAGACCGCTATCCAGCATGCATCTATGCCTAAAAAGTCCACCTTCGAGGTTATCATCCGAACCCCTTCCGCATTAAGTTGCAAACAACGAGACAATTGCATTAAGTATGGTGCGTAATGTAATCAATAACTACATCCTCGGACATAGCATCAATGTTTTATCCCTAGTGGCAACAAGACATCCACAACCTTAGAACTTTCCGTCACTCGTCCTGCATTTAATGGAGGCATGAACCCACTATCGAGCATAAATACTCCCTCTTGGAGTTAAGAGCAAAAACTTGGCCAGAGCCTCTACTAATAACGGAGAGCATGCAAGATCATAAACAACACATAGGTAATAGATTGATAATTGATACGTCTCCAACGTATCTATAATTTCTGATGTTCCATGCTTGTTTTATGACAATACCTACATGTTTTGCTTGCACTTTATATCATATTATGACATTTATTGGACTAACCTATTAACAAGATGCCACAGTGCCGCTTCTGTTTATTATGTCCGTTTATTGCGAGAAAAGGCCCAAAAACCAAAGTGCTCGGAAAAATCCGGAAAAATTACAGAAATTCTATTTCGCCGGAAGACTCACGGAGCCGGAAGGGCAAGCCGGGGGAGGCCCGGGGCCTCCTCCCCATAGGCCGGCGCGGCCTGGAGGGTGGTCACCCCACCCTATTGTGTGGGCCCCTCGGGACTCTTCCGACTCCGACTCTTCGCCTATTTAAGCCGTCGTGACCTAAAACTTCGACACCTCTTGACGAAACTCCAGAAAGACTCCAGGGGCGCCGCCACATCGCGAAACTCCAATTCGGGGGACAGAAGTCTCTGTTCCGGCACCCTGTCGGGACGGGGAATTGCCCCCGGAGTCATCTCCACCGCCATCTCCACCACCATCTTCACCGCCATCGCTGTCTCCATGATGAGGAGGGAGTAATCCACCCCCGAGGCTGAGGGCTCCGCTGTAGCTATGTGGTTCATCTCTCTCCCTTTGTGATCTAGTTGAATATCATCTATGTGCTACTCTAGTGATGTTATTAAAGTAGTCTATTCCTCCTCCACGGTGTAATGGTGACGAGTGTGTGCATCGTGTAGTACTTGGCGTAAGGCTATGATTGTGATCTCTTGTAGATTATGAAGTTAACTATTGCTATGATAGTATTGATGTGATCTATGCCTCCTTCATAGTGTGATGGTGACGGTGTGCATGCTATGTTAGTTCTCGGTGTAATTGTGTTGATCTATCTTGCACTCTAAGGTTATTTAAACATGAATATCGAATATTGTGGAGCTTGTTAACTCCGGCATTGAGGGTTCACGTAATCCTACACAATTAGTGGTCTTCATCATCCAACAAAAGAGTGTAGAGTAGTCCTATTATGTGATCATTGTTGAGAGTGTCCACTAGTGAAAGCGGGATCCCTAGGCCTTGCTTCCAAGCATTGAATCTCCGTTTGTTTACTGTTTTGTTGCATGTTTACTCGCTGCCATATTTCATTCAGATTGCTATTACCACTCATATCCATCCATATTACTTGTATTTCACTATCTCTTCGCCGAACTAGTGCACCTATACATCTGACAAGCGTATTAGGTGTGTTGGGGACACAAGAGACTTCTTGCTTTGTGGTTGCGGGGTTGCTTGAGAGGGATATCTTTGACCTCTTCCTCCCCGAGATCGATAAACCTTGGGTGATCCACTTAAGGGAAACTTGCTGCTGTTCTACAAACCTCTCGCTCTTGGAGGCCCAACACTGTCTACAAGAATAGAAGCACCCGTAGACATCAAGCACTTTTCTGGCGCCGTTGCCGGGGAGGTAAGGTAAAAGGTATTCACATTCTCCGACTACTAAGCTATTTCCTAGCATTGTTGTCGGTGTGTGAGTGCTCGAAGCTATTTCCTTTAGATCCTGCAATTGCATCTTTTTGTTTCTTGTTTTTATTTTTCACTAGTTAGGCATAATGGAAAACAACAATGAGCTTTTTAATCTATTTCCTGAGTTAAGATATGAATTTTTTGATGCGAAAATTAAAAAACCTATGGAATCTTATCTGCATGATAGTAGCAATGTTATTAGTATGAATGCAATTACTGCTAATGCTACGGAAAAGTCTAAGCTTGGGGAAGCTAGTTTATATAAAAATAATCTTTTTTGCCCCTCAGCTTTGGAAGAAATATTTTTCTCTGATAATGCTTTATCTCCCATATGCGATAACTCTAATGATGCTTCTGATATTTTAAATCCACCTGCTGAAAGTGTTTCATATAAAATACCTATGAAAATTATTGAACATGTTATGGATAACCGCTATGAAGGGGATGGAACTGTCCATCCTGGAGATCATTTGCTGTTTTTGCATGAATTATGCGGGTTATTCAAGTGTGCAGGTATCTCTATGGATGAAGTGAGGAAGAAGCTATTCTCTGTTTCGTTGTCGGTAAAGCGGCGCATTGGTATAAATTGTTGAAGAATAGTCATTCTCTTGGTTGGGAGGAAATTGTATCTCTCTTTTATTCTAAATTTTATCCTCCTCATGAAGTGCATATTGATAGGAATTATATTTATAACTTTTATCCTCGTGATGGAGAGAGTATTTCTCAAGCGTGGGGGAGATTGAAGTCACTAATGCTCAAATGTCCCATTCATGAGCTCCCCCGTAATGTTATTATTAATAATTTTTATGCAAGGCTTTTAGGACAACACAAGGACTATCTGGATGCCTGTTCGGAGGGATCTTTCACAAGCAAGGAGGTTGAAGCTAGGTGGGATCTTCTTGATCGGATTGAGGAGAACACTGAAGGATGGGAGAACGACAAAGGTAAAGAGTCAGGTATAAATTATGAGTATGAATGCATTGAAACTTTTATGGATACTACTAAATTCCGAAATATGAGTGCTACCTATGGTCTTGAATCTCAAGTTATTGCAAATCTTTATCAAGATTTTGCCTCTCATTTTGAATTGCCTAAAAAGAATTTTGATAAGTATCATGAACCTTTTAAAGAGGCTTGCATGAAGAATGAAATTTTTGTTAATGATTGCAATAAACATGCTCAAACTCCTAAGACTTCCTATAGGCATGTTAATTTTTGTGGAATGCATAGACCTTGTGGAATTAATCAAGTCGAAGATGAATATTGTATCCATCATATTAATGAAAAAACTAGAAAATGGGCTAGGGCTCTAGATGATCTTGGTAAAAAGGTTTGTGCCGACTATCCTTTTATTTGTGAAGTTTGCCATAGAGTGGGTCATTTTAATTTTCAATGCTCCTCCAATGATAATTTGAACCCCATGAGTGCTACAAATTTGTATTGTGATGATGAAATTACTCCTAATCAGCATGATGAACTTACTTTATTTTTGTGGTGTGAAGAGCTATCAAGAAAAATCTCTTTGTTACATATGAGTGATCTTGATATTGATGATGTCCTGCATGGGTGTTTTTCTTATTGCATTGATAATAGCCATACAAATACTTACATACAAAATATTTTAGAAGATGACACCTTGCCAAAATATGATAGGACCGCTGTGTGTTTTGAACTAATTAATGAAAAGGAGGAATCCTCCCAAGTTTCTTCTATTGTTTCTGAAAGTAAATCAGGTTATGCGGACAAGCCACCCTTCAAGCCTCTTCCTCCTAAAGAAGGGAACGAGGAGAAGGAAGAGAAGAAGAAGAAGAAGAAGAAGGGAACGAAGAAGAAGAAGAAGAAGAAGAAGAAGAAGGAGAATAAAGAGAAAAAGGTAACGACATATCCCCGCGTGAATGAGATAACGCTAGGTAATCGTAAGTATGTTGCTCCTAATGATTATTATGATAATGAATCTTATAACATGTATATCTCATGTTATAAGAAGAAAGCAACACAAAGGAAGAAGAAGAAGGGAACGATATACATGTTATAAGTTGAAAGCAACACAAAGGAAGATTAAGTTTCAGCGGTTGCTTTCAACTTATAACATGTATATCTCATGGATATTGTCAATGTAAAGTAATATAACAAGTGCAATATGCAAGTATGTAGGAATTAATGCACAGTTCACACAAGTGTTTGCTTCTTGAGGTGGAGAGAGATAGGTGAACTGACTCAATATAAAAGTAAAAGAAAGGCCCTTCGCAGAGGAAGCATTGATTGCTATATTTGTGCTAGAGCTTTGGTTTTGAAAACAAGAAACAATTTTGTCAACGGTAGTAATAAAGCATATGTATCATGTAAATTATATCTTACAAGTTGCAAGCCTCATGCATAGTATACTAATAGTGCCCGCACCTTGTCCTAATTAGCTCAGATTACCGGGATTATCGCAATACACATGTTTTAACCAAGTGTCACAAAGGGGTACCTCTATGCCGCCTGTACAAAGGTCTAAGGAGAAAGCTCGCATTTGGATTTCTCGCTTTTGATTATTCTCAACTTAGACATCCATACCGGGACAACATAGACAACAGATAATGGACTCCTCTTTAATGCATAAGCATTTAGCAACAATTAATATTCTCATATGAGATTGAGTATATATGTCCAAAACTGAAACTTCCACCATGATTCATGGCTTTAGTTAGCGGCCCAATGTTCTTCTCTAACAATATGCATGCTCTAACCAATAAATGAGTGGTAAATCTCCCTTACTTCAGACAAGACGGACATGCATAGCAACTCACATGATATTCAACAAAGAGTAGTTGATGGCGTCCCCAGGAACATGGTTATCGCACGACAAGCAACTTAATAAGAGATAAAGTGCATAAGTACATATTCAATACCACAATAGTTTTTAGGCTATTTGTCCCATGAGCTATATATTGCAAAGGTAAAGAATGGAAATTTTAAAGGTAGCACTCAAGCAATTTACTTTGGAATGGCGGAGAAATACCATGTAGTAGGTAGGTATGGTGGACACAAATGGCATAGTGGTTGGCTCAAGGATTTTGGATGCATGAGAAGTATTCCCTCTCGATACAAGGTTTAGGCTAGCAAGGTTATTTGAAACAAACACAAGGATAAACCGGTGCAGCAAAACTCACATAAAAGACACATTGTAAACATTATAAGACTCTACACCGTCTTCCTTGTTGTTCAAAACTCAATACTAGAAATTATCTAGACTTTAGAGAGACCAAATATGCAAACCAAATTTTAGCAAGCTCTATGTATTTCTTCATTAATGGGTGCAAAGTATATGATGCAAGAGCTTAAACATGAGCACAACAATTGCCAAGTATCAAATTATTCAAGACATTTTAGAATTACTACATGTAGCATTTCCCGATTCCAACCATATAACAATTTAACGAAGAAGATTCAACCTTCGCCATGAATACTATGAGTAAAGCCTAAGGACATATTTGTCCATATGAAACAGCGGAGCGTGTCTCTCTCCCACACAATGAATGCTAGGATCCAATTTATTCAAACAAAACAAAAACAAAAACAAACCGACGCTCCAAGCAAAGCACATAAGATGTGATGGAATAAAAATATAGTTTCAGGGAGGAACCTCGATAATGTTGTCGATGAAGAAGGGGATGCCTTGGGCATCCCCAAGCTTAGACGCTTGAGTCTTCTTAAAATATGCAGGGGTGAACCACCGGGGCATCCCCAAGCTTAGAGCTTTCACTCTCCTTGATCATATTGTATCATCTCCCTCTCTTGATCCTTGAAAACTTCCTCCACACCAAACTCGAAACAACTCATTAGAGGGTTAGTGCACAATAAAAATTCACATGTTCAGAGGTGACATAATCATTCTTAACACTTCTGGACATTGCACAAAGCTACTGGACATTAATGGAACAAAGAAATTCATCCATCATAGCAAAAGAGGCAATGCGAAATAAAAGGCAGAATCTGTCAAAACAGAACAGTCCGTAAAGACGGATTTTATTGAGGCACCGAGACTTGCTCAAATGAAAATGCCCAAATTTAATGAAAGTTGCGTACATATCCGAGGATCACGCACGTAAATTGGCATATTTTTCTGAGCTAACTACAGAGAGGCAGGTCGAAATTTGTGACAGCAAAGAAATCGTTTCTCGCGCAGTAATCCAAATCTAGTATGAACCTTACTATCAACGACTTTACTTGGCACAACAATGCACAAAACTAAGATAAGGAGACGTTACTACAGTAGTAAACAACTTCCAAGACTCAAATATAAAATAAAATTACTGTAGTAAAAACATGGGTTGTCTCCCATAAGCGCTTTTCTTTAACGCCTTTCAGCTAGGCGCAGAAAGTGTATATCAAGTGTTATAAAGAGACGAAGTATCAACATCATAACTTGTTCTAATAATAGAATCAAAAGGTAACTTCATTCTCTTTCTAGGAAAGTGTTACATACCTTTGTTGAGAGGAAATTGATATTTAATGTTACCTTCCTTCATATCAATGATAGCTCCAACAGTTCGAAGAAAAGGTCTTCCCAATATAATGGGACAAGATGCATTGCATTCAATATCCAAGACAACAAAATCAACAGGGACAAGGTTATTGTTAACGGTAATGCAAACATTATCAATTCTCCCCAAAGGTTTCTTTGTAGCATTATCAACAAGATTAACATCCAAATAACAATTTTTCAATGGTGGCAAGTCAAGCATATTATAGATTTTCTTAGGCATAACGGAAATACTTGCACCAAGATCACATAAAGCATTACAATCAAAGTCATTGACCTTCATCTTAATGATGGGCTCCCAACTATTCTCTAGCTTTCTAGGAATAGAAGCTTCACGTTCTAGTTTCTCTTCTCTAGCTTTTATGAGAGCATTTGTAATATGTTTTGTGAAAGCCAAGTTTATAGCACTAGCATTGGGACTCTTAGCAAGTTTTTGTAAGAACTTTATAACTTCAGAGATGTGGCGATCATCAAAATCCAAACCATTACAATCTAAAGCAATGGGATCATCATCCCCAATGTTGGAAAAAATTTCAGCAGCTTTATCACAGAGCAATTTCAAGTAGCTTTTAGCAGTTTCCGGCAGTTTTGCAGGCTTTGCATTAGAAGTGGTAACATTTCCAACACCAATTATTTTACCATTGATAGTAGGAGGTGCAGCAACATGTGGAGCATCAACATTACTAGTGGTGGTAATAGTCCAAACTTTAGCTACATTATTCTCTTTAGCTAGTTTTTCATTTTCTTCTCTTTCCCACCTAGCATGCAATTCGGCCATCAATCTTATATTCTCATTAATTCTAACTTGGATGGCATTTGCTGTAGTAACAATTTTATTTTCAATATCCTTATTAGGCATAACTTTCGATTTCAAAAGATCAACATCGGAGGCAAGACTATCAACCTTAGAAGCGAGAATATCAATTTTATTGAGCTTTTCCTCAACAGATTTGTTAAAAGCAGTTTGTGTACTAATAAATTCTTTAAGCATAGCTTCAAGTCCAGGGGGTGTATTCCTATTATTGTTGTAAGAATTCCCATAAGAATTACCATAACCATTACCATTATTGTAAGGATATGGCCTGTAGTTGTTACTAGAATTGTTCCGATAAGCATTGTTGTTGAAATTATTATTTTTAATGCAGTTTACGTCAACATGTTCTTCTTGGGCAACCAATGAAGCTAACGGAACATTATTAGGATCAACATTAGTCCTATCATTCACAAGCATAGACATAATAGCATCAATCTTATCATTCAAGGAAGAGGTTTCTTCGACAGAATTTACCTTCTTACCTTGTGGAGCTCTTTCCGTGTGCCATTCAGAGTTATTAATCATCATATTATCAAGGAGCTTTGTTGCTTCACCAAGAGTGATGGACATAAAGGTACCTCCAAGCAGCTGAATCCAATAGGTTCCGCGAAGAAAAGTTCAGTCCCGCATAAAAGGTTTGGATGATCATCCAAGTAGTCAGTCCATGGGTTGGGCAATTTTTAACCAAAGATTTCATTCTTTCCCAAGCTTGTGCAACATGCTCATTATCCAATTGTTTAAAATTCATTATACTACTCCTCAAAGATATAATTTTAGCAGGGGGATAATATCTACCAATAAAAGCATCATTGCATTTAGTCCATGAATCAATACTATTCTTAGGCAGAGATAGCAACCAATCTTTAGCTCTTAAGGAGAAAGGAAACAATTTTAATTTTATAATGTCACCATCTACATCTTTATACTTTTGCATTTCACACAATTCAACAAAATTATTGAGATGGGCGGCAAGATCATCGTAACTAACACTAGAAAATTGCTCTCGCATAACAAAATTAAGCAGGTTTAATTTCAAAGAATTCTCGCTGTAGTAGCAGGTGGAGCAATAGGTGTGCATAAGAAATCATTATTATTTGTGGTTGTGAAGTCACACAACTTAGTATTTTCAGGAGTGGCCATTTTAGCAAGTAGTAAATAAAGCAAACTAAATAAAGTAAATGCAAGTAACTAATTTTTTTGTGTTTTTGATATAGAGTGCAAGACAAGTAAATAAAGTAAAGCTAGCAACTAATTTTTTTTTGTGTTTTGATATAATGCAGCAAACAAAGTAGTAAATAAAATAAAGCAAGACAAAAACAAAGTAAAGAGATTGGATTGTGGAGACTCCCCTTGCAGCCGTGTCTTGATCTCCCCGAGCAACGGCGCCGTAAAAATGCTTGATACGCGTACAACACGCGTCCGTTGGGAACCCCAAGAGGAAGGTGTGATGCGTACAGCGGCAAGTTTTCCCTCGAAAGAAACCAAGGTTTATCGAACCAGGAGGAGCCAAGAAGCACGTCGAAGGTTGATGGCGGCGGGATGTAGTGCGGCGCAACACCAGGGATTCCGCGCCAACGTGGAACCTCGCACAACACAACCAAAGTACTTTGCTCCCAACGAAACAGCGTGAGGTTGTCAATCTCACCGGCTTGCTGTAACAAAGGATTAGATGTATAGTGTGGATGATGATTGTTTGCAGAAAATAGTAGAACAAGTATTGCAGTAGATTGTATTCAATGTAAAAGAATGGACCGGGGTCCACAGCTCACTAGAGGTGTCTCTCCCATAAGATAAATAGCATGTTGGGTGAACAAATTACAGTCGGGCAATTGACAAATAGAGAGGGCATGACAATGCACATACATGATATGATGAGTATTGTGAGATTTAATTGGGCATTACGACAAAGTACATAGACCGCTATCCAAAGCATGCATCTATGCCTAAAAAGTCCACCTTCAGAGTTATCATCCGAACCCCTTCCAGCATTAAGTTGCAAACAACAGACAATTGCATTAAGTATGGTGCGTAATGTAATCAATAACTACATCCTCGGACATAGCATCAATGTTTTATCCCTAGTGGCAACAAGCACATCCACAACCTTAGAACTTTCTCATCACCGTCCCGCATTTAATGGAGGCATGAACCCACTATCGAGCATAAATACTCCCTCTTGGAGTTAAGAGCAAAAACTTGGCCAGAGCCTCTACTAATAACGGAGAGCATGCAAGATCATAAACAACACATAGGTAATATATTGATAATCAACATAACATAGTATTCTCTATCCATCGGATCCCGACAAACACAACATATAGAATTACAGATAGATGATCTTGATCATGTTAGGCAGCACACAAGATCCGACAATGAAGCACATAAGGAGAAGACGACCATCTAGCTACTGCTATGGACCCATAGTCCAGGGGTGAACTACTCACTCATCACTCCGGAGGCGACCATGGCGGTGAAGAGTCCTCCGGGAGATGATTCCCCTCTCCGGTAGGGTGCCGGAGGCGATCTCCCGAATCCCCCGAGATGGGATTGGCGGCGGCGGCGTCTCCGGAAGGTTTTCCGTATCGTGGCTCTCGGCATCGGGGGTTTCGCGACGAAGACTATATGTAGGCGGAAGGGCAGCCTCGGAGGGGTCACGGGGGCCCCACACGCTAGGGCCGCGCGGGCCCCCTTGGGCCGCGCCGCCCTAGTGTGGCGGCGCCCCGTGGCCCCACTTCGTCTTCTCTTCGGTCTTCCGGAAGCTTCGTGGCAAAATAGAACCCCGGGCGTTGATTTCGTCCAATTCCGAGAATATTTCCTTAATAGGATTTCTGAAACCAAAAACGAGCTAGAAACAAAGAATCGGCTCTTCGGCATCTCGTTAATAGGTTAGTGCCGGAAAATGCATAAATACGACATATAATGTGTATAAAACATGTAGATATCATCAATAACGTGGCATGGAACATAAGAAATTATCGATACGTCGGAGACGTATCAGTTATCACTTTTGATGAAGTAGAGACCAGCCATAGCGTGGACGCAGGCGACAATGATGCCTGGAAAGTGAAGAGACAAGAGTCGGCGGACGCAATGTGGGAAGCCAGCGGCAACACCACCATCTGAGAAGAAGTGAAGAAGTGAAGAAGAAGAACCCCTATGATTCTCTGTTTCTCGAACCCCTTTTCGATCCCCGTATGTTGAACGACTCCGTTATGATAAACTGACATTTGTAGTAGCTAGGGATCATCGTGTTATGAACTACCATTCGTAGTAGCTAGACTGATTTTGTGACCTGCTATGCTTCGTAAGTTTGCAACTATCATGAACTGTGATTTATGTGTGATGGAAGGTGAGAGCATAGTAAGGCTACCCGTTGTGAGAAGAGGTAACCTTAGACATGCATTGATGGTACCGAACAGGGCTAATCTCATCTCCATCGAGATTTCGGATTGGCTGCAGACAAAGAAATAGAAAGGTCTTTTCGGCCCAGCCGATGCAGTCCGATATACCAAACAACAGGTCAATTTCAACCCGTGGCTTGTTCTGAACGCGCAAGCTAGTGTGCTTGCACAACTACATCAGTGAGCCAGGAATCGTGCTCAGGCTACCATACGCGCCCCAGGAGTTCAGAACCACTCTGCCGTGGAAGCTCTACTGCCCTAGCTTGGTCTTTTTCTTGCCCTCCTCGGCTCACTCCCCCCTACTTGTTTCTTTAGGCACAGAGGGATCGCATCTGCTTGCATGTCATGTGTACAAACGGAAACTGCGTCGACGAACAACATACATTAGCAAGCTAGGATTCCACTTGGGGTTTGTTTACTCGTCACTTGGTTCCTTATCGAAGTTTAAACACCAACATTTTTTTAAAAAAAAATGTGGACGCCACTTGTGTACATACAGCTATACAGTATCCCGAACAGTACAACCTGGGCCGCGTGTTCCCTCGTGCCCGAGGCTAACCAAAAACCTCAACTTGCCCTGCCCGGCCTAGCTAGCAGGAGTTGGATCGTTCTATCTAGTAGTAGTACGTACAGATGAGCGGGGGTTATCATGTTGGCTTTTACTCATCGCCCGCTCATGCTCGCACATGACCCTGTTCTACCTCGACTGATCATCTTCACCAGCTCGGCGCAAGCTAGCTACATCCGTGGCCGGCTGTGCGAAAAGGCAAAAGCGCTCAGAGTAACTCGAGCAGACCCCTTAAAAGTGATAAAATAATATTTCCAGTTTCAATCAAAAAAGAATCTGGACAGATTCCTTAAAATCCTCTACCCCTAAATTTTTTAAAGGCCCTGTTCGGTTTGGGAGGGGTATTAACCGGTAATTGAACGCGATTCCGTGCCATTCCATGTTAATACCGTCCGGGTAGGGTGTAACCGAAAGGAGGCTTAAGGGCATCTCCAGCGGCGCGACGCAAATGGACGTTGATCGACCGTCTGCGTCCGCAGGCCGAAAAATGCGTCTGGTACCACCTCCAACGGCCCGTTGTAAAGTGATCGGCCGTCCGCAGTGACGCAAACCCGGCGCATATTTGCGGCAGGTTTGCGTCTCCGCGGACGCTGCGCGGCGCAAAGTGCTCGCTCGCGTCTGTACCGGGCCCGCCTGGCAGCGAGCCTGTATCAAGGGCATCGCTTCCGCGGCCATCGCTTCCGCGGTCAGCGCTTCCAGCCTTCGCCATCAATGGCGGCTGCCTGTTATGCGCGCGAACTGGCGGGCGGCGGCTGGGCTTCTGCACAGCCTTCAATGACATTGTATCCCGCGCGTGGCCCGCCTTAAAAGTCCACCGGCCCCGTTCCTTCATCGCCCACACATCCACTCGCACCACCACCACCGCAACGCCATGGGGAAGAAGAACGACTTCGAGGCGTCCGGCAGCGGCACGAAGAAGGAGGAGCGGCCTGGCAGGGTGGCGCTGTCCGTCAGCGTCGGGAGGCTGATGCACGCGCACTGGATGCCGTGCGACACCTGGAGGGACGTGCATATGCCTGGCGGCTGGCGGCTCAGCTACTGCCGGGTGCCCATCCCTCCGGTGCTTGCGCGCGGGCCAGATAGGACCAACGAGATCCGGCGTAGGAGGCGGTACCTGCTGCAGGACCTCGATCTGGCGTACGCCATCGACTCCGATAGCTGGCGTACGTACCTCTCGACCGAGAGGGATCGGAGGAGGAGGGCGAGCTTCATGGGCGACAGGGATTTTCCCTTCGACCGTCCACCGTCGCCTCGTCCTCGAAGACAGCAGGCGCCGACGCGTGCGCACCAGGCGTCGACGCGTGCGCAGTACAACGACGACCACGACGACGATGAGTACAGCGACGACGATGACTACATCGAGGCGTTGGCGTACCACAGCGAGGAGGTCAAGGACGACAGTGACGACTACGTCGCGGTCGTCTTCCAGGAATGGCAGCTGGCCATGGCGGAGGGCCGCAACTTCGAGTTCCCGGACAACATGACGGACGACGAGATGGCGAAGCTCGGCGTCCTCGTCTCCGAGAACGACCCACCTGTGCAGGCGTCGCTGCCCCGCTACGCCACCGGCTTCATACCGCCGGGCCTGTCAGAGGATGAAGCCCTTCGACTGGCGCTACAGGACTCGGCCACGCCACAACCGCCGCCGTACAACCCTGGGCGCCGCCACAGCCACACCCCTGGGCGCCTCCACCGCCGCCACAGCCACAACCCTGGGCACCTCCACCGCCTCCACAGCCATGGGCGCATCCACCGCCGCAACAGCCCTAGGCGGTGGAGGCAGCCAGAGCCCTGGGCGCCTCCACCTCAAGCATCGCCGGCGCGCCCGGCGTACGTTCCGCCAGTATCCAACTGGCCCTGGACGGTACCGGAGCTCATCATTGTCGACAATGACGAGGAGCAGCAGTAGGCGCAGCAGTTTAGGTTTTATTTTCATGTGTTAAACTATGTAAATTATGTTTTCACATTATAAAAAAATGATTCGTCCGAAAAAATGCGTCGAGCCGCTGGAGCCACACCCGACGCAAACAGAGGTGCGGTCGATTTCGACCATTTCGGCCGATGCAAACGGAAGCGCGCGGACATTTCCGAACGCTAAAATGCGTCGTGCCGCTGTAGATGCCCTAAAGGGTGAAAATTCCCACTCACCACTCTTGTATCTAAGGTTTAGGAGGCAAAATCTGTAGGGCTTGTATACAGGTCAAAGCTGGCGGTTGGGAAATTTCATCTCGCGTCCGACGAGTTTTGCCAATAGACTCACCTGAGTGCTTGACCATGTCGTTGATTGCGACCACCTTGAGTTCAGCCAGCTCCACCGGAGTGACCGCCTCCTCGTCCCAGGCTTCCTCGCCGAAGGAATTGGACCAAGGACGCCCACACGTCGACTTCTTCCTCACCATCCCCGGCGGTCGCCGTCGAGTTCTACGCCGATTCCGACCATGTCGAGCACGCCCAAGACGGAGGCCGCTGTAACCGGTGGATCTGCTCTGCTTGACACATTTTAAGCACTTATATATAGTGTGTTTACCGTGTCGTTTATACAGGATTTTAAGGCCTACGGGATAAGGGGTCTGCTATAGATGCTCTCACAACTTTTGGAAAAAGGAAGCTCTAGCCTACCGGCGTTGGTTAACGCGTCCAAGCTTCCGGCCGGCCCGTAGCCTATTTTGATGAAAATTTGACCGAATTTACAATGCATCTATATTTGATAAAAATCTTGGGTCTGACACCGAAAGGACGGACGCATGAAATAAACCGCACAGCACCGCGCACCAGATGCGTGGTACTCCTTCCGTCCAACCAAAAGTGTCTCAACTTTGTTAAATTTCGGATGTATCACACTATCTGGTAGATACATCCAACTTTTAACAAAGTAAAGATATTTATTGTGGGACGGAGGGAGAATTTAGATCTAAAAATTGACTACCAGTTCTACAGTTTTTCTCTCTTCTTACCATGCCTCAATTGCTGTAGTTGCTTCACGGGGATAAATTTGTGAACCAGGTCCTATAGAATTATTAACAAAGCGGGGGGGGGGGATCATGTGCGGGGGATCCTGTGCGCGCTAATCGATACTACCTCCATCCTAAGGCTTAAGACTTATATTTTATTTAGAAAGTCAAACTATGTCAAGTTTGACTAAGTTTTTATAAAAAAATATTAACATGAAAAGTACAAAATCAATACCATTAGATAGATAATAAAATATATTTTCATATAGTATCTACAAAATATTATATTTATTCATAGATTCTTCTTAAAGTTTGATCAAACTTTACTTCATTTAACTTTTGAAAAAAAAATAAGCTTTAATCTTTGAAATGGAGGTAGTACCTAGCTTTTCTTTTCTCTGTCTGGAACACACGTACGCCGGTTTCGACCGTTGCATGCATGGCACGAAACACGTCCTGGCTACGATCGACTACGAGGCAAGCTGCGCGCGATGTAGCCATACGTTTTCCGCCCGGCAGGCACCAACTGATCGATCGATGTGAAGGAGTGGATATATAGTTTCCGTGAGCTGTCGTCTTGCTGTAGATCACGTACTGTGGTGTCAGATCCATTCCATCGGGGCCGGGTACAACTGAATTTCACTGGCTATCTGTACGGATTACATGACACAAAGGCGCCAACACGTACGACGGTTCCATGCAGCGACTCAGCCATCTCCACCGGGACCATCCATATTGGACATGTTTTGATCCATTTGAATCGATCCGTGGATAGATTGTGGGTGGCGGTTTGGCCTGTTAGGCTAGCGGGCACAGCGACATGATTCATTATGTTCGCACTCCCTATTTTTGCCCATCGATAATAGACAACTTGAGTACTGGTACATAACATAAAAACACGGTATAAATTAAGATTTTCCTTCAAATTTTATTATATGTTACAAGTTTGAATCGAAAATGGCTGATTTAAAGTACAAACAACCCTACTCGTCCGCGTCGGTGGGCGCGACGTCCCAACTTCGTTGTCGTTCTTCTCTCAAGGAATACTCTCGTGCCACTGTCGTTACAAGGCGGTCGACGGTGAGGCGTGAGCAGCGGATCCTCGCTACATCATCGTGAACCGCCGCCTCATGGTGAACTCGACTTTCAGGGCGAGCAGCTCATCTTCGTGGCGGATTTCCTCAGCGAGAATCCGAGCGTTTAGCTCAAGAAACATATGTTGCTCAGCCTCCATGAGGAACCCCCCGGCCTCCTCGGTAGAGGTGCGGGTAGCGTTCCTCTGGTCGTGCCCCAGCCGGCAAGACTCAAGTGTCACCGCCTGCTCCGGATCGGCCGCAGGTTGCTGCTCCTCCTCGGCCGAGTGTCGCGCTCCGCTTTGGCCTCAAACTTCGTGTCGAGGAGGACGCACTCTGCCAGTTCGGCATCGTCGAGGCTGAGGACAAGATGTCCGACGGCTTGGGCTTCAGCTCGAGCTCCGGCTCCAGATACGGAGGCGCATGCGTTGTTCATCCGTTGCGGCCTAACATAGAGTAGGTGGTGGCCAGGCGACGAGGCATCCTGGCTACACGGCAAGATGCAATGGGGGAGAAGTTTGATAGTGAGCACGGCGGAGATGCCGATTAAAAGGCCAAGGCATTAGATACCGACGCGAAGAACGAAACATCGGCATTGACATTGATGAAGGCAGGAGAAACGGCCAGCACAGGAGCGCGGGCGGCGCAGACATCTTTGCATTCAGCGTACGTCCATTGCTGGGTCGCTTCCATACGGGCACGTGTCACGCGTGTTGTCCGCTGGCCTGTAGCCGATCACGTCACCTAAAACGAGCACGGCGTGCATGGCCCGGCAACGAGCCCGTGCATGACGTACGTACAAAGGTTCCTTGTAGGTCCGTAAGAGCATTTCCACCGGCGCCCCCTGAATAATCACCGGTAGAGGCCTCGGCACTTCCGTATGGAGGACGCCGGCACTGCATCCTCTATTTGGGGGTGTTGTTTCCACACCGGCGCCTCAAACCGGCGGCCTGATAGATGATTTGAATTAAAATCTCAATAGAAATTCGAATAAAGAGAAGAAATATTCCACAAACGAATACATAATTGGGAACATGGTTTACACGAAGACATAATTTGGAACATGGTTTCCACAAACTAATACATAGTTTAAACTTTGGTTAACACAAATATAAAACATTGCAAAATAACGAAATCTAACTAGTATTGGCATCGCAGATTTCATGTGTTCGCTGCCAAGAAAGAACACTCCCAGGCACACCCAATCACCCAAACTGGCAAATCCAGCTGCTGACGGTACCCCTGTTGGTTCTTTCGAGGAAGAACAACCAGAAACCTCCGTGCCTATTTTCGCTGCGAAGAAACAACACTCAGTCGTCATCCTATCGCTGTGGTAGTGCCGGCGGCAGCGCGTCTTGTCGAACACCTTGACGGTCATGCCGGCCTCGTCAAGGTAGGAGAACGTGAGCAAGAAGCCGGCTTCGAGGTG
>NC_061514.1:86123108-86138097 GCF_022539505.1 Lolium rigidum | reverse complement strand
CGCGTGAGATTGACAACCTCATCTGTTACGTTGGGGCAAAGTACTTTGGTTGTGTTGTGCAGGTTCCACGTTGGCGCCGGAATCCCTGGTGTTGCGCCGCATTACATTTCGCCGCCATCAACCTTCAACGTGCTTCTTGGCTCCTCCTGGTTCGATAAACCTTGGTTTCTTTCTGAGGGAAGACTTGCTACTGTCTGCATCACACCTTCCTCTTGGGGTTCCCAACGGACGTGTGTTAATTGCACGCATCAGTGCTAGAACGGAGTTTCTGGTCCCGAGGCGGAGTTTCGCGATGGCGGCGGAGTTCTGGATGTCTTCTGGAAATATGGTCGAACCCCCTGACGTTTTTAGGTTGAAAGGGTTTAGTAGCCCAAAGGAGAGCGTCGGGGGGCCGCCGAGGCGCCCACACCATAGGGCGGCGCGCCCCCCTTCCAGGCCGCGCCGGCCTGTGGTGTGGGGGCCATGGGTCCCCCCTGGCTCGCCCTTTTGGCCTCTCATCTTCACGGTGAAAATAGGCCCATTGCGATTATTTCCAGGGATTTTCCTGAAAGTCGAGTTTCTGCACAAAAACGAGACACCAGTGCAAATCTGCTGAAAACAGCGTTAGTCCGTGTTAGTTGTATCCAAAATACACAAATTAGAGGCAAAATAATAGAAAAAGTGTTCGGGAAAGTAGATACGTTTTGGACGTATCAAGCTCCTCGGTGTTTCTTCAATATTTCCAATAATCTTTCTTCCTCAAAATCTGAAAGATTAGCACTAATAATAATAGGATATGTTTTCGTATCATCAATATAAGCATACTTAAGATTATCAGGTAATGGTTTCAAATCAAAAACCAGATCTTACTTTGGTGGTGGTGTCGTACCTAGATCTTCAACCGGTAAGTCATGCTTAAGAATAGGTTGACGAAGGAAAATTTCATCAAGCTCATTCCTTTCTTCCCTAAAGACTTCACCCTCATGATCCTCCAAATGTTGCTGCAAAGGATTATTAGGAGCAAGAGCAATAGATGCACACTGTTCAACTCTAAAATCATCGTTAGGCAATTCAGCTTTATAAGGAACTTTGGCAAATTTAGAGAAATTAAACTCATAAGATTCACCAGCAAATTTAGTCACAATTTTCTCTTTCTTGCAATCTATAACAACTCCACAAGTATTTAGAAAAGGTCTACCAAAAATGATAGGACAAGTCTTACTAGCAGCAGAACCAAGTACCAAAAAGTCAACAGGATATTTAATCTTACCACATAGAACTTCCACATCTCGAACAATACCAATAGGAGAGATAGTTTCTCTATTAGCTAGCCGAATAACCATATCAATATCTTCAAGTTCACAAGAACCAATTTCATGCATGATTTCCTGGTAAAGCTCATAAGGAATGGCACTAATACTTGCACCAATATCACATAAACCATAATAACAATGATCACCAATTCTAACAGAGAGCATAGGAACACTAGCTTTTCTAGACTTACTAGGATGTGAAACAATATTAGAAGCATCTTCACAGAAAATGATGTGACCGTCTTCTACATTTTCGGTCACAAGATCTTTAACTATTGCAATAGCAGGTTCAACATTTATTTGCTCTTCAGGTTCTATAGGTTTCTTTGCATTTTATTAACCACACTAGTTATAACAGAATACTCCTTCATTTTAGCAGGGAAAGGATTTTTTTCAATATAAGCTTCATGAAGAATATGATCAATAGTTTTAATTTCAGCACATTTACCTATAGGTGAATCAGTTTTATCTTTGTAAGGTTCATGATACTTATCAAAATTCTTCCTAGGCAATTCAAAATGAGAGGCAAAAGCTTTATAAAAATTTGCAACAACTTGAGAGTCAAGACCATATGTAGCACTCATATTACGAAATTTATCAGTGTCCATAAAAGTTTCAATGCATTCATAATCATAATTTATACCTGACTCTCTACCTTTGTCGTTCTCCCATCCTTCAGTATTCTCTTGGATCCGATCAAGAAGGTCCCATTTAAACTCTTCTTTGTTGCGTGTGAATGATCCCGAACAAGTAGTATCCAGCAAGGTTTTATCTTGAAAAGAAAGTCTTGCATAGAAATTATCAATGATGATATTACCAGGAAGCTCATGAATGGGGCATTTGAGCATTAAAGACTTCAATCTCCCCCATGCTTGGGCAATACTCTCTCCATCATGAGGCCAGAAATTATATATGCGGTTTCGGTCTTTGTGAATTTCACTTGGAGGATAGAATTTAAAATAAAATAGAGGCACAATATCCTTCCAATCAAGAGAATGCCCACCCTTCAGCAGTTTATACCAATGCGCCGCTTTATCAGACAGCGACATAGAGAATAATTTCTTCCTAACTTCATCCATAGAAATACCTGCACACTTGAATAACCCGCATAATTCATGTAAAAACAGTAAATGATCTCCAGGATGAACAGTTCCATCCCCTGCATAGCGGTTATCCACAACACGTTCAATAATTTTCATAGGTATTTTATACGGAATTACTTCCTCACTGGCGCCTCATCCACTACCTTTGCGTAGTAGCAGATTTCCCAAATAGAAATTCAAGAGAAGATCTCTCCATAATGAATTATAGCGAGGCAGAAATAAAAACAGCACGTACGATAAAAGTTTTCCTTACCAATTCCACTTACCAATAGCGCTTCACTCCCCGGCAACGGCGCCGGAAAATAGTCTTGATGACCCACAAGTATAGGGGGTGTATCGTAGTACTTTCGATAAATAAGAGTGTCGAACCCAACGAGGAGCGAGAGGTGTTGACAAGCGGTTTCGATGAAGGATTCACTCGTAAATGCTCACAGACAAGTTTTCAGGGGGTTTTGATATAGCAGATAAATAAAATACAAGTAAGTAAAATGCGAGAGTAATAATTGCAGCGGGTGGCCCAATCCTTTTTAGCACAAAGGACAAGCCGGTTTGTTTACTTATAATGACCAAACGTTCTTGAGGACACACGGGAATTTAGTCTAGTGCTTTCGCTTCATATAGTTGATTAATCTTCATTGTTTTGATAAGTGTTGTGTGGATGAACCTATGCTAATGCACCTCCCTTCCTAGGATTAATACATACTTGTCATTAAACCCCTTGCAAGCATCTGCAAATACAAGAAAGTAATTAAGATAAATCTAACCACAGCCTTAAACTCTGAGATCCTGCTATCCCTCCTGCATCGATATACCAACGGGGTTCGGAGTTCGTTGTCACTCCGGCAACCCCACAATTAGCAAACGAATACAAGATGTATTCCCCTAGGCCCATAAAGGTGAAGTATCATGTAGTCGACGTTCACATGACACCACTAGAAGAATAACACCACAACTTAAATATCAAACCATTAAATATTACTCAACATAGTTCACTACTAACATTTAGACTTCACCCATGTCCTCAAGAACTAAACGAACTACTCACAACACATCTTATGGAACATGATCAGAGGTGATATGATGATGAATAACAATCTGAACATAAACCTTGGTTCAATGGTTTCACTCAATAGCATCAATAACAAGTAGTAATCAATACCGGGAGAGTTTCCCCTATGAAATAATCAAGATTCAACCCTAGATGTTACAGCGGTGACGAGGTGCAGCGGTGGAGATGACGGTGTCGGTGGTGGAGATGATGATGATGATGATGATCCCAATGAAGTCCAGCTCGATGACAGTGACGATGGCGACGATTTCCCCCTCCGGGAGGGAATTTCCCCGGCGGATTTCTGCCCGCCGGAGAGCTCTTTTCTCTCTGGTGTTTTTCCGCCCCGCAGAGGCGGCTGTGTATATTCTCGATCCTCTCTCACGCCTTAGAGTTCTCGGGAGATGAAGTACGCGAAGGAGAGATGGCCGAGGGGGGTCGTGGGCCCCCTCCCCACATGGCGGCGCGGCCAGGGTAGGGCCCGCGCCGGCCTATGGGGGGCCCATGGCGGCCCTCCTCGGCCTCCCCTTTTGGCTGGCTCCGTCATCTGGGAAAATAGGAGCTTCGGTGTATTTTCCGTCAATTGTTGATCTTCAGAAATATGGTATCCTGACGGTGCTTTTTCCAGCAGAATTCTGACTCCGGTGAATAATTCTCCAATAATCATGAAACATGCAAAATAGGTGAAATAACATAAGTATCATCTCTAAATATGAGATATATCAATGAATAATAGTAAATTATGATATAAAATAGTGATGCAAAATGGACGTATCAGCCGGTCTGGCACCTTGACAAGTTGCCAGACACGTGGCGACCGGAGCATCACTTGGGTGAACCGATGTTGCCGGAGAATGTCTTCAAGAAACTCACTGCGGATACGAGGAGCGTGCATAACACGGTTCTGTATGTGGAGCAGCAACTTCTCAAATCAAAATCTCCTGGTTACCCTCTCTACGTGGCGAAGGTGCCAACTGGCATGGGCTTTGTCGACAAGTACCCCGCGGACTTGTGCTTCATCCGGTTCGATGACATCTTCAACGTCTTTCGCATGAAAACGCTCCACCTTACCGTGGTTCGGCTAGTTTCTCTTAGCATGTCGTCCCAGATCGTTAAGGAGGGGACGCCGGGTATCGCGATAATGGACCCCTGCTATATGAGGGACAGCATCATCTGCCACCATGGGTTCCGATCGATTGCCACGAAGCAGATCGAGGATTTCTTCGTGCTGAACATTAAGAAGAGTGCCATTCTCATCCCTTACTTCCCCAAGTAAGTAATCATTCGCTAGTCGTCATTACATTCTATCATATATCTCCATCATTCTATTGCATTTGCGAAGGTTAATCCGATGATGATGGTCTGTTCGCATTGTTTTGCGCAGAGACAAGTTCTGCACCCTCATCATCGTGAACCCGCAACACTCGCAAGAAATCTATCTCGACTCGGGTAGGGAGAGGAAGAAAGACTACACCGACATCAAGAGCATTCTCAATGATGCTCTCACCGGTTTCGCCACCAAGATAGGCCCCCTCAAAGTAGAGAGGAAAATACGAGGAGGCTTGGCGTTAACCCACACAATCAACTTCCCCTGCCTCAAGCAGTCATCGAAAGAGAATGGGATGGAAACGTGGTACGTCATCCTTCAAATGATGGAGTACGTAAAGGACGCAGAAGACATGTTGTTGCCAGCTAGTCTTAAAAAGAAGTTTAAAAATATGGCGGATGTCGGCGATAGAGAGCTGAGACTACAGTGGTGTCGCATCCAGCAGATGATTTGCACGATCACTAGTAGGAAAACCATTATAGGTAGAAATGACATATATGACGCACGTAGAAAATATGCGCCACAAAAATTATTTCTGTGGCGCACCAAAAATATGGGCCACAGAAATTTCTAATTTTTGTGGCGCATGTAGGAGTGGTGCACCACAGAATTTTGACTTTCTGTGGCGCATGTAGACGGATGCGCCACAGAATCTTCATGGGGCCCACGCGGGGTCCAACACTGCACATGGGTGAAGAGAATTTTGTGGCGCATCTGCCACATGCGCCACAGAAAGTCAAAATTCCGTGGCGCATTTGGGCATATGCGCCACAGAAGTTCATATTTCTCTGGCGCACTAGGCATATGCGCCACAGAATTCTGAAGGATTTTTTCTCCCCACGCAACTCCACCCCCCCCCCCCCCTTAGCACTGTAAAATAAAAAAAGAAATAGATAGAAAATTCAAAAAATAAAATCCTTCGAGGTGCCCATATATTATATCATCTAGCACCACAGAAAATTAGCAAACATGAATTTCGACTTTTTTTTACAAAATTGCGTTGCAAAATCATCAAACTAGATTTCTGGTTGTATACAAACTCGAAAAAATGCACAATATATCAAAAAGAGTAAAAAGTTACGGCCAGTTAAAAAAAAATCCTGCAAAATTAAAAATTGAAACTGGATTTCTGGTTGCCCAGTTGGACAATTTTTTAGAATCGCCAAATTCGAAAAGAGCAAAAAGTTACGGCCAGTTAAAGATTTTTTACTGCAAAATAAAAAATTGAAAAAAAAAATCCGTGGCGCACCAAGTGGACATGCGCCACAGAAGTTTTGGCCAGATTTTTTGAATTTCCCCGGCGTCAATCTCCTCATCCACTTCTCCTCCACCACTTCTCCTCTCACTTCTCCTCTCACTTCTCCATCTCCTCACTTCTCCTCCCACCACCACCACCACCTCCTCCCTTCTTCTCCACCACCACCACCACCTCCTCCCCACTTCTTCTCCGGCGACCACCACCACCTTCTCCTCCTCCTCCGGCGACCACCACCACCTCCTCCGGCGACCACCACCTCCTCTGGTGACCACCACCACCTCCTCCGGCCACCACCACCACCACCACCACCACCACTACCACCACCACCTCCTCCTCCTCCTCCTCCGGCCAACACCACCACCACCACCACCACCTCCTCCTCCTCCGGCCAACACCACCACCACCTCCGGCCTCCTCCTCCTCCGGCCAACACCACCTCCTCTGGCTCCTCCGGCAACACCACCACCACCACCACCTCCTCCGGCCGGCCTCCTCCTCCTCCTCCACCCACCCCACCCCACCTTCCGGCGATATTCCAAAAAAACCGGTGAAATTCCGGCGGCCCCAGATCTAGATCTGGCCGCCACTTTTTTAAAAAAATCAAAAAAAAAATTATGCGGCGCATATTGGCATGGTGCGCCACAGAAGTTTTCAAAAAAAATCGGTGGCGCATATTGACCTAGTGCGCCCCAGAAGTTTCAAAATTATGTGGCGCATGTACATATGCGCCACAGATTCAAATACTAGTCACGTGGCAACTGTGGCGACCTGGATATGCGCCACATAATTGAAATTCGGTGCGCCACAAATAGCCTATTTTCCACTAGTGGATAATCCACCAGGATGTTTGCACTAGGTCTGGCGCGTTCTTCTACGGCCACGCTCTACCACCTAATGATGAGATAGAACTACGCTTGGAGATGTCGCATGAGGACAAGTCATTCAACTCGCTGCAGGGCTGCCGTCCATTCCCCCCGAGGCCTACAACCTGATCCTATGATGTGAACTCTTTTGCTTAGCTTGAATGACACGTCAATGAACTTGTGTACTATAATTGCTATATATTCCGGCCCGATCGAATTGTCGCTTTTATTTAGTTTGTATGGATATGCATGTGAACTCGTTAGCTTGCGTCTAGTAATTCGTTACTCGTTGGAATCAAACACACCATGTTATCTTAATCATTTCCATTTACTTTGGTATTTCTAGATTATGGCGTGTTTATCTTAATCATTTTCATTTACTCGACCCTTACTTAGCTCGTATTTGGAGTTCACCCATGATTAAAATGTTTGGTCACTGTACACTCGGGGATGGAGCCAGTGAGTCTGGTGTGATGGCACAAATATCAATCTCTTGTGCATCCTACCTGGCCTCACCGACTCCATCCCTGAATGTTAATATTTGTTTAGACCAACAAAGTATGAGGCATGCCATTTAGTTGATACTACTTGGCTCGTATTTGAGTTGGCATTCTTCGTTTACATTTGGTCTTTCTTGCATTTTTGTGCCGATGATTAAAATGTTTGGTCACTACACTCGGGGGTGGTGCTAGCGAGCCTGGTGTGATTGCACAAATATTAATCTCTTGTGTATCCTACGTGACTCGCTAACACCGTCCCTAAATGTTAATATTTGTTTCGACCAACAAACTATGAGGCATGCTATCAAGCTTATACTACTTGGCTCTTATTGGAGTACGCCGATGATTAAAATATTTGGTCACTACACTCGTGCTTTACTTCTCATATATACTTATATGTTGCAAGTAGATATATCATCTATGATTTGGTACTGACGTTTTATTTGTCTTGTGCATGGAGATGCCGACGACACATTATGTCTTGAAGAGATGGACTAAAGACATTACCAACACATAATGTCTTGAAGAGATGGACTAGAGAAACACGTAATGGCAGTATACAAGACAAACAAGGAACGAATGTGGTAGAAAATCGAAAACTAGAAGCTCAACTTCGATACAAGGATTTGCCTCATAAGTTTCACAGTATGGCATAGAAATCAGCCAACTCCCCCAAATATTGTCTGCTATTAGAAAGCGCACTTGATTCCATTGCTCCACAAATAGAGGACTTACTCAATACACCCACTAGTGCTATGAATGATTCGGATGTAGAATTTTCTCCTGATCATTTCGATATATTGTGCATTTTTTCGAGTTCGTATGCAACCACAAATCCAGTTTGATGATTTTGCAATGCAATTTGCAAAAAATGCTGAAATTCAAAAATTCTCAGTGATACTAGATGACATAATACATGGGCACCTCGAAGGATTTTATTTTTTGAAATTTTTATCTATTTTTTTTATATTTTACAGTGCTAAAAAAGGCGATGCACGAGGGGGGTGGAGTTGCGTGGAGAGCAAAAAAACCCTACACATTCTGTGATGCATATGCCAATATGCGTCATAGAAGTTCAACTTTCTGTGGCGCATATGGGCATATGCACCACAGAATTGTGGACTCATACTGCTAGGGGGTGCCCCCCACACAAGGAATTTTGTGGCGCATATTTCAAAATGCGCCATAGAATTTTGACTTTCTGTGGCACATGTGGGCAGATGCGCTACAGAATTCCCTTCTCTCATATGCAGTACTGGACCCCATGTGGGCCCCATAGAGATTATGTGGCGTATCCTTCCATATGAGCCACATAAAGCCACAATTCTGTGGCGCACCAGTATTACATGCGCAACCCGAAACTCAAAATTTCCATATTTTTATATGGCCAAAAAATATTTTTGTAGAGCACACACTTTTAGGTGCTACAGAATACATTTCTACCTATAATGGTTTTCCTAGTAGTGTTTAGAGTGTCAGTTGATGAAACTTATTCTTGTCATTCTTACACCAATGGTCGAAGAAAAGAAAAAAATTGTATACGTGGAATAAGAAGAGGAAGTCATTGAGAAAGACAAAAAATATTATGGAGTACCTCTCAACGTATAGTTAGATTTAAGTTAATCTTTGTAAAGTCTGGCCAAGCTTATTGAAATTTATGAACATGTATGATCCTAAATACATATTATAGAAGTATATTTCAAGATTAATATAGGGCTATTGGTTTGGTATTGTAGATATTGATAAGTTTTTTCGAATTTGGTGGTCGATGATTAGCCAGTCTGGTTCGGGTTGAACTAATAGTATGAACTATTTATCAACATAGAGATTATGACATTGACTTCTATAAATTTATTTGCATCCCAATTATACAGATAGTGCTCTAAATATTAATGGAATTACACAAACTAGAGATTCCACGGCGGAGTTGATTACTAAACCTTTTATACTTTGAAAGTTGAAAACAACATGTTCCAAATGGAAAAGAATAAATTCCGTAGTGCGTTTAATTTATTAGAACTATTTGAAGATTGGAAAGAGGGGCCTAAAGATCTATTAGATGGATTTGATTCTTTCAGTCTGAGGATTGAGATATTGAATTACGGAATGATAACCTTAAGCCCTCAACATAAATATGCCACTCAAGTACCGAAGTTTACACCTATCATTTTGAAATGTAAGTATTAAGATTATTATTGTAGTGTTGATGAATAGACTAACGTGGATGGTGACAGATGTGATTTCTCTAATCCAAACTACCAATATTAAGAATAGAGATATATCATGGAACGAGTGCTAGTTCTGCATGAAACTCTTAATAATTTTGATCATCAAATAAGTTTGTTTTATTATTTATAAAATAATACTTGAAAAAATATTGTGGAAAAATTAACTGGCCATTTCTGTATCAAGCATTAGAAAGTTATGATTAATGATGTCTAATATGAGGGAAGGAAAAGTTAGAGTAAAGTTAATGATCTTGTATGACTTTATTTCTGAAATCATAACAACTTAAGGCAAGGAGATAATATATGTATGTAAGTATATTACGGCACCTCTAGCATTCTTGGCCATTTCGGCCACCAAATTTGTTCGCTTTGATACGTTTAGGTCATTTAGGTCGGACCGTGTACAGGTTAAAGGCTCTGATCCTCCCCTGGCCCGTTCGGTGTTAGCAAACCCAGCGGCTGGATCTATTTGGTCCGTGTTTGCCATTTGCCTCATGTTTTTTTTCCAATTTAATCGAATTGGACAACATATGAATAAAATAGCACTAAAATCAAATTTAATATATAAATAAATTATCAGTAATTAGGGAATCACATAGTTCATACGCCATAGTACCAAACGAAAGCACAAAAGGACATGAGTTTCATATGGAATACACAAAATAAGATACATATGTGAGACCCCGCATCGCGTTCGTGTTGATGGATGATAATTTTCTTCTTTTGAAGCCAAGCCGATTTGCCGGTACATGATGCTCAAGTTGGCCAACATGATTTGGTTCTACTCGGCAAGCAACTTGGCCTCTTACCTCAATATTTCTTGAGTGGGCATTGCTCTCTTCAACTTCAAGAAATCTCTTTAGGAGGTCAATGAAGCTAGCACATGTGACCAATTACTCGTGGTGTCGCTTCTCGTCCCTCTTGGAATTTGCCTCATTTTTTATGTATATACTAAATATGTATACCCACGTCATAGTCTCATACTAGCAAGCTGGGTGGCCCAACAGATGGTGGTTAGGCCAATGGCCTGACCGAGCAGCCCCATTGCGATCGACCCAATGGAGGTCCGGTCGGGGCAAGGTGGGCTCCCACCCCTTGCACAAGACAGAGCCTCGGAGGACAAGGCAACGAATATGCAAATTAGTCTAGTACTCTAGTATAGTAACCCTAAGACCGTGAGACTATATAAGCCGGCCTACTGGAGCCTTAAGGAACGCAATGATACACATCATTGTAATCTCACACAAGTTACCATTATAGTTATTTATTGAATGAAGTAGGATATCGTCGTTGTTGTGTGATTTTAACCAGGGTAACTGATGCGTGCATATTTTATTTTTTTTGCATAAGTGGTGTTAGGATTTTCGTATTTCATTGCGCTTGCACGCACCTTTTATGTAAATTTCACCGGGATCCCAGAAATAAAGAAGATGATGGATAATTAAACTGAAGTTAATCATATTTGAACATAATTATGTTGATTGGAAGTCATAGATGCCCTCCAAACAATTACTAACACACTTGGGAGAAAGGGTCAAAGAGAAACAAGTCAAATCAGGGTCCAGAGCCTTTAATAAGCATGGGTACCCCACCTGTGGCACACAGTCGTACCACGTGGTGTCAAGGCCGTCTGATCAAGTACTTTCACGATGTAAACAGATCTGGTATCAACATTCGGAGACACCACAACTCGCAAAAACCTCACCTCTAGAAGGAATCTTGAGGACTCGCATAAGGGCATTCATCTTGACCACTACACAATTCTTGGAGGCGTAGGCATCGATCCCCATCATCATCTGTTGCATGTTCATCATCACCGTCATCAACCTCTATTGTGAATACACCTTCAATAGTTGTAATTATACGATGCACTTTTTTCAATAAGGAGACCATGATTCAGTCTCTACATCGACTGATGCATGTGGCCTTCTTTATTTTATTATTTAAGAAAGATCTAACAAAGAACATATATCAAAATATCCAAAGCCAACACGCAATACCTACATACTCGAAAAAACTAGGAAACCAAAGCATCACATACACCGACATACCCTCTCGGCAAAACAGGGAGCGCTCATCCGGTGTAGTAGACTCTTAGCGAGCACCTCATGCACGCGCTAGAGAAGCTATCACCGCCATGCACTGATTATTTATTGTTAGTTTTTTCAACATAAGCTAACGTGGAACAACGTTGTTTCTTGACAAATCTCCTTGGAAAATCACGGTTCCGATTAAAAAAATAGGATCTTCCGGTGGCTTATAATTGATATAAGTGATATGACAAAAGATTCTTTTTTAAAAAGGTGGTTAGGAGATACATGTTGTTGTTTTTGTGAACAAGAGGAAGCAATTGAATTGTCCTTTGGTTCATATGGAATTATATGAAATGTGCTTTTATCTTCCCTCGTTTACCTTTGGAGGTAGATAAGATTTGGTGGGGTGGAGGGTTGCTCAATATCTTTGTTTCTTAACCCTAGTAAATGGTGCGTGTGGCAGCCATATTTTGGTCAATCTTGACTAAATGAAACAATATCTTCACATGTTTGCTATCATCTAAGCATGTGATCGTCAAAATGCTCATCGTCTTTAACTTGTACTTTTTAACTTGTACTTCTTAACCTTGATAACGGTCATCACTTGACGATATTCTCTCATGAAAAGACACTGACCTATATGAGAACGCACTTTTGATGCATGTCCGTAATGAGATACCGAACCTCAAGTAAAAAATACCAAATGTGTACTCACAGGGTAAACGTTACTTTGGATCACCGATGCAATTGATACACGAGCTGCACTTGAGAAACCTTTACTCACAGGGTAAGCCTTTTCTCTCTGAAGTGTTGCTGCCTTGTTTTAGTAACTTTCCCACTATTTTGGTAGAAGCCAGAGCTTAATTCATCGGTATTACTACCTCCGTTCTGAGATAAAGGCTAGACTATTTGGATTTGCAGGCAGCTGTAGGCCAGCGAGGGAGGGAGAAGGAAGTTAGGCGAAAAGTAATGAGACCATTATTAAGACTGTAATCCAAAAGAGGCAGGAAAAACAAAGCAAAATATTCCTCGGTGTATATCCCAAGCTGTAGGCGCAAACGTGTAATAATAACCAAACAAATCAATCATGCAATTCTACCAGATTAGACTGCAGACAAAGTCGATCACAAGCGCTTGTGTTGATGGATCTGAAAAGGGGAGCTGGGTCGATCATGCAGCAGCACAACATATACAAATCAATCGAGTAAACAGGTAAGGAGGTTCTCGGCAATGAGCTCCGATTGGATCAGAAGCTCGGAATCATTACGAGGCGGAAAGCGACGGTAAATTTTGTGGTAAGTGGCAGATAATGACCCCCACGCGGCCTAACAAGACGACATCGATCAACCGTTCACATTTGTAGTTTTCGCTTTATGTACGTCAATCCCTACTGTCTTGTTTTCTTACTCTTCCTCCTTTGGTTAATCTTAGACCAGCTTTACTTACCGTGGGAATTCAGGTATATTCTTTATTGGTTCGATTGTGGTTAGCACACTGATACAGCATATGGACTGGACAGCACCGACAACCGAGCTACCGTGCCAGCCCGCTAAAATTCCCTCGGTTCCTCTCAATTATCAGTGCCCAGTTTGTTTTTCCTTGATGGCGATGTATGTTTAGAGCAAGAGAAAAGAAAAGACATTTCACATGTTAGTGTACGTTTGTGCTTTTCTTTTTTAGCTCTGAACAATTAAACTTCGGTATTATGCTATCTACGCAGACCACTACATGTTGGATCCATGTGTCGACCATGCGCCCCACAAATAACTCAACATCTCGGTTAGATCCCCATGTCTTGTGTTGTGCCCACCTAAAAAGTACTATAACATGGACAGATAAAACTGGACTAATAACGCTGCTCATTCCTCTAAAAAAAAAAAATAACGCTGCTCATTTAGTAAAAAGACAAAAATCTATCAGGCAAGTAATATTTGACCTTGTTCAAAATTATTGAACTTTTGGTATTTTCAAAAATAGAGTGGTGAATTACTAATGTTGTTCTACTCTAGTTGCAAAAAAGCTGTCATCTTAGACATGCGCATGGTCTCAGAACAAAGGTTTACTCACTGATTTATATTTTTGAAATGCACTTAAATCTCTGATGTCATGAAAGTACTATGCAAGACAAATCTACACATGTTACTTACAATTCTATACATAATCAAAGATTTTATTACAACTCTAATAAACCCATGTTCAAAAACATCGTATCGTTGCATGTCGGAGAAAGTAGCTCCTAAATATTATTATAAACCCATAATAATAATGGCTTTGAGCTTTGATTGATAATTCTTTAAAATTGTCGACGATAACCACTATACTAATTAGTATTATTAATTTTGAAAGACCGGATTTGGTTTCCAACTATATGAGGGAAGCATAGGTTTTCTTATAGCAACAATCCTAGAGTTACATGGAGTGATTTAGCGGTAAATGTCAATAACATATTATTTGAAAGTCATCAGATCATAACTATATGTATAAGGAAGAAAACTGATGTATCCTACAGATATTGATGCTATTGTTTGCCAGATCAATTACATGTTTTTTTGTTTAGTTGGCTGCTTTTAGCGTAGCTTGTACAAATTTTGAGTTTATATTTGTTCTTAGCTAACACTATAGAAACAGAAGAGTGTGACTAATTATTTTTTGAGAAATTTAATATATTTTCGATGGATGAAAAAAAAGTCAGTACTTCCTACGGTCAAAATTAATGCTAGTTTGTTAGGACATGCACAATACAATATTTAAGATGGTACTTTGAGCACCAATTTATTATATCGAAACATACCGCCTTGCATACAAGTAATATAGTATATTGCAAATTAAAAAATTAAATAACCTAGCACAAAATACAGTAAATTTTTAGAAAGATGCATGGTCAAACTTAAATATGGTTGACTGGTAGTATACCTTGAGAATTTACACCCACCATATTCTTCTCATGAATTTTGCATGCAAAAATTTATATAACCGTGTTTCCAGTAGTGAATTGAGTAGTACTCCTACGTGACAACAAGTCAATTTAACAGTGCACCACCTACCATGCATGCACGAGCACACGTCGTTGTTCGATCAATCCCGGCCAGTCCATGGCTCCATGCATACATCAACAATCAGTATGCTACCTAGCTAGCAAAAGGCTACATGGCCAGGGCCTGGACCCTCTCTCATCTCCCGTGTCATTCCTGATCGAGCTTCATTACTTGGGCCGTTGCGGTGCATCTACAAGATAGGTAATAGCTCTGCTTGTGCGTCACCGCTGAGAAGAGATGGCACAATCTTCACCTAACTCGAATCGTAGGCATCTCTGGCACACATGCATACAACCCACCTA
>NC_061514.1:86084163-86123008 GCF_022539505.1 Lolium rigidum | reverse complement strand
CAATTGTAGCTAGTAGCTCGCTAGTTGTAACATGCATGCGCGCTCTAGCCAGCAAAGCTAAGCTACGCATGAGTGTGGATCGATCGATGCATGCCACGCGCTGTCACACACTCTGCTAGCCCCACGGACGTCCAGTACGTTATGCATCTGAGGCTGGAGATAACACATGGATAGAGTTGCTAATTTCCACCCCACCCCCACGCCCCCCCCCCCCCCCCGCCCAAACGGATCGTAGCTGTCTCTTTGAATCTGTACGGATAGAAGGACAACAAGACCAAACTCAGCGGCCAAATGCAATTGGACTGAAGCGTCCGCAGCGACCCAGTTCTATGCCAAATTTAGAATCGGAATGTGCCCGCATCCTCCTCTTCATTCTCTGACCCCGCCTGCCAGTGGCAAAAAGGCCACACGACACCCAGATCACTCCCCTCTCTACGACACAACCCTGCCGCGCCACTGCCTGCCCGCCCCTCGCCATTTACGAATTTCAGCCACTGCTCGCGGGAGGTTAGCCCTCCTCCCGATGCACTTGCCGGTACCTAGACATGTCAAATTCGCCTCCTATTGTCTCGGACCGGTCAACCAGCAGTGATGCCTATGACTTGTTCGGCTATTTGTGCGGCCGAGTTTGAGGTACGAAACATCAACCTTTTAGGCCATTTGCGTCAACATATGTAGTTGGTAGTGACACATATATGACCATTGTATCATGTTGCATGTAGATGGACCCCAGCAAGTTGATCAAGTTTTCTACAAAAACATCATCAACACACGTCGAAGGATGAACCAAACGGTGATTTCGAAGTGATGATGGTCACGGTCACCCTCATCGATGAGCACACCGAGGGGCCAACTTTACAAGGACTACTTCCATTCTACCAATCCCATCTATCGGCAGCACAGATGTCGTCGCCTGTTTTGAATGTCAAGATAGGGCTATGACTCGTAATTTAAAGGGAAGTTGATGTCGTCGATAAGCTTGGGTTCACTTCATACCAAAAAAATTCCGTAGCTATTCGCATGCTTGCATATGGAGTTGTCAGTGATCTTGTTGATGATTACTTACGAAAGAAAGATACCGCATGCCTAGACTCAATGTACAATCTGCAAAGCCGTGATTGTGGTATTTGATGAAGTTTACCTGCGATAGCCAAAATATTGTCGAAACTGCCCGAGTGTTGTCCATCAACAAGGAAAGGGGATTCCCGAGGATGATTGGAAGCATAGATTGCATTGGGAGTGTGTGGTGACCTAGCATACCACTGCACGGTGTAGTATGCAAGTCGTTGACATAACACCAATGAAACACCGTTCCACTAATATTACATCCCTCAGAGTGGTACAACAGAAACATTTGCGAGTTCAAGGCATGTCTATTGAATTACACACAGACTCTTTACACAAGATCAGCACAATCTCCTACTTTACAATGAGGTAAAACTGCAAATAAACTTCAGAAGAACAACTCGTAGTCTAACTTATCACTAACTCTATTTATAGAAGTACTTGACTGGCTAGAGAGACTACATTGGATTCTGGCTACTTAGGTGCTAGGATTAGGGAGCTAGTTCCCTCCTACTCCTAGTCTAGGGTTTCTCCAATTAAGATGTAGTTGTTGACTTTGTTGACTCCTCTGATATGGTCTTGTCCCTTTTACGTAGTAGTTGACTCCTCCGTCTTCGAGTTTCACTGTCGATCTTCCTTCAATGCCTTCAGGTCTAAGCAGGGAGTTCAAACAAGGGTGAGTACGAGCGTACTCAGCAAGTTCATTATAGGGAAAGGGGTGTTTAATGCACTAGCTACAACCATGGAGTAGAAAGTCATTGGAAATGCATGTTTTCGTAAACATTTCTTCAAAGGTTGCTTTTATTATAAAAAAACTATATCTGTCAGCCTTCAACGGGTGTCTAGAACTTCATGTAGTTCCTTTCCGGCCGCGTTCGCGGTTCCAAACCCAGAACAGGGAGTGACAAACCACAATTTGATACACTCTACAGAGGTGTGTTAGAGCATCTTCAGTCACGTCCCCCAAACGGCACCGGATCGAGCGTTTGGTGACGTGTTTTGTTCGTGCCGTGTTTGGGGGACGTTGCTCCCCAGCCGCGTCCCTCGAACACCGCCCCCAAACTTTTTTAAACATTAAAATACACTCTTTTTTGTTTTTCTTTTGCATTTTTATTTCAATAGAGAGAAGAAACATTCCACGAACTAATACATAATTCGAAACATGGTTTACACAAACTAAGACATAGTTTGGAACATGGTTTCCACAAACTAATACATAGTTGGAACCATGGTTGACAAAAATATAAAACATTGCAAAATAACGAAACCTAACTAGTATTCGCATCGCAGATTTCGTGTATTCGCTGCCAAGAAAGAACACTCTCAGGCACACCCAGTCACCCAAACTGGAAAATCCAGCTGTTGACGGTACCTGATGTGGGCAATACCCTTCGGGTAACTAATGTTGCACTACCTCTTGCGGCCCAACCAGGGGCCCATGAAGGCACTCGATGGCCAGGTGGGCCGCTACGTCGGTTCCTAAGAATTTTTTTTGAAGAACAAGGCGAGAGGACGAAGAATACAAGGGAAGTTTAGACCTAGGACTCTTTGGGTGTGTTTGGTAGCCCGGGGCTACTCAGATTCTCCATCTCTCCTCAACTATGCTGACCCCAACTATGCTGAGTTGGGATTTTTGCCTTTGTTTGGTAGGTCGGGTGTGTTGAGAGTTGCTGAGTAGAGAAGCTGTTTGGTGCTCATGTATGACTAGAGCCGGGCCATACAAAAATAAAAAGCAATCAGGTCCCTAAATACAAGATACAAAAGCAATCGGGTCCCTGTGCAGGCCATGGCGGCCGTGGCTGGAGCTCGTGGATGGCAGCGCGAGGTTGTGGACGGCACGGGAGGCTGTGGACGGCGCGCGAGGTCGGCGCGAGGCCCGTGGCGGCGGCGCCAGGCCGTGGAGCGAAGCTTGGCCGTGGCGGCGCACGAGGTCGTGGATGATGGCGCGAGGCTGTGGGGGGGAAGCCAGGCCGCGGCGACGCGTGAGGCTGTGGCTGGTGGCGGAGTCGGGAGCAGCGCTGGTGGAGGTGATGAGGAGGAGGCGGGTCGCGTGGGAGGGGGAATGGCGTGCGGGGTTGGGTCTGGGGGGGACTCGGGCCACTGCTACAGTACTCTACGGGATTAGCTCCTCCCGGATGAGTAGCGAAGCTCGATTTGGGCTTCGCTCCTCAGCCCGGCTCTGGGCACTTTTCCATATCCCCTCGGCAGTGTTGAGATTGGAAGAGACGGTCTAACAAACAACGGATCCCCTTAAAATCTCGGTTGAGAGGAGAGAATCTGAGTAGCCCCGGGCTACCAAACACACCCTTTGTAACCTAGTCGTACCCGGACAGACCTCTCGGGACCTGGCTCCCAATATAAGGGCCAGGAGAGAGGCTGCCGAGGGACAGATAATCTGAATAGCCTCAACCACCGTAAGTCTAGAGCTAGGTCACAGTAGAACTTAGCCTCTCGATTAAAGTCACAGCCGAAACCTTCGGCACCCCATTGTAACCGATATTTTCAGCAATCAAGATCAGACAAGTAGGACGTAAGGGTTTTACCTCATCGAGGGCCCCGAACCTGGGTAAATCGCTCTCCCCGCTTGTTTATAACTGATGTCTCGTGTTAGCCTACAGGATTCCATCTACCCTAAGCCCCTTACGGAGGGCATTGCCGGGGAGCACCCTCGACAATTGGCGCCGTCTGTGGGAAACCTGTTGGTACAAGATCCGGCATCGGCAGCATCGGCCATGTCATCGGCAGCTTCGTCAACACCGCCAGCGTCACCGCCGGCCTCTTCATCACCAACCTCGGGGAATTCGATTCGCTTCGGATCCTTTGAGTTCACCCCGCACGACGACTCGTCTCGCTCGACCTTTTCAGATCTGCAAGGAGGCTTGGGCATGACGTTTGGAAGCGTTCATTACAACATCAACGCAGAAGGGATTCTTCGGCTACCTGAGCCGTTCGTTTCCAGATCGGCAAGGAAGCCATCTCCATCAGTTGCTGGATCGATCGCGTCCTCATCAATCGATCTAGCGGCTGGTTTGACAGACTCGACGAATTCGTCAGCACCATCGACCCCTCGGTCGATATCCCCTATGTCGGTTGGATCCGATGACTCTATGTCGTCCGATACGACTTCGTACTACTGCTTGAACTGCGATACCAGGCACGGACTGGGGTCAAGTGACACACCGTTCGTCTGCAGCGCCAGATATTCATCGGGAGAGGAAAGCATCGACAGCGCCGTCAGGATGACCACTTGGAGGATGGCGCGCCACCAAGTCTACGCTACCCTCAATGCAGGAAATGCGGGGAACGGACGAGGAGAAGGAGATCGCACCCCCCGCTCCAGCAGGCGATGTAACTCTGAAAACAGCGCCAGTAACAACAATAGCGATTATACTATCGCAGAGGAAGAATGGGCAGCGGCTCGGGCTGCTGTAATCAACAATACGCCGCTCCCTGCCGGAACTACGGTTGGGACTCTCAATGCATATCGTTCTATTCTGGAGAAGAATCGGGAGCGACTATCGAATGAGCAGGCCACTCTTGATCGGCGTCTAATCGCGGCAGATCAATCTAGTGAACGACGGAGGGCATCACGAGGAAGTGCTTCACGAAGCAGCCAAGGTGCAGGGAAGCATCGTTCAAGACTGTCTCGACTTTCGGAAGATGACGCCAGAGATAACGTCAAACCTATCCAAGTCTTTCATGACCACAGATGCCGCGGGTATGTTGAGACCAAAAACCATAGAAGGAGCAACCACTAACCTGGCAGCATATTTGATCAACCAGAAACCAACACCCGAAGATCCTATGGCTCAAGCTCATCGGGGAGCCCTGGAAAGCCTCGCAATCTTGGGAGACAAGTTGGTTCCGCGGAAAGAAAAATCTGCGCTTCAGGCCAGTGGTTCAAGGCGCCGTTCGAGAGACACTCGAGATGAAATCACTCAGAGCAGAATCGACAGAGCCAGGCGATGGCGGGCGGCAAGGGAAGAGTACGATAGTGACGATTCCGAGGAAAGCCAGGAGTACGATGGCAAGATGAGGGGAGCTGATTGTTTAAGCTATAAGATCCGCGAGACAATACCGCCCAAAGGGTTCAAACCCACTCCTACTGATGCCGCTAAGTACAATGGACAACAGGAGCCGAGGTCTTAGATAGACGATTATCTGCAGATCGTAATCTTACACAAGAGTAACCAAATAGCAGCGATGCAGTGCTTGCAGCTCTACCTGAAGGATTCGGCACGAGCTTGGTTGAGAGGCCTGCCGAAGGGATCCATCAAATCATGGGACGATCTGGTGGATGCTTTTGTCAAAAATTTCCAGGCAACATATAAAAGGCCTGTTGGAATCGATGAATTACGACATTGTCAGCAGAAGCCAAAGGAATCGATGTGTGCGTACATCGGGAGATTCACCAAACTCCTGAACGCTGCCGAAGATGTTTCTGTCGACAGAGCAATCGACGCCTTCAGCGACGGTATTCGACGTGAAACTTACATAGAGGAGCTTGGGCGAAAGAAGCCGAAGACCATAACCAAGTTAATGGAGATCGCCAATAGTTGGGTTGATGGCGAGGATAACGTACGAAGGCCTCGCCCACGCAGTGACGACGAAGACGACGACCACCCGAGGCATGACTTGGGCGGCCGAAGGGATCGTCGTTAGAAGAGAAAGGCCACGATATAGAAAAGACATGAACATCACAGTGAAACCGGCAGGGGGATTAGGGCGTGAAGCCGCACCTGGAAGAATGACGTTCCCCTCGTCGGCCGAGATTATGCCGAGGCTCCGTGCTCTCTTCTCGTCACGTTTGCTTGTTGTAGACGCCGGCTAGTCGCCAGGCGCAGGTCCGGCCATGGAAACCTCTGGCGCCGGCGGCGGAGGAGTCGGGGCGAAAGCATCCGATGTGCCCTTTTTCAGCACACCGGATGGGGCCTTGGCGGCGGCGTCGCTGGATGTAGCGCCGGCGGCGAGGCTGAGGTTCCTCTTCTTCACCATTTTCGAAGAAATAGTAAAGGAGATCTAACGAACGGAGGCGGCGGCGCAGCGGTTTTCGAGGAAGAAGAACGGCTGAGGGAGAAGAACTGTGTAAGGGGAATGAGGGAGATAATTTTTCCCCTTCACGGTTATAAGTTAAAAGGATGAAGTAAAGGGGCTTGAAATTAGGTCACCACGTGTCGTTTTTGTTAAGGAATCTTTTCCTCCACTACGCGCGGAAATCGAGGGGACGTCTTGGGTGATGCGTAAGCACTGGTCATTTTCCTAAATTGACCGCGCAGGAGCAGTGTGGGGACCCGTCAGGTCGTGTCCTGTCAGACAGGCCGTAGCAGTAGTTACGTCATTGATGATGTTACAAGGAGTATCGATTTTTGATTGGAGCATTCGAAGGAAAACAAACGAGTGGCTCAGTTTAAGTCTACACGCGGCTGCCAGCATCCCCGCCTAGACTCGGGGGCTACTCCCATTGGGAGCGCTGAACGCGCACCCGATAAAATATGGACTCAAAGACTTTTCCAAGATCCAGAATCATGCCCAGGGACTTGATTTTGTGTAGAGTAACGTTGTTTTGCCATCGGCAGTTAACCAACAAAGCTGGACACGTTACTCGATATCCTTTACGTACTAAACCTTGCTTAAAAGTATTAAAAATCTTGACATAAGGAAATGTATCGGATTGTCCTGACGATTTGAAGAAAGCTTCGGCAGAAGAAAACATTCGAGTAGTACAACTTGAGTCTACGCACGGTTGCAAGCATCCGTACCTAGACTCGGGGGCTACTCCCATCGGGAGCGCTGAACGCGCACCCGATAAAAGAAGACGTTGCTGCTACAAGGAAATCAAGATTTATCGGCTTGGGCGAACATTCGACAGAAGGCATGCTTTTAGTCCCTGCCCGAAGTATCTTCGGCCAGTCACTCGGGGGCTACTGATGTGGGCAATACCCTTCGGGTAACTAATGTTTCACTACCTCTTGCGGCCCAACCAGGGGCCCATGAAGGCACTCGATGGCCAGGTGGGCCGCTACGTCAGTTCCTAAGAAGAATTCTTGAAGAACAAGGCGAGAGGACAAAGAATACAAGGAAAGTTTAGACGTAGGACTCTTTGTAACCTAGTCGTACCCGGACAGACCTCTCGGGACCTGGCTCCCAATATAAGGGCCAGGAGAGAGGCTGCCGAGGGATAGATAATCTGAATAGCCCTCAACCACTGTAAGTCTAGAGCTAGGTCACCGTAGAACTTAGCCTCTCGACGAAAGTCACAGCCGAAACCTTCGGCACCCCATTGTAACCGATATTTTCAGCAATCAAGATCAGACAAGCAGGACGTAAGGGTTTTACCTCATCGAGGGCCCCGAACCTGGGTAAATCGCTCTCCCCGCTTGTTTGATAACCGATGTCTCGTGTCAGCCTACAAGATTCCATCTACCCTAAGCCCCTTACGGAGGGCATTGCCGGGGAGAACCCTCGACAGTACCCATGTTGGTTCTTTCGAGGAAAAACAACCAGAAACCTCTGTGCCAATTTTTGCTGTGAAGAAACAACACTCAGTCGTCCTCCTCCTCGGGGCTGTCACCGTGGTAGTGCCGGTGGCAGCGCGTCTCGTCAAACACCTTGACGCTCATGTCGGCCTCGCCAAGGTAGGAGAACGTGAGCACGAAGCTGGCTTCGAGGTGGTGGTAGCGCGTGAACTTCTCCCAGCCGGTGTGGAGGTACATCTTGCCGCGCGCATCGAAGATCACGTCCACAATCCACCGGCAGCAGCCGCAGGCAGCCTCCCGCAGATGTAGTGAGCCCGAATCATCGCTGGCGATGAAGTCGGCAAACTTCTCCGGCAGCCTCTGGATGCCGAGTGGGTCGCCCTTGAGGACGACGACAAACTCGAACATCACTTGCTGCTCCTCCTCCTGCAGGTCCGACGATGAAGACGACGACATCGCAGGCTTCAGCGAGCATGAAGCTCTGCCGCGGCCACGACCACGGCCGCGACCTTGGCCTCCGCCTCTACAAGACATGGCGTTGACTCTTGAGAGGGTGGCGGCTAGGGTTGGGGAGTGAGGCTCTAGGGTTTGTGTGTGAGGGACGATGAGAGAGCGACCCTTTTTGTAGGCCGGAGGGAGGCGGGGGAGCGGTGGCGCTCATTAATGCCGGCACACAGAGCTAGGTGCGATGAGACGCTTTGCTGCGCCTCTACGGGAACTGCACCGTCGCTGCGCGCCAATAACTTCCATCGCGAGGTAGGCGACGATTAGGTTAAGCTTCAATGTGCCGCTGACGCGTCGGTCCTGCCACTCCTCGCCTCCCTTTTCGTTGTGTCCGGTGTGCCCAGAGCGTCCCCTGCGTAGCGGCGACGGGCTCGGGCACCGGACACCGTATCGGGACGCGCCGGACAAAAAGAGGCTTTGGGGCACGCGGCTGGGAACGTTTTTTGGTCCGGCGCGCCCCAAATCCCTTTGGGGGATGATACGTTGCAAACGTATCTATAATTTTTGATGCTCCATGCTTGTTTTACACCAATTTATATATGTTTTGCTTACACTTTGTTGCACTTTTATAAATTTTCTGACACTAACCTATTACCAAGATGCCACAGTGCCAGTTCCTGTTTTCTGCTGTTTTGTATTTCAGAAAAATTGTACAGGAAAATATTCTCGGAATTGGACAAAACAAAAGCCGAAGTCAATATTTTGCCGTAACGAAGATGAAGTCCAGAGGGGAGACGAAGAGGTGCCACAGGGTGGTCAGACCATGCCTTGGCGTGGCCAGGCATGGGCCTGCGCCAAGACATGGTGTGGGCCCCTGGCCTCCACCGACCTCACCCTTCCGCCTATTTATTCAAGATCTCGGGAAAACCCAAAATACCCGAGCCTCCATCCACGAAAAGTTATGCCACGGCCGTCATTGCAGAACCCATCTCGGGGGTTCTGAAGCTCTTCTCGGCACCCTACCGGAGGGGGAAATCATCACCGGAGGCATCTACATCGCCATGCCCGCCTCCGAAGTGATGCATGAGTAGTTCATCACTGGACTATGGGTCCATAGCAGTAGCTAGATAGTTGTCTTCTCCAATTTTTGCCTCATGTTTAGATCTTATGAGCTACCCTACTTGATCAAGATAATCCTTATGTAATGCTACATGTTGTCTTTGCTGGGATCCGATGAATATTGTATACTATGTTGAGGTTGATTATATATTCATGTCATATGTTATTTTTGATCTTGCATGCTCTCCGTTGCTAGTAGATACTTTGGCCAAGTAGATGCTTGTGACTCCAAAAGGGGGTATTTATGCTCGATAGTAGGTTCATGCGTCTAGTTTTCTAGGAGAGTGACAATAACTTCTAAGATTGTTGATGTGTTGTTGCTACTAGGGAGAAAACAATAATGTTTTATTCGAGGGTAATTCTATTGTTTACTTTACACACATTGCTTAATGCGATAATCTGTTGCTTTCAAGTTAATACTGGAAGGGGTTCGAACGATAACCGGAAGGTGGATTATTAGTCATAGATGCACCTAGATTACGGTCTATGTATTATGTTGTAATGCCCAAATGAATCTCATAGTAATCATCTTGTCATGTATGGTCGGTATTCTGTCAATTGTCCAGTTGTATTTTGTTCACCCAGCATGCTATTTATCTTAATGGAGAGACACCTCTAGTGAACTGTGGACCCCGATCCTTTTCCTTTACATTGATAAATTCAACCACCGCAATCCTATTCTTTTACTTACTGCAAAGTACTGTTCTCTTTCATTACTGCAAACATCTCTTTTCAGTCGATACGTCTAATCCTTTGTGTTCAGCAAACCGGTGAGATTCACAACCTCACTGTAAGTTGGGGCAAAGTACTTTGGTTGTGTTGTGTGCAGGTTCCACGTTGTTGCTGACGCCGGTAGTGCACTGATACGTCTCAAACGTATCTATAATTTCTTATGTTCCATGCTAGTTTTATGACAATACTCACATGTTTTATATACACTTTACATCATTTTGATGCATTTTCCACACTAACCTATTAACAAGATGCCGAAGTGCCAGTTCCTGTTTTCTGCTGTTTTTGGTTTCAGAAATCCTACACAGGAAATATTCTCGGAATTGGATGAAACAAAACCCCACGGTCTTATTTTGCACGGAGCCTTCCAGAAGTCCGAAGAGGAGACGAAGAGGGGCGACGAGGCGGCCACACCCTAGGGGGGCGCGGCCCCACCCCTGGCCGCGCCGCCCTATGGGGTGGGCCCCTCGAGCGTCCCCCGACTCTGCCCCTTCGCCTATATATTCTCTCCGTCGCGAAAACCCTATTACCGAGAGCCATGATATGAGAAAAGTTACTGTGACGCCACCGCCGCCAATCCCATCTCGGGGGATTCAGGAGATCGCCTCCGGCACCCTGCCGGAGAGGGGAATCATCACCGGAGGACTCTACATCATCATGCCCGCCTCCGGATTGATGTGTGAGTAGTTCATCCTTGGACTATGGGTCGATAGCAGTAGCTAGATGGTTGTCTTCTCCTCTTGTGCTATCATGTTTAGATCTTGTGAGCTGCCTATCATGATCAAGATCGTCTATTTGTAATGCTACATGTTGCGTTTGTTGGGATCCGATGAATATGGAATACTATGTCAAGTTGATTAATTGATCTATCATATATGTGTTGTTTATGTTCTTGCATGCTCTCCGTTGCTCTGGCCAAGTTGATACTTGTGACTCCAAGAGGGAGTATTTATGCTCGATAGTGGGTTCATGCCTCCATTGAATCTGGGACAATGGATGTAAAGTTCTAAGGTTGTGGATGTGTCTGTTGCCACTAGGGATAAAACATCGATGCTTTGTCTAAGGATATTTGTGTTGATTACATTACGCACGTACTTAATGCAATTGTCTCGTTGTTTGCAACTTAATATCGGAAGGGGTGCGGATGCTAACCCGAAGGTGGACTTTTTAGGCATAGATGCATGCCTGGATAGCGGTCTATGTTATTTGTCGTAATGCCCTAATTAAATCTCATAGTAGTCATCATGATATGTATGTGCATTGTTATGCCCTCTCTATTTGTCAATTGCCCAACCGTAATTTGTTCACCCAACATGCTATTTATCTTATTGGAGAGACACCACTAGTGAACTGTGGACCCCGGTCCATTCTTTTACATCTGAAATACAATCTACCGCAATCTCTGTTCTCTCGTTGTTCTTTGCAAACAAACATCATTCTCCACACCATACGTTTAATCCTTTGTTTACAGCAAGCCGGTGAGATTGACAACCTCACCGTTAAGTTGGGGCAAAGTATTGTGATTGTGTTGTGCAGGTTCCACGTTGGCGCCGGAATCCCTGGTGTTGCGCCGCACTACACTCCTCCACCAACAACCTTCACGTGGCCTTCATCTCCTACTGGTTCGATAACCTTGGTTTCTTTCTGAGGGAAACTTACTGCTGTGCGCATCACACCTTCCTCTTGGGGTTCCCAACGGACGTGTGCATCACGCGCCATCATGCACCCTGCCACTAGTCAGCTAGCAACACCTTCAGAAGTCACGCCTTTCTCCTACTGGTCGATTAAACCTTGGTTTCGTACTGAGGGAAAACTTGCTGCTGTGCTGATCACACCTTCCTCTTGGGGTTTCCCAACCGCTTCCACAACAACTGCCACCAAGATTGTCTCGCGCCATCACCGGAGCACCATCAGGGGACGCTTTCGGGGACACGGCTGGAGATGATCTTACTTTTCCCATAAGAGATCTTATCCTTGTTGCACATCCGAGTAATGAGTTTGTCCACACTTCCTTGGTGTCGGACCGAGTATAAGATCCAAGCCAATCATTGCATTTCTCAGCGACCCCGCACACCCACCCGTATTGTAGTTCTGGTCTTGGATCCTCGTTGGTTACTTTGTCCGGCCTCGATTGTATGCTCCCGCCAGCCCACGAACTCCTAAGGTAAGCTCCGACGTCAGCACCTTCATCGGTCTTCTTCAACCCATCATATATAGACCACGATACCGTGAGGACTTTAGGGTTCCCCACCACTCCGGTTGCTCCTTCCTGGATGCAACTGTTCCGGTAAAGTGCGTCCGTTGATGTGCGGAAGGAAGAAATACAACTGACTTCCCCAGAGTCATTATAGATCTTATTGTTAACACGTATTATATGGTGCAAGAATCACTGGACGACATTGGTTATTAATCCTAGATGAATAACCCAGTTGCACTGGAACCTCCACCAAACTCATATCATGGTTCCATTGCCCACCACATAGTCATATTCATAATTGGAAAAAGTATTTTTTGCTTTTCAATGCAGGACTGATAAGTATAGTACTTTGCAAGTAATTTGATAAAAATAATCAAAATGGCATGAGCAAGCGATGAACTTGCCTTTCTTGACTGCAATATTATGCAGTCAAAAGCTTCGAGATGATATAACTCCAAATTCTGAAATAGCATCATCGTTCGGTAAGGACAATGTTTAAAAGATTGGCAAACATGCTAGAATGCATAAGGATGAGATGCAATCTCTATAAGAATAACCTAACCCCAGTGATTTAGGTTTAGTGAGTTGTAATGATTTCTTGATGGTGTGTTGCACTTTTAGAGTGGATTCAAACAAACAAGGTTATTATTAGGGGTTGGTTAGCTTGATATCATATACAAGTTGTATAATAAAGCATAGTGATCATCTTAGCACACAATGAATAGTAGTTGGCATAATTTTAACATGTAAAGAACAATTGTTAGTTTTAGTACTAGATGACATGGTTAATGATTACTTATTATATACTTCAAAAGAAAAACTTTTGAATAATATGTTACTTAAGTAACAAGAATTATTTTCAAACAAGGGCTTATGTCTTCTAGGGTTGACTATGTTTTTGCAATGGTCATATTAAATAGGTAGTAGTTGGTTCCTAAACAAGATATTTCATATGCACCTAGTATTTGCAGGATTAAGTTGGTTATGAGCATGTAAAGTAAATTACTACACATGGTTGCTATTAGGGTTGATCACCATGGTCATACTAAATAATGGTGTTTAGGGTTGATGGATTTGAGAATGGAAACTAGGGTTTACAATTCCTTTTCAAGGGTTTCACTAAGTAAGTATGAGGTAGATCTTTAAATGAAATGGATTGCTAAACATATAGTAGGTAGATGATTTACTTGAGCATGAGCACATAAGGTACATCATCATATATGTTGGTTGCTACTTTAGTTGATCAAAGTGGAATTATGCCAAAGAATGATGATTAATGGTGATGACATGAAAGTATCAAATTAGGGTTTATGAGGTGGTACTAGTTGGTCATATAAGGTTTATTCAAAATGAAGACATGAAATGAAAACTCCATGTGAATTGGCTTGTTCTACTTTGAGTAGATCATGAACATGTGTTTATTTGTTGCATAGTATGTATCTATAAGTAAGGTTAAGTTCATATGATTACATTTCATAAGCTCCTAGGGTTTTAGAGTTTCACATAAAATTATAGAGTTAGGGTTTTACTCCTAATGGAATTAGGGTTTTGGACATGGTACTATTAGGGTTTCTTATTTGCTATGCCATTTTGAAATAACAATTGATTCAACATAATTCAAATTTAAGAAACATTTTTAAGTACAAATTATAATGGTTTTAACCTTTTTCTTATTTATATCATTTAGGTATAATGATAATTAAGTTTAATACAATTTAGAGTTTTAAATATCAAATAATGATAATGTTAATATGATTAAGGAAAATTATTCTTGGTGTTTTATTTACTTCCTAAATGATTATTACGTCTTCTAGAAATTTTATTAATTATTGAATTTTCTTGGAATTTATAATAAAGGAAGGACTTAAATAATAAGTACTAATTAATTAAAATTTAATTTTTATTGAAATATTATATTATATTTTTTATGGATAGAGTTTATTTTTATAAACATTTTGATATATTATTTGTATTTTCTGAGTTGAAATGAATTTGCTATGAATTTGCAAAGTTTGTATTATTTTCTGGAATTTGAATTTAAATACAAAAAACAACTGGTACCGGTCAAACCCTACCCCTAGACACAGACAGGTGGGGTCTGGTCCAAGTCAACTACCTCGTTGGTAGTTGACTGGGTTAAACCAACCATCGGGTCCTACCGCCACGTCACCTCGCTAGAGGCCACGCTGGCGAGCAACGGCGGCGACACTACAAACCACCCAGAACAACACGGATAGTCTCGTTTGAACGGCGACTCAATGCTGAGCAAGGTAGTGCCAGCGCCACCAGTTAGAGTTCACCGGAGTTTCTCCGGCGAGCTCGACTGCGGCGGCGTCGTCCGGTCAAGATGCAAAACGTAGCTATCGAAGGCTAGAAGCTACGATAGATAGCTCTATGGATGCGCACGCTCACCCTGGATTGATTGAAGCTGTCGGAGCACCGCGTCGCGGATTCTGACGAACCACCGTGGAAGGGAATTCTGAACTACGCTCGATTGGTAACGCCTTTTCTCGATTCCTTCAATCAGGATGATCACAACACTCGTGCGCTTCTCATGGACTACATCTTGGTCCTTGGGGTGGCCTCCTCCGACGGGTCGTGCTCGATGCCGGCAGCGACTATCAGATGGTGGCGAGAGATAGAGAAGGTTAGAAGGGAAAGGGGAGGGTTTTTAGGTGTTAGGGTTTCACGGCGGAGCTTCCCATGGCTTTTATAGGGCACGACGAGACTGGGCTCGTCATCTCACCGGCGGCGATGGCCGGGCTGCAAACAGTGATGTCGGTTATTTCTGGGCGCGAATCTTGGCGCGGATAGGATGAGGATGGAGAGGGTGTCTTGCTGCTCACGTCCAAACGAGCATGTGACATGGGCATTATCCGAACGATGATGAGCAGATGTGCTGCTCGTCGCCGTGTCGGTCTCGAGGAAGAAGAAGAAGTGGCTTTTCTTCTTTTCTTTTTTTACACCAAAACGTTATCTGGGTCGGGTTGGATTGTACTGAGGATGGTATTGGGCTGCACTTAGGCCAGCTCCTGGGCTGGCTTGCTGGGCTGCTGCGGCCAGGTAAGCTCATTTTCCTTTTTCCCTTTTCCTTTTTCTTTTTCTTTTTCTATTTCTTTTTCATTTTTCTATTTTCTATTTTCATTGAGAATTCTGTTTTTGAATTTACTTTTGCTTTGTATATTTTAAATGGTTGAACCCTTTTGGAATCTATAAACATATAAATAGATATAATATAAGATATTGAGATATTTCATGTATGCATTAATACCTTTGTTTATTAAATATTGTTGGAATTTGGATCTAGGTATTTTAATAGTCATGATTTCCAATAGCACTTTTGATGGTTCTTAATATTTTTCTATAAAGTTGGTTGAATTACCAAGTGGTAGATGTGGTTTTATTTTGTATTACCTTTCATTGCTTTACATGTTAATTCTTATTACTTGGTTTCTATTTGAATAGATGTCTTTATGAGCATGATTTCATGTGCCAAAAAAGGTGAAGTCTTGGAAATCCTTTTGGGTTATTCCAAAGTGATTAATATTGTTATCTTAACATTGGATTGTAATGGTTCAAGGTGGATCCTATGTTTCTCAGGAGTCATTTATTTTCTCAACAGGATTATTAGACGATAACACTATGGTGCATTAATTATTAGCTTCACAACTTGCATTGCTCTCCATGAATAATGGTTTGGTCATCTTTCTTGCATTGGAGTATAGGGTTTACCACTAGATAGGATTTTCTTATATCCACCTAGATGAGGCATGGTTAGGATTAAGACTTGGTCCTAGGATTTTACCTGTGAACCAAGAGATTCACAAGTTAGTGTTAAGATATGGGCATTGGTTCTAAGTGTGAGTTGACACCATATTAAATTGGCTAGGGGTGCTCTTCCTCACCATTGATAGGTTGTTTATCTCAAAATACTACTAAGGTTGTCACAAAGGCTTGGGTAGGCAAGGTTTGAGTATAATGCAGATGATTCTCTACCGAAGATGTTGAAAATGACTAGGGTCACTTATTAGTGGTCTTCCTATGGTTTTATGTGATGGATGATATCTGCTTATCATGTAAAGTTTTATCTTATACTTATATATCTGCAAAGCATGATCATGCATTAGACATGATTAACTCATTCTCAATAGCTTCTTACCTAAGGGTTTATGATCATTACCAAATTGGTATGATCTAGGGTTTGGCTACCTAAGGTATTTCTAATGAAATGGGGTTCTCATCTCCAACTCAAGTGTTTGCTCCAACACTAGAGATTAACACCTCTCTGGTAATCTCTTGGATTTGCCTAGCTAAGGTCAGTATCAATAACTTCTCTTACTTGAAGATGACTGGAATAATAACTTAGAGTTCTTATAAATGAATGATGATATGATCATATGGATATATGCATATTTCTCTCCCTGAAAAGCAAGTGTTGGGTCAACTAACTTGAGTTTAACACCTTATCCTAAGCTCTCTTATTTGGGCAAAGATTACTCTATATTTTTTGATGTACTCACAAGATCTCTTTAGGTATCTAGGTCAAGTCTCCACTTGTCTAGCTTAGTTTGGTTTGGTTGCTACTTTACCTGTTACTGTCAAGAATGGGTTCTTGTGTTATCTCACCACTTCTCAATGATATGAATTATATCCTAGGGTGCTAACTCAAAGGATGATGATGATATCATTAATATGAATGGATATACCTCTCCCTTGGCTAGGTTTTGATGAAGATATAATTGGATTGAGAGAAGTAGAATTGACAAGATTGAAACAGTCAAGGTTTGATAAATAACTTGTGTGAATGTCCTTGACATGATTTTAAGATTAGAGTTGAAGCTATATACCATGTAGATCATGGTAGGAATATTTATTTAGTAAAAGATAAGTAAAGAATAGTTTCTCAATTCTTTCTATTATTTGGTTGTAGTTGAATAAACATTCATGTGTTGTTGTGAGGAATACCATGTTATGATCCTTTCTCGGATTTGATATTCGATCCTTACTTAAGGTGTTGTGTAATAGTTCTAGTACCATTTGATCTAACCCTTAGGTCAAATCATCTCTACCCAAAACAAGGTTTTAGAAAAGGTCACATTGAGGTTTATAGCGCTTGACTTGATAATCTACTTCAATTCCATCAGCTGAAGTGAAACTTCAGTTACTATGATAGGTTTTATTTGAAAGCGCGGAAATTCCCCGGATTTTCTATGCATGAATGCAATGCACACATCTGTTTCCTCTTCTTTTGTAACCCCAAATCCTGGGATGTTACAGAGTGGAAGGAGCGTCATTTTGCATGGCAGGGAAATATAGCGGGCATGCAGAGAGATGCACTATCATTCTTTTTGGGGTTCATAGCAGAAAATATAAAAATTATAACTAGCCATTCCCGGTTGCCCAGATCTATCTAAGAATAATGTTGTAACCGAGAAGGTTTCTGTGACATACCCTTGTAGAGCGAAAGCGGTTAACGTTCCTCTAGAACTTGGACGATGTAGTCGTACTTGTCGCCACCCTCAAGGTCGAGTGGAAGTCCTCTCGTACGACGTCGAGTGTCGCAAGTGGCAGCACCACGTAGTTTCGCACACATACGATACTGAATGGCGCTCCCAACTCCGATCCAGCGAAGTTGCGGAAGTAGATCTTCTGGATCCAGATCCCAGCAGCGCTCCCGGATAGTAGATGGAATTGTCTCCCTCCGTGTTCTTCAGGGCACCGCACGGAGAGAAAAACTAGAGAGAGATATTTCTCTATTTAATTGTGTATTTTCTTTCCTCCACGTGGCCACTACATATAGGGGCAAGGGGGCTAGGGGGCTTAGCTTGGCAAGGTAGGACAAAGGACGGGGAATGGTGGTGCGCCGGTCGGCCCCCTTGTTGGCTGCCCCCACCCCAACCCGGCCGGCCACCCCTTGGCCCATGGGGTTGGCCGGCCACCCTCCCTTAATGGGTCCCTTCCGGGAGGGGCCTATTTAGGGTAGGGAGACTTTTTAAATTAAATAAATGATATTTTAATATATTAATTCATTTAATTAACATGTAAAATATATTATTTAATTATCGATGATCCGAGACACCTCCCGAACCACTCTGAACATCCTTCGGATACTCCCGGGACCCTTTTCGGATCCCTCTGTCTTTATTTTCGATGAATTCATAACTATCTTTAGTTTCGTCGAACCCTTAAGTGTGTTAACCTACGATTCAACAACAACAAAGACATGATCGAGACGCCTCTGTGATCAATGATCACCAGGGTGTTCTGGAGAACAATAATGACCCTCGTGTATTCTACGAAGATGTGATCGTTGTTTGAACCATTATGTCAAGTCCCATTCCGGTCCCTTATTTCTTCGATACCGGCACTCGTCCGAGATATGATCACCGGTATCACGATACCTAGTTCAGTCTCGTTACCGACAAGGCCATTCAACTCGTTCCCGTGTGATTCCATCCACATGACCTAGTCATACGTTGCACAATATTTATGAATGTAATCTCACCGAGTGGACCCATAGTATCTATCTATCTATCACGCGGATGATAAAATCTCGCTCTTACCACATATGCCTCAGCCTACGCCTTCGGAATACCCGAGAACACCTTTATGATCACCCAATTACGGAATGACGTTTGATGCAATCAGAGTAGCCTCTGATGATAGCGATTAGATATGATCTCACTCCCTAAGGATTTAGGTCTCCACACTTTCATAAACATCGTAACGGTTGAACTTAGTGATATAATCGTGTTACAATAATTATATTGGGTATATTCATCATATCATTCACCTAATGATATGACTCCATTGTCAATGACGTGTGCCCATGATCGGGAAACCTCGATCATCTATTGACCTCAATGAACTGGTTTACACGTATGCTCACTAGGGACCCTTGTTTGTTTACAATACCACACATGTATCAACGTTTCCGATTAATACAGTTATAGCATGTCACGAAACTATTATGAACTAATGAGATATAATAACAAATACTCTTTATTATTTGCCTCTAGGGCACCAACTCCAACAATTCTTGAGGTTGCTGCATCACAATATCTATGCAACTGGCAATCTTTCTTTGGTATGACAAGTTCCCACAATGACATCAACGTGCTCCAGCGCTCCCAAATATTCTCTAGGCTTGCGGAAGGCAATGCTCCAATGGTGATATGAGATAAATGGCCGTGCATACAAGCCGACTTGTTATCTAGTACTCCCTCCGTTCCTTTTTAATTGACTCAAATTTAGTACAAAGTTGTACTAAATCTGAGTCAATTAAAAAGAACGGAGGGAGTAGATGGCACCTATCCTAGCAGGTCCACAATTTTGAAGACAATCCATGCTCCTAAAGAAGCAAAGAAGAGGTTTGCCAAACAATAAGAGGCTTATAGGAAGGATGTGGAGCGGGCATTTGGTATGCTCCAATCTCTGTGGGCTATTGTTCGGCACTCATCTTGAACATGGACCGTTGAGACCATGTAGGGGTGTTGACGGAATATGATCGTGCACAACGTCATGGGTGATGATGGGCATGATGATAGTCTCCTTGACCAAGATGGCAGTTTCAAGATGAATTGGTTGAGCCGCAGCCTAGGGGCAACAACGTTTGAGAAGTTCGTTCATGTACATCATGGGATCCCTCATTGCCACGCTCACAATCGACTTCAAGCACATTGGATTGAGCACCATCGGGCCTTGGTAGGAAACCAGTACTCATCTCACCATATTTTCTTCTTCTTGTGAACTATGTTATTTAATTATAAGTCTACATTGATTGTGAACTATGTTATTTATTTGGTTGTTCACTATTAATTTAATTTAATTTGGTTCCAAAATTATTGTTTTCTAGTTATACGATGAGCTGTTTTGGGTGAAAATGGGGAAAATATGAGCCCAAACGCGGACCAAAATACGTCGGGTCGTCGGGTCTGCCCTGATCCAAATGGAGGAGGGTGGCGACACGGCTGATTTTGTGCCCATTCCCAATCCAAATGAACCAAGACGGATGAAATGGGTTGGGCCACTGGAGATGCCCTCACCCCTCAGAGTTTGAACAGATGATTGATTCCTTTATCCTACGTCATGTATGTGTTGGAAAAAATCATACAATTCAAACAACAACAAAACTAAATAAAACATGACTACAAAATAGGAAGCAAAGTAACTATTCAATCCAACATATAGTACTGTAATAGAAATTCTAAACAACATACTAGAACAAGAAATTGCATCAAGATCTCAAATATGATACATAAACACGTACGGTGCAGAAGAGGATCCGTCACGTCGCTAGTGTTGTCTCCCCTGTCGTGAAATAGGTTGTTGATGTCGGGAAAAAAGTCATCATCGGGAAAAAAATCGTAGGCGCCAGTGTTGGTGATGAAGCCAGTAATCGCGTAAGAGCGCTCCCCAGAAACCTTACCACCGCTCTCCGATATAAGGTCACAAGAGGAAGGTTCTCAGAGGCCTGTTGTCTCAACTCGCGGTGCACGCCACAAGACGGGATGGAAAGAACTGATCGGCGGCACGAAGCTCTAGAACCAAGAAGAGGTTGTGGCGTTTTTGTTGTGTGATCTTCTGGAATGGGGCAGCCTCTTTTTCTATAGCCACCAAAAGAAGCGAACACGCAGCCACACGAGACGAAACCAAACTAGAGCAGCCATCGTTCGTATTTATTGTCCACTATTGCAAATCGTTTAAGCTCTATGTATCCCTTCATATTCCGTTCATGTGTGGCAAAAAGTTATACAACTCGTACATGTGGTATAGGTGCTTGTGTGGCTCAATCCACAAAACATGGGCATGGTGGGAGGCACAAGAGAAATGTGTATACCAGTCCTCTTCTCATGCGCATACAACAAGTGAAAGATGCAAACTTATAAAGAGATCTAGTTCTTCTTAAAACTAGCAATAATGTGCTAAAACAGCTTTTTTCCTTGGGATTTCTAGGATTTAGAAATTAGCTACCTTTAGCCAAAATTCCAACCGGATGGTTAATAGTTGGGTATGTCACAGTGTCAGTCACAGTCAGTGTAACCCTGGCCCTGCTGATGTGGAACATCCGACCGTATATACATGTGACGGGGCCGAAAGGTGGTAGCTGCGCTGCCTCGCAGAGAATGGAAGAAAACGGCAAAATAGGAATCGTGTGATCCCGTGCGTGCATGATCCGTTGTCGCTGGTGGATCGATCGCCGATCGGTCGATCGTGCACTAAAGTAGGACGGCCCATAGGCCATAGCACGTACACGGTCACGCACAGCACACACGCACAGCACACTGGCTTAGGACATCTCTAATAGCATGTCTAACAGATCTCTTAAAAAGGCCAAACTCGTATAATAACCGCTGAAATACGGGATTGGGCTCTACCAGACCGTCTAGCAAACCCCTTAAAACAGCCCCCGCGTCGATTTTTTTCAGTTTCGGCTAAGGGGTGGCTTCTTGCCCCTTACTTGTTCGGGGCGGGAGAGGATATACAGGGTAAACCAAGTATCCCATTTCAGCCAGGCCGCGCGGACATTTCAGTTTTTCCACCCGTTTTCCCCCGCGCCGCCGCCACAGCAACCCGCGCGCCGCCGCCGGAAACCTTCAGATCCGGCCCCCTCCGTCGCCCGGCGAGCCGCGTCGCGCTGCGTCCACGCCCGCCGCACCCCCCTCGGAGATCCGCGTCCCTCCGCGCGCGCCGCCGCACCCCCGCCGCGGTCTCCTCCGCCGTTTTCGCCGGTGAGTATTCCGCCGCGTTCCTCTTCGTTTTCGCCGATACAATGGACGTGTTTGGAGGTTGATCTATGCTTCACGGTGGTAGATGGATTTGGAGGATGTGCATATGGAGGTTTTGGAGGATTCGTCGACCGATTGATCCTCGTCGGATTCCGATGATTCGGACCTCGACGAGCTGCTGAACGATGACGACACGGAGATGATGCTGCTCCTGTTCGGCATGAAGCACATGGAGGACCGCGCCAATCTGCTGGATCAGAGAAAAGGATCCACTATGTGGCGTATGTGAATTCCTCGGAACCGCGCACTCGGCCACGAACAGCTCATGCAAGATTATTTTGTCGAGGTACCGACCTATCCTCCCCGCCTCTTCCGTAGAAGGTATCGATGTGTAGGACTTTGTTCAAGAGAATCGTTAGAGATTGCGAGGCAAATTGCGATTACTTCAAGCAAAGGAGGAACGCTGCCCATGTCATGGGATTTAGCCCATTTCAGAAAATATCAGCCGCCATGAGGGTGATTGCATACGGTATCCCAGCAGACTATACCGATGAGTACCTTCGCATTGGTGTACAAACAACCACGGATTGTGTGCGTATGCTTGCCAAGATGGTGATCAAGTTGTATGGTGAGACGTATCTCCGAGCTCCGAATGAGGAAGATACGAAAAGACTCATGGAGATCAATGAAAAGAGGGGGTGGCCGGGCATGCTTGGTAGTCTGGATTGCATGCATTGGACATGGAAAAATTGTCTAAAATCATGGCATAGAATGTATTGTGGCAAAAGCCATGATGCTACCATTGTTCTTGAAGCTGTGGCCTTGCAAGACTTATGGATTTGGCATGCTTTTTTCGGACTGCCGGGGACACTCAACGACATCAACGTCTTGAATAGATCCCCTTTATTTGCAAGACTAGTTAGGGGTGAAGCTCCAACTTGTAACTACAAAGTTATGAACAATGAGTACACCATGGGGTACTATCTCACAGATGGTATTTACCCTAACTATGCAACTCTTGTCAAGTCCTTAAAAGAGAAAAAGGACAAGGCTTTGACAAGAAAGGAAGCTTGCTTCACCAAAAATCAAGAGGCATGCCGCAAGGACATTGAGAGAGCTTTTGGTGTCTTGCAAGCAAAGTTTGCCATTGTTCGGGGTCCTGCAAGGTTTTGGGACAAGGAAACTCTAGTTGATATCATGACATGTTGTGTGATTCTTCACAACATGATCATTGAAGATGAGAGAGGGTTGAACTTGCCATGTTTCTATGACAATATTGGCAGCCGAGTGCAGCCTCAGTGGAACCCTGATCGGATCGAAGTTTTCTTGCAGCACATCACAGTATTGAAGATGCCGAGACTCATCACCAGCTCACCCAAGATCTGATTGATCACCACTGGCAGTTGCATGGCTAATGAGTTTTTACATTCATTTCCTATTGTTGTATTTGTGTAACAGTTATCTTGATTGTTTGATTGCGGGAATATTTGTTATTGGTTTAATTATTCCATTAGAACATTTGTTGGCAGTTCCAAAAAATATTATTGTAATAATTATGACGATTATTGTGTGACTTAAAACTTTTATTCAATGTGAATGTTGTATTGGTTCTAATATCTAATTTGTCAAAAACCCTGTTTTGAGGGGTTGAAAACTCGTCCGACCTAGCAGACCCCGTATCGGGTATCCCCACCCCGTAAAACAGAATATTCTATTTTACGGGTTGGGGATACGGGGTCTGCTAGCTCGGACGAGTTTTCGGCCGGTGAAAAATGAATACAGGATCCTCTACTCGCGTTTTACGGGGCAGAAAAATAGAGGGTGTGTTAGACATGCTCTAACAAAGTCCCCGTTTATTCTACCTAGACGACATGTGCGGACCTAGCACCTACGTGGCCTGGTGCAACGATTTGTGATTTTGTGTAGCGATTTCGTTAGAAATTTACCAGTGAAAACTCGTTTTCTTAGCAGTGATTTAATATATAATAGATTGAAGTAGCAAGTGTTCTTTTGTAGTGATAAATTGCCTACTCCTCTTACTAATACTACAGAACGTTCTTGTAAATTATGGCCAATACAAGGTTGGTACTGTAACAACAGATTTTGACCGTATTTCCTTTTCTTGCCACAAAGTGGGATCTGGATCGGGAACATCCATCTCAAAAGAACTCAGACCTCAAGGCATTTTCTCTACCCCTTCTTGCGAAGGGTTTTTGGGTTCACCATTCTCAACACATCTAGTCTATTTGTTTCGGGGCATCTGGATTATTTGATGGTTGGGTGTCCCAATAGCACCCTAAACGGTTCGGTCCTGCTCATTTTGGTCATTTTCCAATATTGCTTCTTTTCCATCCAATTTTCATGAATAAAATTTCAATGGAAATAGGCCTCGTCAAACCAAACAGTATTCAAGGACAAGAACATCGGCGACACGTTGTGGGCCACGATTTCCTGGTCTTGGGAAAGAAAAGTGTTGGCTTCCCTTTTTTAGGGGAAAGATCCGAATCAATTCCATGAGTTCACAAGAATTACAAAACATTCCAAACATAACAAAAATTGCATCGAGGTCCTTGGACCTCCTAAAGACAATTTGATGAGGAATAGTTTTCCCGATCTTTCACGATGCACCTTGATGATTCATAGGACCGATAGATCTTGAACTCCCTCGACAGATTTAAGGATACTCAAGCACATATGATTACTCTTGACAGACTCAAGAACTCTCACACCTTTATTGGATAACCGGACGAACGTCCTAGACGCCGTCACGCACGCCGATCCCATAGGGTCGGAGATATCTTGAACTCGAGGTTCTACATGATTTGAATCAAAACTAGCATGCTCTAACCCTAGGCGCCCCACCTCCTTATATGAGGGGTAAGGTGGCCGGCCAACCCCTATTGGGCTGGGGCGCCCCACTATGGGCCTAACCCTAGTTTGACTTATACAGGCCCAAGTCAAACAGACATAACTTAAAACCCTAGATGGCCCACCACATGACTTGGCTACATTATTCCCTAATAATAACACTATGATACAATAATGGTACAATCTTAGACTTAATCCTCGTATCAATGGCTGTCCTAGTGTACCAGGCCTGGATATCCATATCATAATTATTGCAGCCAGAGCGAGCCGCCGCCGCTCTGCTATCGCCACTCCATTACCAGAGCTGGCTTGACGGAAGTCTTCATGCACCCCTAAGGACCATCGCCCCAGAGCCGAGTGCGTCGCCATGGAACCCTTGAATTGATCCGAGTCTTTTAACACCAAACCTATGACACAAGTAGACTGGACGAGATCCACTTCTCCACAAAAAAAGAGGCGACCAAACAAAACCCCGCCCTCATCAACGCCACCGGCGAGATCTCCACCGACACAAGGTGGACGAAGAGACGACTATACCTTATTCTTGTCCCGCTCAATCCATAACGACGATGTCAGTTGACCAAACTCTAACGTTAGGGGCCCATCTACATCGCCGAGAGCAGGTCCGAGGTCTTCACCACCTCCCACCGTCGGAGCGGCTAGAAGAGGAGGCGGGGACCCGTTGATTCCCAGTCGTAGACAACGAGGATGAGATACATGGCAGCAGCTGCTAGGGTTTCTACCCTAGCTACCGCCTCTCTTTCTTTCACGGGAGCGGTGAAACACGCCGGCTTCGATGCGGCGTCATCACAGGCAAACTACGGGGAAGGCATCGAGAGCCCTGATGATGTGATCTCCCTCTGTACCCATGAGCAGCCACCGAACTGTCGCCGACTAACTACGCATCGACGGGTTGCTTGAGCCGATTGGCGAGCCATGCTTAGATTAAGATAAATGTGACTGATGCAAGTCAGGTGGTTAAATTAAGCTGAACGTTACACCCTAGATATGTAGTGGTGGTATCTAAGTACACTGACAACTAGATGCAAAATTAACGGCCAGTGCTTTCCAATCTGTATGTGCTGTTTTCCATGTTTCGGAGAGAGAGGGAATCACCTCCATAGCAAGTATCTTCCTTTTGTAGCTAGGCACGTTACAGCCCGGGCCTCCCTCAGCGGAGGATGCGGTTGAGATTATGAGATGTAAGTTGCAAGCTGTGGTCTATGTTTAATAGAGTGGGCCTGCAGCATGAGCCGGAATAAGCTAACTGCTAATTCGGTTGCTTCTGTTAAATATAAATACACTAGTCTCTTTCGGTTAGATCATTTTTTTGAAAAACTTGCCTAGTGCATCAATTTTTCATGCTATCAGGTCTTAAGTTCAAGATCTTGCTCACACAGTTTTTTATTTTTTAAGATTTTGCGACATGCATCGAACCCACGCTAAAGACTAAAATAGCTAAACATGAGGGGCAATGTTAGATATAAATACACTGTCTAGTCTTTTTCCATCAGCTTGAACTTTTAGTTTAATTGGCTAGTGTAGCAATCTTTCAGCTTCATGGTTGCGCTTTACCTGCTGGTGCCACTCTGAATATCTCTCTCGCTCTTGTACCTCTGAACATCGCCGAGAAGATAAACAAGACGTGGGCTTGCTCCTGGTACATGCCAAGTGGATTATCGGACAGCTACGGCACTGTTCTATCTGAATTTAGTGACAAAGTGGTGGTTAATCTGAAAGGAGTCGCCTTTGAACATACACACACAGCGCACACAGACTCGCATAAACTTTGACGAGCTGTGACGTACGTCACAAAGCGCTACTAAATATTTACAGTTTGGATTTCGGGGGACAGGCCCATGCCTTATCAGGTAGTTTTATAATTCTCAGAGTCTCATCAGATGCAGATAGGCGGCGGCTTTTGCGTTGGTGGTAATAAACAAATGCCTCATGGATCATGATCTGAGCTTACCTATATCCCCTTTTACATCTGAGCAGGGAGCCAGGGAGAGTGATGCTTTGATCCAAAGTCACCATCACATGCTCGCCTATGGATCCGGCCTGCCTCCTCCGATGCGCGAAGTTGCTATCAGTTCACCATAGGCAGCAGCAACCAGGTTCCAGATTAGACTGACACTAAAGAAAAATCCTAGTGGTGCTTTGCGGTTTCCCCTTTTCCTTTCCTTTCATTACCTTTGCCTTCCGCTGCCTTTATTCTTCTTTTAGCAGAGCATGAGCGGTTTGTGACGTCTATGATGCCCAGTAGGACCTCCTTGCAGGATGCAACTGGGAGGCTTTGAGGATCACTGAATTGTGTGTATCAGTTTCAGTGTCAGTCAGTGCACCCGCAACTGAGTTTTATATGGGTGGTGATTGCGAGTTTGCTGTCACTCGACTGGGAGATGATGTCAACTGATTGGTGGTGATCCATGGCTTCTTCTGAAGTGGACAGGTTGCATGCCCCTTCTGCAATCATCTTTTCTTTAAGGGCATCTCCAGCGGCGCCACGCATTTCGGACGCTCAAATTGTCCGCTCGCGTCCGTTTGCGTCGCCTGGCGGACGCCAAAATGACCGCGAGGGGCGAAATGTCCGTTTGCATCTGGGGCTACCTCCAGCGGCCCGACGCATTTTGGACATGCAAATGTTTTTTTTGGTGCTACTTCTTTTCAATTTTGTTCAATGATCAAGTTTTAAACGCGAAAAAGTTATACTCAATGATGTCATGTTGGTCGAATCGAATAGATTATAGCCTAAACAATTAACCGGATACTTCAATCGACTAGATTCAAACATATTTAACATACAAAGAAGATGAAAATTATAAACATATAAACTAAAACTATTCTTTGGCCTTCTTGTTAGAAGGCCCTGCCTCGTCGTCGAAACTCCTGCGCCTCTTGCTTGTCACCTCCTCGTTGGAACTGGAGGACGACGCGCCCGTCGAGGAGTTGAAACTGGAAGAAATGGCGTCTTCGTCGTCGTCGTCCCCGACAACGACGCGCCGCCCGCGCCAGCGCGCTGGACTTCTTCCTTGCCGCCGCCTTGTCGTCCGCCGCCTCCTGCGCCTCCAACCGGGCGAACTTGCTGTCGGAGTCCTCCTCCTCCTCCTGGCCCTCCTCCTCGTCCTCAGCGTCGGCCGCGGCGCCGCCTCCGTCCTCCTCCCCGGCCTTCGCTGCCATTGCCGCCTCCGTCCTCCTCGTCCTCACTCGGCGTGGAGGCAGGGTCGCTGGGCGTGGAGCCCGGATCGCTTGGCGCCGCAGGGGATTCCCACCAATGCAGAAATCCGGGCGACTTGCCCTCGCTCTCCGAGTCGGACGGCAGCGTGTAGTCGCTCATGGCGTGCCGGTGTTGGAGAAGAAGAAGAAGAGGAAGAAGAAGGAGGCGGTTGAACTTGAATTACCGTAGACGCGGGGTTATAATGTGCGCGGATTAACGACGGCGCGTATAACGAAGAGGCCGGCGGTTGCTCTTCCGCGGCGGTTCGGCGCTCCATTGATCGCCGCGGTTGCCACACCGGCGCGCGTTGTGAATTCGAGGCCGATCGAACCTAGGTCGCTGCCAGGCGGGCCCGTGGGGAAGCGAGCGGACGCTCGGCGCGACCGTCGAGCGTCCGCGGAGACGCAAACCTGGCGCATATTTGGGCCAGGTTTGCGTCTCCGCGGACGGCCCGGTCACTTTGCGTCGCGCCGCTGGAGAGGGTGCCAGACGCATTTTCGGTCAAAGCGTACGCAAACGGTCGCTCAGCGTCCGTTTGCGTCGCACAGCTGAAGATGGCCTAAGAACATTATTATACGCTCCCTTTATCCTGCTTGGTAATTTGATATGGGCTAGCTTTTTTATATACTATTCCGAGGATAACGAAAATGATCTTGCTCCACTGTGACACTGCTCCTTGAAGGTTACCTGGAGCTGGAATCTAGTAAAAAAAAATGTGGAAATGTGAGAGGCAACCAACTGATGTTTTTCTTAAAAAAAAACCCGGCAACCATCTTACCTTTTTTGTTGGAGGGTAAGCAACCATCTTACAAGATGACCCACCAGCTAACTGGCCCAAAACATCCAAATATGGACTAGTCTTCTCTTACTCTCATAACCAAGGCACCAGTGATACTAGAATTGTCTTCTTTTCGGGAATGGCGGCCGAATGCCTGTGCATTACGTCGTTGGAAAGCCTACCTTTAGTTGGGCCAGCCCGGGAACGTTCTGGCCTGATACAGCAATTGGGTTTCTAGTGTTTAGAAGCTGCATTTATATTCCCCTAAATAAAAGAGAGATGAAGATGCATTTATTCAACCGTGTTCAATTCTATCAAATGGCCGGGACAGTATATGTCTATCATTTCTTTCCTTTCTGCTTCTTTTTCAAGAAAAATCATTATAGAGCAAAAAAAAATGAGGATTGCACCCGCAATGGAAAATCCCTTGCTTACTGTTTAGAATTTAAGATTGCACTAAAAAATTAAATGATAAAAAGATCCTATAAATCATACAAGAATTCAAACATGAGCTTTAGCTTGGCACATACATGTGTGTACTTTTTCCCCCGGTAAAACGAACATATTAGTATCGATATGATACCAATTACAACAAGGATATGTATCAACATGATATCGACATAAAGATGCACACAAACAAAATATTGTAAAAAGAAAGAAAAAATAAAATATACGATCAACAGACCAAGTAATACACTAACCACCATAGTTAGTAACACTGTGACTGTGAAAAAAGGTTCTCCAAAACCGGCTTCTTCTTTAAGGGGACAATTAGTGAGGGCCATCTTCATCAAATCCAAAAAAAAAGGAGGCCAGAACAAAGGGTTTCACCCTGGATAGGAAGACCGAACAATCTTCGCATATGCCAGTCAGGTACAACCAATAAAGTTTAGACCTATGGTTTTCACCTAGAGCTCATCTTGGTACTCAAAGAGCACCCCCTAACTGCTGTCACCATGTGTTGATACGTACCCTCATGTATACCTGTGCATGTGTCGGGCCGGGCCGGGCCTCGGGCCGGGCCGAGGAAAGCCCGACATTGAAAAAGCCGGCCCAAGCCCGGCCCGACCAAATACCCACCAAGCCCGTCGGGCTGTCGGGCCACGGGCCGAGCCGTAGTGTTAATTGACGTTTTCGGGCTACCTAGGCCCGGCCCGACCCGGCTGTCGGGCCCACATTTTCTGGCCCAGGTCCGAGTTTTTCGGGCCGGGCTTCGGGCCGGGCCTCGGGCCGGGCTGCCCATGGCCAGGTATGCCCTCATGTGAGATTGACTCTGCCATAACATTCTGACCTGTTATGAATCTGACATCAGCATTTCACACACATCTCACGGTATGATTGCTGCACCCTCATGGAGCTCTCACAGCGTTTTGGATTTTGGGCCGTCCGATCGAGCTGATGTGGCGCGATCTCGGCCGTCTGTTCGGTCCAGGGCGCGAGGCCCTCGCGCGAACCCGCATTTTATCCATGGGTCGGTAAAAAGCCCTCCCGGCCCGGCGTTGGCGCATCGTGTGCTCCTCCCCAATCCCCGCCTCTCCTCCTCTCCCCAATCCCCGCCTCCCCTGCCTTGAGCCGCCTCTTCTCCTCTCCCCAATCCCCGCTCCCCATTCGCCGCCTTGAGCAGCGCTGGCGGTTGATGCAGGAGCCCCGTCGTCCTCGCTCGGGCCGCCTCCCCTTCCCGCCCCTTCCTTCCTCAGCAGTGCATCGTCGCCTCCACCCCCACGCTCGCCGTCATAGCCTTCTTTGTCGAGTCAGCGCTCGAGGACGCGGAGCAGAAGCCCTCCACAGGGCCGCTCGTGCTGGAGACGGCGGCGAGGTGAGCACGAAGGAGATGCAGCCTTGAGGCACCTCTGCGCCTCTCCCGGCCGTGGTGGCCGTCGTCACCCGCAAGCTTCTCGACATGGGCTGGGAAAGGAGGCGGAGCAGGAAGCCCTCACAGGGTCGCCGGTGCTGGAGGCGGCGAAGAAGGAGTTGCAGCGGTGATGCACCTCTGCGCCTCTCCCGGCCATGGTGGCCGCCGTCACTCGCGGGCTGTTCAAAATGGAGTCTGCGGCCGGCGAGAAGATGCGCGTCGGCGGCGTCGTCTCCAAGCTGAAGGTAATGGCCTCTTTCTTCAATTCCCTGCTATCCCTTCCCCGCCTCTTCCTCCCCATGACAAGATTGATTCAGTTTCTTTCATATTGCAACTTCGTACCTGAATATTTCTGGGTTGTATTTCAGTCCTAGATTTGTGTAGGATGAGCTACACATTCTGATAATAGTGGTGCTGCGATGAGGATCTGAGGTACTCTTTCTCTTGCAACCATCATCTTTTCTTCATAAAGATATGAAAGGATTCACAAGTAGCACACCGTTTAGCTGTAGCCCAGTTGCTGATTTATGTATACTTCTTGCTAATACGAAATTTGCATAACACAGGTAAACATAAAAAAGTTAGGCTTCTCTGGAATCCGAACAGACTGTTAAAAATTATAAAATTATAATGCTGGTGAACACGACAATATTAAGCTCAAGTAATCCAAGGCAACTCCTCCTGTACGTTTGGATCTGGGGATTGATGGGAGATTTAACATGGCTGGCCTCGACGGTTCAGGTTCGTACACAAAATCCCCTCCTTCTATTTTCTGCTTGATTTCTGACTGAGATCCAAGGGCCTAATGTCTTCCCCTTGGTGCACTGGGATTGGTCCGATCTATGTACATGCGAGAGGTTGAGGCAATCCTTTGATTATGTGCATTGGTTTGCATATGAGGTCATTGACATTTTGTTTAGTTAAAAAATTCATGGTCTGTTTCGGTCAAGGGGTTGTGATTATTTTACTTCAAACCTTCTGGTTTTGTTGCAGTGCTGAATAGAAGAGCAGGTCAGGGAGGATGCAAATAAATGTGGTGAGGACTCACCGTTGCAGGGATGCTCGCGGAAGTGCAGTCATAGGGCTCGGCGGACTAGCCTCGCTGGTTGGTGGAGGAGAAGAAGGCAAATGTGAGCTTGTATTTATTTGTCTTCACCCCAGATCACGAGTCATCTTCATCTTTTCTCTACCAAAGTAAACATTTCTGCAGGTTGATGTGTAGTAATTTGTTTATACTCTCGCTAGATGCTTTATCTTCTAGGTGGATATTCTCACTTGCACTGGTTTTCTTCATGGAATGGCAGCTCCTTAAAATTGTTGTTACTGCCAATATATCATTTAGCTATTTTAGATGATTAGATTAGATTTTTCCTATGTTACATTACTAATTGTTGTTTGATAATCATGATCTTATTACTTCCTTTTGATGCTCTATGCATTTTGTTAATGAGTTGGGTATTCTCACTTGCACAGGGCGTTCTTGGAGTTCACGAAGCTTCTGGGGCCGGCACACATCAGCGATTGAGGGCTGCTCAGAGATATCATCCATGGCATTGCTTGCAGCCTGACCTCTGCCTTGCCGTGGGGATTGGTCTGGATCATTTACATGGCATTCTTCATCCGGTATATAGTCCATCGAACTTGATTTTTCTTTTCAGTATTTTACCATATCAATTTGTATGCCATATTCACATATAAAAATGCCAACTAGATGCTGTGTTCATCGACCTATCTATTGGCTATTACTGCCATAGCGTAGAAGGAGTTGGATACTGTATTTTGTAGTCGGATGTTTTCACCTATGCTATTAAGAAGTTGCTTTAAGAACAATTCATTGTACATGTCAAGCAATGAGTCAATGGAGCGGTGCGTTGTACTGGAGCGCATGCTGCTCGAGACGGATCCTGTGGCATTACCATCGTGACCGTACTGCTGCCCGCACCGTTGAGACTGACGGGTGCAGCGGGGCATGGTTTTCGCCAGTCCACCTCTCATGATCCTCTCCCTACTGATCAAGTGTATGGTTTCTTCCACTAAAATACTGGCTGATAAAAGACAAGAAAAGGGTTTCTTTTGATTGGTTGATTGTTTGTTTGATCCATACAACATTTAGTTTTTCATGATCTTTGAGCCTTAATACTTAATATTACAGCTCCTGCAATTTCTCTAAGCTGCAAAACAATATCCATGTAATTTGAGCTGATGATGGTTCTACCTGAACATTTTTGTTGCATGTTTCTGGGTCATGTAGTGATAAGGATGAGGTGTGTATTTTAATTTTCATGGAGAAAGATGAGATCAAATCTGTGTTTAGTTTAACATGTATTTTAGTTTTCAAACATAAGCGAGATATATGTCTCTTTGAATAAAAACTTTCTCATTTGAGTTTCAGAGTGGCAGCTTTGTCTTGCCTGTTCACAACGTGTTGATAAAGTAATAAATTTTCGCTGCTCCTCGAATGATTTACTTCGCAGTGCATTGTAATTTAGTGGCTGCGTGGCTGGTGGCTGGCCTTCTCTTTCTAATGCCGATACACGGCGCTGTCAGATGCTTTGAGCCAATGCGTTCTACTACTGTTGGTTTATTGATGTCCACTGCAGGGAACAAGCAGAAGGAAAGCTTGATGGATGTAAGATGCTTGCATAACCGTGCAACAGGTTCCTCTTTTAGTTCTTGAGGGTGAACGGCACAAAAGTGTGCAAATGAATTCAGTGACTAATATAAGCTACAGAAGAGGTATAATTAAATGTTCAGACAGTAATCTGTTAAGTTATGGTGGCATATTTTAGCTTTAATCTCGTTAAGTTATGGCGGCACACAAGACCATTGCAGCTTTTTAGGGAAAATAATTTGTGTTATAAAATGCAATTCTAGAGTTAGTGGTATATATAATTTCTGATGACTGAATTATATAATATTTTGGTTCAGGATGTTGATTGGTTGCATTGTATAAATATCCTGCTGTAAATTCTAAAATGGTGCATTCTTCCAATACTAATTAGCTATCCTATGAATTTGCATTGTTCATCTAAGAGGTTAAATGATATGCACCTTCTATTTGTTCTGGTAGGGCTGTTCGGTTCTCCTTCTATGATGGTTAGCCTCCGATATTTTAGTTGTGATCGTTTGTGCTGGTCTGATATTTCAGTTGTGATCTCTCTGAACTTTCTCTAATACCCTTTTTGATTTGTCTTTCCGATAGATTTTACAGATGATACAACAAAGTCTTTGGCCTCTGTTTGACCTGTGGCATGTTCGTGTTCTTCCTGCAGGTGCTGATTCTATCAACTGGTTTATGATGCCTTGTATATTTAGGTCATTATTTATTTGATCTCATCCTCCACTACGCCCTTCTCATCGTGCACATGGTCTCATAGGTCATGAATCCAAATTATGGTCTGTGGTGCATGCCAATAGTATGATCCAGAAATTAATTGAATGTTAAGCTCTTGGTTCTGGCTTGTCAATCCATCAGTGTATGCAACATAAGGTATTTCCATTTGATTCTGCTATGCTTTGTCATCATCGGGTTAGGGCAGTTTTTGTATGTCCATATTTTCTCTCCATTTTCTTTGTCAATGATTTACATTGTAGTTGGTAATTTTTAGAACCAGTTTAAGGTATTATTTGAAAGCTTGTGCTGCTTTATAATCAAGTTTGACCTTACAATAGAGTTGTTCGTTATAATGACACTGTCATGCAGATGAGTTACCTTGTGCTGCTTTATAATCAAGTTTGACCTTACAATAGCGTTGTTCATTATAATGATACTATCATCCAGATGAGTTACCTAGATGAATGGGTGGTGTCAATAAAATATCCTTGGGTCTCTTGTCCTATGCACCTGGAGCTCTAATCAAGCTATCTATACTTATATTGTTCTATCAAGAATTAACTGAACAAAGAAATGCAGGGGATGTTATTCCCTACAGCCCCGAGCTAATAATTTTTTATTCTTTAGGGCTCAGAATCTGTGTTGTTAGGTCCAGAGTGTCCATAGATCAACCTTACAGAAATGCCTCAGATATATAGCAACATTTGGCTGTCATTAAAAATAGCACAACGAATTAGAGGAGAGGGTTGTAGATTAAAGATATGTATAATTATTCAGTGTAGCCCCCCCCCCCTAAAAATACCTAAGTAATATTGTTTGTCTTACAACTCACACGTAGACTATTGCTTCATTCCCTTCTTGTGCCATTTTGTTGCATATAATCATTTTTTTATATCTACGCCTTAAATTACTTGCTCTGATAAGCCAGGGATAGATAAATGTTTTGAGCTATTTCTACTGCTTTTCTGAAAAAACTTTAATTATTTCAGTACATATACCAATTCTTTGGTTGGTTTGTGTTACAAGAGATGGAAAATGGCTGTTCTTTGGATTCCGTAAGAACTAGACAGTGGCATGCTTTTCCAGTTTTCAATCAATAAGAACAGTATCAGTTAAGCTGTGTTCTTATCATTTTACACCTCTGAGTTGACATTTTTTGCTTTTTTTTAGCTATGTAGAGACGTTCCCCTTCCACTAATGTCTTTGTGTTGGCTGAATCTATACATGATTTCAACTCTAAAATAGTGTACATTGGGAGTAAAACCTTAATTTCTGGTAGTTATAGTATAGATCAGTTAATGCTACCCACTTAAAAATTTCACCTCTTAAATTCGGATATGATCTCTGTTGCTTTTACTAATGATACTTCTGTATTGATATTCCAGGCCAAGGTCTACCATTCATTATGACTAATTCTGAAAAGGATATCTTTGGAAGGTTGTCACTTTAGTTTTCTCTGATAGGTATTCACTTAATCTTATTATGTTGGATACTGGTTGCACTATGCAGAACAAAATAAAATTATAACCTTATACTGAATATGTGCATCTTTTCTCCTATTTATATGCATATATTACCTATTTGCATCTTGCTATCACTCTCAAAAATCTAGCATTACTTGATTGTGTACTACTACTTTTATTCATGTCTTACACATAAGTTGTTACAAAACTAAATAAAGACGCATTGTCATGGACTGAGTAATGTAATACGATAGTTCTCGGTGCTTATGGCAGTTTTCGATATGATTTGACTTCCCAGGCATCCTGTCTCATGGTATCCCTACCAGGGTGCTACTTCCTCTCCTGCTCTAGCCCACTTTTTCTAAAATTCATTGAAGAATATCAAGACCATCACAATCCTGAAAGACAAGCCATTTTATCATCGACTTGAGCATACCCAGCAATCTTTATTACCTCCCGTTCATCCATTGTTCCCTGCACTGTCTCACTCCAAACCATTCACCACAGGATGCATTAATGCCATAGAGCATCACATAGTCTGTGCTCGCTTCTTCATTCATTTTTAGAAGCCTCTCCCCGGCAAGCTTGCCCACTCTGCATTCCTCCATACGGCTGCACTAGGTTCACACCTCATGCTGCCCATAGTTGCAAATGCTTCATCCAGTAAGCCTGCACGGCCAATCATATCCACTATGTAATTGTAATGCTTTGCATTCGGCTCAATCTACTTGTCTTTCATTAGAGAGAAATTGTCTTTAACCAATCCGGCATGACTAGCTGCTGCCCGCTGGCGAGTCCAGCATGGATGGGCCTGAGGCCTAGAGCGCACACAGACGTGGTATAGAGCTTCTACCTATTCATCATGTTGAATCTGAACGGCTAGCCATGGATCAACAGCCTACAACACATATTGCTTGATGTTGCTGCTCGTTAGTGTTGATCGGTTTTCTTGACAGATTAGGGCTCAAGCTTTCTTTTTTGCTTTTTCTCAGGTTGGCACTACTTGGTAGTGTGTCTACTCCATCGTAAAAGAAGTGAAGTAACAAGATAAAGGGGTACTGATATTGGGTTTATACATTGATGTGTCAGGTATGCATAACGAGCATGGTATAACCATCATCTATTAGTTGCTACTGTTTATTGCACAAATTATTATATAATGATACAAAGATATTGCACGATGTAGCATAACTTACATGGAGATGTCTCCGTTTTTCTATTGCAGTGGTGTAAGGAGTAGATCCACGTAGTAGAAAACGAATTTCTTCATCAAAAATATTCTTCACAGTTTGAGTTGATCTTTTTATTTGCGTATAAAACCTATGATGGATGATATTTTCAGCTATAGATGAATTGTAGCTGAAAATTAAATATGATACCATGCATTACCTTTCTTCAATCTAATGGAGGAATCCTGGGACAAGTGAGTTGATTCATGTGTGTGAGGCACCCTAAATAATTCGATTTCTTCACCGTATTAACTAATTATAACCTCATATATAGCTTATGCCAGTTTTGTTTTCAGATCAAACCATCTTCATGTGACTCTACTTCTAGAAGAGCTAAGACTTAAGATGCTATCTCTACTTGGAACAAAATGGGTAAGGGCCTACAGGTCAAGGCCTCAGATCCAAGGAGGATCTGATGTGCTTCTAGAATTAGAAATTTCTTCTAAAATATTGTCTTTCAGCTTTTTTTTCACTCATTTTTGGCAATGACATTGATACCGTGCTTAAGAATGGCGCTACAGTCTAGGCAAATACTTTAATTGCATATGTATTGATAGAGTTCTTCTTTATCTTGCATTTAAAAAATTACGCCTGTGTAAAAAACAGAGGTGTTTCATCCTTTGTCTCTATGCTTTTTTTGTTAAACTTACTGTCTTATTTATTTTTGCAGGATGAGTCTAAGGTTAAACTTCAGAAGTGTAAACCGGTCTCCATAAATATGAATGGTGTTGCAGACCTGGTATTTCCATTATGCCATTTGTGGCAGACCCTATATGGCAGCGTTAGAGAAAGTGTGGATAAATATTATGCAGGCATCAGAGTTTAAATCTTGCCCTATTTTATTGGTTATATGTATATGTGTTCGGTATTCCGTTTGTAGTTCTCTATGCTTTAACCTAATTTCATCCTAACAACATAGTTTTGTAAAACCCAGAAAATGTATTATCGCATTGGCAGCTAAATTTTATCGTTGTCATACAAAATCAACAGCCACGAGCTCCACGGGACCGTGCGCCAAGGCGCACATCTAAATCTAGTTGACATGATATAGTTGTCACCATGCAAACAATAACCATGCCAACGAAACCATGCACCGCTTGCATGTGGTGCTAAGGGTGTGTTTGGTAGCCCAGCTCACCTCAGAAATTATCATCTCAACCTAGCTCAGCGCACTATTTCTTGTTTGTTAGCCCGGCTCGTATCAACTCAGCAGTGCCCACCTCATACTAAAAACACCTCTCAGCCAGGCTGGGATGAGAAGGTCAAATCGAGCTTCACAACCGGACCAGGCTGAACTCATACCCGCAATCCACTGTAGCAGAGCCTGCGACCCACCCCCAGACCCCGACCCCCACCTCTTTCCTCTCCTCATTCCCCCCGTTCCTCCTCTCTTGCTCTCGTCCTCCTCCCGCTCTCCTCCTCTCCCGCCGGCCGAGCCGGAGCAATGGACCCTAGGAGTTCACGTCGGCGCCCTCTGGTTCGCCGCCGTCGACGAGAAGGCTCCCCGGATGGTTCTCCTCCCGCTCCGGCCCTCAACATCTCCTGACGGGCGAGCAGTACATGGAGACACCGGGCTCGCGCCGGCGCCCTCCAGCCCATCACCGCGGACGAGAATATTCCCAGCACGCCGCCGCGTCGCTGAACCGCCGTCGCCGCCCCACGGACGAGCGCCTCCACGACCAGTCCGAGCTCCACTTCTACGGACGAGCACCTCCACGTAGGGTTGTGCCACTCCCGAGCTCCGCAGCCACGGAAGAGCGCATCCACGCAGCCTGCGCCGCCACGGAAGAGCATCGGCCAGCGCCGCCGCGCCACGCCTCGAGCTCGCCAACGCTGGTCGGAATCGGGCTGAGCTTCGTCTCAATCGGGATCTGAGGATCCGATTGCTTTTTTCGTTTTCTGTTTAAGGGTCTTCCTGTAAAACTTGGACCTCAGCCCGTCTCAACACATACAAGCCCACCAAACAACATCTCAATTCGGCATGTATCAACCAACCCAGCCTACCAAACACTGTAAGGGTATATTGCCCCTATGTGTGGTTTTGGTAATTAATGACAACCCCTATGGACTAATGTTTTCATTGAGTTTATATGAAGGAATATTCCATAGGTACTACTTGTACTCCATGTGTTGGATTCAAGTATGGATGCCATGAAGATAAAGGTATACCTTGTGTATTGGCATCAAGATCATCGGTATGAAGATATATATGTGATATGATCAAGAAGAAGAAATGAAGATGGAGTTCTTATGTGGAACTCAATATTAGCCATGCTCTATCTTAAGTGAGTATGAGAAGATACAAGGTTGAGTTGGGCAAGTTCAAGATGAGCATCTTGAGTG
>NC_061514.1:86047494-86084063 GCF_022539505.1 Lolium rigidum | reverse complement strand
GTGAATCCTTCATCGAAACTGCTTGTCAACACCTTCTGCTCCTCGTTGGGTTCGACACTTTTATTTATCGAAAGTACTACGATACACCCCCTATACTTGTGGGTCATCACCGGCTCCTTGGCTTTGGCCTCTACCTTGGCTTTGGCGTCCTTCTTATGTGGCCTCTTCTACTTCTTGGGTTGTAGGCACCTCGGAATGATTCCATCCGGATGCGACCTATTAGGAACGTATCCTTTAATGACCCAATTCATTCTTTCAAATGGCATCATGTTGTGTAGGAATGCTGGCCCTATATTGGTGATATCATCCATGATATGGACCAACAGATGGACCATCACATCAAAGAATGCAGGCGGGAAGTACATCTCAAGCTCACATAGGATCACCATGATCTCTTCCTGGAGCCTTGCAAGTTTCTTCACGCTTATCGACTTCCGAGTTATGACGTCGAAGAAGTTACAAAGGCCAATCAGCATTGCACGGACATGGTCATCCATTATACCTTGGGTTGCAACCAGAAGAATCTACGTCATCATCACGTGACAGTCATGAGACTTCATGCCGCTGAAGTTTTGTTTCTTGGGGTCCATGTATCTGCTTATTAGTCCTGAGTAACCGAAGGGCACTCTGACTCCTAAAAGGCAACTAAAAAATTGATCGAGCTCATCTGGACTAAAAGTGAAGCAGGAGGGGAGACAGTAATAGTCTTGATGCTTAGTCCTTTTGAGCTTCTGGCCGTTGTCCATCTCCTCCTCCGACTGTCCATTTTGCGTCGGCGGGATCTAAAGCTCTTCCCTGATGCCCAAAACTTTCAGGTCGTGTCTTGCTTTCGGCCCATCTTTGGTCCGGTCCGGCATGTTGAGAAGAGTGCCAAACAAGCTCTCGCACACGTTTTTTGTGATATGCATGACATCAAGGCAGTGAGGTGTATCGAGAATTTTCCAGTACGGCAAGTCCCAAAACACGGACCTCCTTTTCCATACACCCATGAGCGGCGTTGTTGCCTTTTTCTTCTTCTCTCCGAGCTTTTGATGAATCTTTCTCGGCACAAGGCACTCTTTCCAACCTTTCAATAATGTATCGATCTCTTCGCCGCTCTTCTTACGTGGAGGTCCTCGGGGCTCATCTGTTATCGAACAGATCTCCACGCTTTTTCCACGGGTCAGTCTTGTATAGCCACCTTCGATGTCCCATGTAAATGGTTTTCGAAGAGCCGGGATCCTTACCAAGCTGCAAAAACACCGTCTCTTCCATGCACCTGACACATGACTTGTGTCCATGGCACATATGGCATGCAATATAATTGTATCCGAGGTAGTCCTGCACCATCATGATCAACGCGGCTCTCAAAGGGAAATATTCTTCTGCGACGATGCCCCATGTATCTACCCCTTCCTCCGCCCACAACGTTTCAAGCTCCTCCTTTAATAGTTCGAGATACATGTTGATATCGTTTCCTGGCTGTGTTGGCCCTTGAATTAGCATACCCATCTGTATGTACTTCCTCTTCAACACAGCTAGGGGGAGGTTGTAGATCCAAACAAACATGGGCCAGGTGCTATGTGTGCTGTTCTTGTTTCCGAACGGATTGAATCCGTCCGTGCTTGCACCCAACCTGATGTTTCTGGGATCTGCCCCGAAACTTTTGAATTCAATGTCTAATGCTTTCCACTGGCTTGCATCCGAAGGGTGTGTCAGAACTGGGTGTTCAATCCAATCTACATCATTCAGCACTGCCTCCTTTCTTTCAGCGTGCCAGCGCATGAGCTTTGCGTCCTTGCGGTCCACGAAGAACCGTTGCAGCCGGGGGGCGAGCGGGAAGTACCACACAACTTTTCGAGGAGCTTTATTTTTCCCTTTCTTGTATCGATCAGAGTCACACAACGAATATTTGGTCTTGTCCACGTGCTCGTTGCGATAAATGATATAGTCGTTGATGCAGGCATAATATTTTTTGTGGGGTAAATCGAGAGGGCACGTGATTCTCCTGGCCTTGGCTAGACTACCAGGACACGTGTTCCCGGCAGGAAGGAGATCTTTCAAGTATTCCAGAATATCGTCGACGCTTGTGTCCGTCCATCCGTGTTTTGCCTTCATCTGCAGAACATCGAGCGCTACTCTCAAGCGGCACTCCTCCAACTCGTGACCTAAGTCGTACAATGGAGTATTCGAGTCTGTCTCCAGTTGCTCAAGCTTTGATTTCCGCCTAGCGCTTTTCATCTTTTCAAGAAGCAGGTCTTGAAGATGAGGGTCCCGCACAACTCAAGGTAGCGGCACCTCTTCGCCGTCATCAATGTTATTATCTGTGTCTTGAGAATTTTGTTTATCATGATACTAATCTGCATCGTCGTGTGTGACAAACTCTTCATCGTCATCAATATCATGATGCCCTCCTTCTTGCCGGCCATTACCACCTTATGCCATCTCCCCATTGACAGCCGCGTCATCATCATCATCATCACTCATCCATTGAGTGTGTCCATGCATGAAACCATTTGTGAGCAGGTGTCCCTGCAGTTTGCCTGAATAGGGGTCAACCCATTTCCCTAGTTTGCATTTTTGAAACGGACACAATACCTCTGTGAGGTTATTTTCATACATGTCGGCGATCGCATGTTTGAGATATCTCATCACGATGCTTTCCCTCATCTTGATGACCATTATCGCCTGCACGTCAAGATATATAATTGATTAGAACCATGCATCCGTCGGTAGTTTTCACGGAAAATTTTGGCATGACCTTCCTACACATTAGGACATAGGAGCGCCAGAAATGTGCCGAAACGGAAACTTAATGAATCAACATTTCGGCGCAACGTTGGCAACTCATTTTGATCTCATCAAATCGTTTGTTCTCCGACACAAGCACAAACACAACATATATATGACACACACACTTTGCTTCAAATTTCCAATATACGACGATTTGATTCCGCAATTTGTTCATTAATCACCTATTTGGTTGATATATTAGTAGACGAGATCGAGACATCACGCCGACCATGACGTATGGATTCCTATTTTCTAGATCTAGATCTAGAAATAGATTGAGCGGTCAATGTGGGATAGATAGGTCTAGATCTACATAGGGATGTGGGAGATGCACGTAGCAAGGGAAGATTTTCTAAAAAATATTAATTTCTTTGGTGAAATTGGCTAAATTTGAGGTAGAAGGGGGCAAAAACGAGCTAGGTTGGGAGAAGGGTCGGATTGTGTGGGAGGAGTGGTGGGGTGTGTGTGGGAGGAGTAGTGGGGTGTGAGTGGGTGGTAGCATATAAGTGCCCAGGTTACTGCCGAGCCGGCAATAGAATGGGCATTCGTGTGTATTTGCTCCGAGCCAAGTCCAGCAATTAGTGCCGGCGTACCAGGCCAGGGGCACGTCGACAATAGTGAATTACCGCCAGCGCGCCCTTGGCCTGGTGCGCCGGCAGTAATTGTTGGGCCGGGCCCGGATCGGGCGAGCCACGGCCTAGTTTTAGCACCGGCGCACTTCTATAGCTGATGCGCTGGCAGTAAGAAGTCTTCACTGGCGCGGCGAGATACAGGCGCGCCGGCAGTACTTGCCACCTGCGCATGGAAATGTGGGTGCGTCGGCAATGTGTTTTCCATCTATAGGCGTTTTCCTAGTAGTGTGAGCCGAATGGCGCAACGTGACATGTTGTGAGAATGTGACCTGATCCCAGTCCATTAGGGTAATGGTATGGTAGAAAAGTTTAACGCATGGGTATGAAATGGTAAAAAATCTCTACCCAATGGGCATGGCGGGTGTGGGTATGAGAATGCAAAACCCATACCCGCATACCCACCTACCCTTTGTGTTACCTCATTTGAACTTTTATTGCAATCTTTAAATTTCAGTGAATCTATGAAGTTGACGAGTTTGAATTATATATTGCTATGTTCTTATGTAACTTATGTTTGGTTGTAATGTTGTATTCTTTCATATATGTTGTTCTTATATATTGCTAATTTTTTCACATAGCTTGTGCTATTTTGCTGTTTATATTGATATGCCATACTGATTTATTGTTTCTTTTCTTATACATATGTTACATTGTTGTTTTTCTTTATATACGTGTTATGTTTTGTTGTTCCTTTTTCATATGTTATGGTTTGCTGAATTAGTTAAGGAATGATATATATATTGTTGTTTTTATTATATGTTGTGCTATTATATTGCATTGTTGCATTGTTTGGGCTGCAGGGTGGGTATTACCCATGGTTTTTTTGCCCATTCGGGTGCGGGTATGGGTTAAAATATGTACCAAGTGCGGGTGTGGGTAGCGTGTAAGATTTCAGGATATGGGTGCAGGTTTGGTTAGGCTACACCCACACCCACGGGTGTCATCGGGATCCCAAACGTCTTGGTAGTTTTTGCTAAAATATTTCAGTTTTGTAATACTTTAATTTTAGTAAAATCGTGTTGCCAAACTAGGTCTTATTATTGGTGTGAGATTATTTGGTCGATCCCTATGGATTATAAGTTTTTTTTGAACTCGTTATGCATTAGCCTGCTTGTCCCTCAACTGCATACTGTATCTTAATTTCTTTGGTTCGTGGTTTATGCTGCAGTATTTCTACTTGATCTCTTATTTTTGTTCATGACACACGTACACACCATAATCTAAGTTTCATGTTTGTGTTTATTATCTTAGCCACGGCAGAAAAACAACACCAAACGCCGGTGACACCTGTCGGAAATCATGTTGTTAATAAACATCCCAAATTCGATGCTGAGACTCTGGGCGGATTAATTAAGCAGACGTTTAATTCATACACAAGTAAATTGCTCCCGCTAGCAAAGGAGAAAAAAAGCCATCTAAGGGCAAAGAAAACAGGCCTTCAATAAATGCAATAAATGAGAGAAAGAAGAAATTACCATCTGCACATTTTTCGGAAGATTTGGATCTTGGCGGAAGTCATAACCCCTTTTTGCCGCTTCAGCAATGCAAGCAGGTCCTAGTTTCTATATATTTTCCTTTTTTGTTAGAGATATAAATGTTTTCAATTTGCGATTACAAACTAATTGTCATTATGCTCCCCTGATTGATCTATATTATGATGTTCAACTTACCAGGCCAGCACGACTACTGACAATGTGGTTTCTAGTATCTTGAAGAAGCCACGTCAACACAACAACATATCGTCAGATCAGCCTCCTCTGAAACCACCAACCATCCCAACCGCTAAGGTCCTTGTTCCTCCATCCTGTCATATCTTAGTATATACAGATGTATATACTGTTTGATTGCAAGTGCATATTGTTATCATGCTCGATCGATTGATGTATTTCCTGCTGCTCAACTTAATTACCAGGCCAGCAAGACCACAGAGATTCCACCTATTAGTATCCTCAAGAAGCTGCACAGTAAGTCATCAGCGGTTGCTAAGAAGAAACCTTAGAATGAAGACAACACAGATCCATTAATGGTTAGTGCAATGCCCCAATGCAAGAGGGTATCGACAATTCAGAGAGATACACGCGCTGAAGATGACGATCTTGGCTCTGGCAATCACGAGAAACTTACATTACCACCTGATGCCTCCCTTACTAAGGTGCTAGTTCTATCCATCCTGCATATTCATCAATTTTGACATAAATGTTGTTCGATTGCGAATCCTAATTAATATTTTCTATACTTGCTTGATTGATCCAAGTTGTGCTTCCTGTCAGGGTATGCCGATCAATACTGCCAGTAAAACTAAGACGGCCCCAGTAGGAGTCACAATCCGTGCAGCCACAAAAAAACCATCCCGTGAGCAGCCACCTCCTAGAACTACTAGGGCCTCTTCCAGGAGAGATACCGATTCATAGTGTAAAGGTGCAGAAAGACAATTGCGAGGCCGGCCACTTGGTAGAAGTACCAGGTCCATGTCCACAACCAGCAACAACATACATGACGAATCTGACTTTGATGTAGATGAATCAAGTAGCCATTGCAGAGCCACCAAAAATCGTAATTTTTTACTCGTTAGAACTCCCCTTCTACTGATCAAGGTAAGTTGTGCAACCAAGTGCTTACTGCATTAGCATGTTGTACTGCAAGTCATTTCACGCATTTTGCTAGCTATGGTTGCTGAGGCTGTGTGCCTCCCTTGTTTGTTGATAATATTGCTAAAGATCAGGGCAGCGAAAATGCTGATTTGGATGAAGCAGACGAGGATCCTGTGGTGCCATCCGAGAATGGCACTCTTGATAAAGGCACATTCGTGTAATTTGTATGTTCCTTACAGAGTCTATTTGGTGTAGCACCATTATTATATTATCAGTTGTTTATATGTGTAGCGGTAAGGGGATCAAACATGGGGAAAGAACTGATCAAAATGACCCATTCTCGAGGATCTAAACTGCCTCTGATAATAACAAGAGGGGGGACAAGGCTGACATCAGCTCTTATCAGTGCAAAATTTGTAAGTGAGTGCAACATTGCAGTCAGGAACCACATTCATGTATATACGCATTGGAAGAAGTACCGCCAAGACACAGAGCTCATGTGTGACTTCTATGGAAAAATGGCAGTATTTACAAACTGCATTCCTTTGCCTCCCTTTACTGTTTATAAAGCTGTTATTTCTCAGAAATTGTCATTCTTATGCATGTTCTTCCATCTCACTAGGGTAAATTTTTAATGGACACGAAGCAGTCACCAGTAAAAGGTGCATGCAACAAACATCTTCAGAATGGTGTACGTCAATTTCGGCACAATCTAAAGAAAATTATACATCCGAATTCACCAGGGTTTACCCGGTTAGCAAATTTTTAGAATTGGTAAATTCGAAAAGAGTAAAAAGATACGGCAAAGTGAAGATTTTTTCCTGCAAAAATAAAAAATTCAAAAAAAATTCTGAGGCGCACCATATGCACATGCGCCACAGAATTCTTAGCCCGAGATTTGAATTTTGGTGGCGCCTTTCTCCTCCTCCTCGTCTCCTCCACTTCTCCTCCCTTCTTCAACCTCCTCCTCCACCACCCGGCTTCCTCTGACGACGACGACCACCACCACTTTCTCCTCCTCCTCCGGCGACCACCACCACCACCTCCTCCGGCGACCACCCACCACCTCCTCCTCCTCCTCCCCCGGTGACCACCGCCGCCACCACCACCACTTCCTCCACAACCACCACCTCCTCCTCCTCCTCCACCACCACCTCCTCATGCGATCACCACAAACACACCACCTCCTCCTCCGGCGACTACCACAACCACCACCACCAACACCTCCTCCTCCTCCACCACCAACACCACCACCACCTCCTTCGGTCGGCCTCCTCCTCCTCCAGCACCCACCCCAACCATTCACCTTCGGCGACCTCCAGAAAATTTTAAAAAAACTGGCGAGATTCCGGCGGCCCGAGCTCTAGATCTAGATCTGGCCGCCAGTTTTCGGTGGCGCATTCCTACCTGGTGCGCCACAGAAGTTTTAAAAAATTCCGTGGTGCATGTAGATATGCGCCACATAATTCAAATATCTGTCGCGTGACAATTGTGACGCACGGCATACCACAGAAGTCCAAAATGGTGCGCCACGGAAAAGGTTTTTCCTAGTAGTGAAATATTAGGAAATTCTCTTATTTCAAAAACAATGCATGTGAGTGCCAAAACGACTTTTTTCTCTCTCGATAAAGAGCATATATTAATATCGCGAAGATACCAATTACACCCAGCCTCTGCAACCACATCATGCCCTAATGGCATAAAAGATGCACACAGCCAAAAAAAGAGAAAAGAATTAGAAAAAAGAAAAGTCCCGCTACAGAGATCCATAACCTGAAACCGGAACACTGACACCACCAAGACAACATCAGAAGATCAGCTACTCCATAAGAGATGCCTTCAAGAAGGAAACAGTGCACAAACACTGTCGTCGCCCGATCATAGATCTTAGGTTTTCACCCTGAAGAAAGTTCCCGCTCTCAAAACAATGTCTTCAACAAGAACATTGCCAGGCACAACTAATTAAGGCGGGACCTTGGATTTTCATCCTGAAAGATAAGACTCTGAACTTCTCCTGTGCAGTTGCCTCCACATACCAGTTGTTGTTTCAAGTCACGAAGCACCAAGCCAATTCCACCTCACACCAAGATCCGACCACCATTTTTCTTCCACCGATCTCGGCTTGATGACCTTCTCCGCTAGCACCATGGAAAGAAAACAACTCCATGATATTAACAGCCAACAGAGATTCGAAGCGCTCCCTCTGAAACCAAACGGCTAGATAAAAAAACATGGTTGCGCACGACCGAAACCACTCAATCCAGCAATCTTCAGGCATTATTAGCACAATGAATTTCGCAGGCAGGGCCTTCCGAAACACGACAATCCACCCAGGCTAGAAGAAAAAGGAATCCGGCATATCTTCAACTTGGTATGAGAAGAATCTGAGGACCGCCGCCTTTATTCAGATCGGACCCCAACGGTGCCGACCATCGCGGGACGGCCAAGGCAAATGTGGAGATACTAGGCAAAGAAGCCCTCGCCAGCAGCGCCCTACAACCAGCAGCCGACCCTCCACTGTCGGCAGCCAAAACATGGTTGCGCACGACCGAAACCACCCAATCCAACAATCTTCAGGCATTATTAGCACAATGAATTTCGCCGGCAGGGCCTTCCGGAACACGACAATCCACCCAGACTGGAGGGAAAAGGCATCCGAGAGATCTTCAACTTAGTATGAGAAGAATCCGAGGACCGTCGCCTTTATTTAGATCGGACCACAACGGTGCCGACCATCCGGGGACGGCCAAGGCAAAGGCGGAGATACTAGGCGAAGAAGCCCTCGCCAGCAGCGCCCTACAGCCAGCAGCGGACCCTCCACTGTCGGCAGCCAACACCGCGGAGAGGACAAGGGTTCAACCGATCTAGGGTTAGTACCCAATCGGCCCAACCCCTTGGACCTCCACCGCCGGCACATCGCGCCTCTAGTGGCCACCACCACCACCACCCCGACCCGGGACTCCGCCTGCATCGCGTCGCCACGGACACGCCGCCCGTCGCCGCCCCAGCAACTTGTGCAGCCGACCATGGCTACCACCATCCCCAGACAACCGTTTGGTGGCTGGGCCCGGGGCTGGCGGCAGTGGCGGCAAGGAGGGCTGGCGCGGCCGGTTGGGAGTGGCAGTGCAGGGGGGTCGCCCTGGAACCGCCCTGGGAAGCCGCCCGAGGATTCTTTTTCCCGAGCCCACTTATTTTAAAAATGGGGAGAATTTTATTTCCCGGCCTTTGCATGAACCAGGGATTCACGCAACCATTTGGCATGAGTACTAAGATTTTAATCTTGCTTAAGATTAAAGCATAGTCCTCAAGATAAATTGCATAAGTACCATGACCAGCCTGGGGAACCTAAGTCCGCGTCCTTGAGGATTTGAACTCAGGTGCTGGGTTTGTACATCCACTCCTTCAACCAGTTGAGTCCGTCGCCACCCCAGCAGCTTGTGCAGCCAACCATGGCTACCACCGTCCCCAGACGACCGTTTGGTGGCTGGGCCCGGGGCCGACGGCAGTGGCGGTGAGGAGCGCTGGCGCGGCCGGTTGGGAGTGTGGGGGTCGCCCTAGAACCTCAAATATAAATAGGAACCTAAGTCCGCGTCCGTGAGGATTTGAACTCAGATGCTGGGTTTATACATCCACTCCTCCAACCAGTTGAGCTAGGCTCACTTCCCATTGCGAAAATGACCTAGCCCTAAATATTCTTTTACATTACTTCTTATTACTCTCTAACTTTGCAGTGTAGTGTAACTACGTCTGTCCAATTCTAAAATCTAAGATGTTTCAGAGTTTTCAGTTACTAGTACAACGCATCCACATTCCTATTCTAGCCCATAAGCTTTTCCTCAAATTATCACCCTCCATTACGATTATCAAACTTGTCCAAACTACATAAATATACACGAGCTAGTGATTAGTACCCCCTCTATCCTAAAATAGGATGCCTATAATATTTAGATAAAGTTAAACTTTTTAAAATTTGATCAATTATATAAAAAAAGTGTCAACATTTATAATGAAAAGTCATATTGGATCATGGGCACCAGTGCTCTTGCCATATTAAAAAATTCGAAAATTATATTTATATGTTTAAAAAAATTATGTAACAAAATTCTAAAAGTACCTAATGATGTACCCCACTAACCTACAAAATCTCAATTTCAAATGTTTTGTTTTTTGACCTATACAAAAATGACAAAATCTGTTTTCTTTTTGTAGATTTGAATCACTATACTTAGATCTATGCATTTGTTATTTTTGTGCAGCCTAAAATACACATTATTTTCAGTTGAAAATTTACACGATTGTGGGATACAATACCGGCTACATCATGATTTATTTTCAGATTTTTCTGAAGCTTAGAAATATGATTTTTAATTTATTTTTCGAAGTGAGATCACTGGTGTTCATGTGCACCAAATCTCTGTCCCATTTATAATTCTAAATTAATATTTTAAAAACCATCATGAAATATATTTTCATATTATGTATATTTAAAATTTTAAAAAGCTTAACTTTAGTTGATTACTGTAGGCATCCTAATTTCAAAAGGAGGAAGTAGTAGTCTTATGCATTGGGCACAAATATCCACAGAGAACATGGATTCTTTTCCTTTTCCTTTTCAAACTTATACGGAGAACATGGATTCAGTTTCCTGATTCAGCCAGTACTAGTACTACATAAACTAGTCTAGTGGTACTGACATTCTTAGCTCATTACTTCTAACCACATGAAGCATAAGAAAATTCACGGTGACAAGTAACACAATAGTGGGGTATATAGAATCTCTACGCTCAAATTACAAAACAAAATTTTCTAAGAACAAAAAGAACATGCTGGAGTAACCGACTAACCGTACATGGTAACAACATCTACACCCACTGGGGAAAAAAGAGAGGCGAGAAAACCCACAGCAAAAAAAGTTGCTTGAAATGTATGTAATTCTTGTATATCCGTTTACAAACCTGTATACCACCGTCACCAGAAGAGAGAAAGGAGAAAAAAGAAGGAAAAAATGCATCAGGGACTGTTACATCGATGTACAATTCTTGATCTTGACACGACGATGACCACCTATGAGTAAGTTACGCAGGGACTTGCTTGCTCTACCGGCCGCCCCGGCCCCCCTCTGCGTCCTCGATCGGCCGGTGAAGGGGACAGAAGAGGCCCTTATTACACAGAACGAATCAATAAATAATGGAATGGCACCAAGAGGGAATTACAGGATGAGATGGAAGAGTCGTCGTTGATGATGGTGTGATGTGATGGTGGTGATTGACTGAAGCAGGTGATGCATGGAACTGTAAGGTGGTGATGGTGATGCTTCGACTGCGCCTATTGGACCATTGCAAGGAAGGAGCTCGCCGGAGTTGATGTTGGCACCACGGTCGTCGGCGTCGTTGCCGGTGGAGGTGCATTGTTGGTGCCGACCGGGTTTGGTCTCTGGAACTGTATCCTGTACATGTTGCGGTCGTCCTCGCCGTCCTCCCCGTCGTCAGTGTAGTCGTCGCCCATGTCGTCACTGTCAGTCTCGTCCGTCATGAACTCCCGGCGCGGCTGCTCGGCCAGCTCCCTCATAGTGTTTTCTGGCTTTACGGCAAGCGCATGTCCGGTTAGTTTCCACCCCTAACACATTGATCCATCTCGAGATTAATTGTTTGCAATGTAAATACGGTGGGTACCTTCTTGTCGCCGAGATCAATGTCGAACGTGGTCGTCGGCGGCGTTGTCTGGCCATTGCTGGTCGGCACCTGCGGCGTCACTCCAATTCCTCCGTTGTTTCTCTTGTCGATGTCATTGATCTTCTTCCCCTCTATCTCGTGCCGGTTGAGGCTAAGCTGCTGTTCCGTGACAGCGGCGGAGGAGACAGACACGACGGCGTTGCCAGCGTTGCCAGCAGGAGGGAGTATGCTGCCGGTGTGCTGCTTCTTGCGGTAGATGGCCTCGAGCTGGTGGAAGTAAGGGCAAGTCTTGGAGTCCTCGGGCCGCCTCTTGTTGCTCTCCTTGACCTTCTTGAAGTACTTGTTGATGTTCTCCCACTTCTCCTTGCAGCGCTTGGAGTTCCGGTTGTAGCCCAGTTTTCGCATCCCGCCGGAGATCTCCTCCCAGAGCGGACCCTTGGGCCCGTTCTCCTGGTAGCGGTTGTCCATGTCCATGCGCAGCTGGATCAGCGCGTGCACCTCCGTCTTGGGCCAGCGCGACGACGACGCGCCCCCGCCGCTGTCCCCTCCTCCGCCGTGACCAGCGGCCTCGCCGTGCTGCTCCGCGGCGACGGGAACCAGCTCGAGCGATGAGCCGCCGGGAGGCGGTGTCGGCGCGCTGCGTGGCATCCCCGCCTCTTGGTGCGTCGTTGTTTCCTTGAGCTGTGGTTGCGGCACGGGCGGCTGCTGTTGGAGCGGCGCGGCAGGGATGGGTTTCGGCTGCGGTGCGGGCTGTGGCTGTGGCGGCGGCGTATGCTGTTGGAGCGGCGCGGCCGGGATGGGCTTCGGCAGCTGCGCGGGCTGCGGCGGGGGCGGCAGCTGCTGCCTCGGCTGCTTCGGCGGCGGCGGGGTCTGCACCTGCATCGGCATGGGGATGACGACGGGCGGGGCCTGCACGGCCTGCGCGCCGATCCGCTGGAGAAACGCGATGATGGAGGCGTCGCGTGAGGCCGCGGCGGCGCGGTCGTGCGCGAGCTGCTCCTGCTCGCGGTTGAGGCGGGCGACCTCCTGCCGGCGCCACGCCTCCTCCCTGGCCGTGCGCTCCGCCTCCCGCTTCTCCATGGTGTCCAGGAACCGCAGCTGCATCTCCTCCTGCCGCCGGATGACCTGCTTCATCAGCCCCTCGAAGAAAGCCATCATCTTCCTGCTCCCGCCGCGCTTGCGCTTGCCGAGGCCGTCCGGGCTGCCGCCGGTCTCCGCGGTCATCTCGTCGTCCTCGAACTCCTCGTCGTCGTCCGAGTCTGACTCGGACATGGACGGGAAGCTCAGGCCTTGCAGGCTGAGGGGCGGCGGCGGCTTGGGGTGGTGCTCCGTAGCCGGCGCCGCGGAGGATATGGGCGCCGGCTGGATCGGGCCTGGCGGCGGCGGCATTGCGCTCATGGGTGCGGGCGTGGCGAAGGCTTGCAGTTGCTGCGGGGCGGCACTGGCCGGCGGTAGCTGCGGCGGGTGGGCGATGGTTGGGCCGTGCAGCGCGTCGAGCTCCTGGAAGAAGCGGTAGCTCTTGCCGTCCTGGCGGCCGGTGCGGCCCTCCTTGGTGCGCTTGTAGTACTTGTGCACGTTCTCGAACTTCTCCTTGCACTTCTTGGCGTTTCGCTTGTAGCCCAGCTCCGCAAGCTTCCTGCAAATAATCAAGACAAATCAGTGAAGTGACAAGGTTAATTACTCCTCCAGTTGCGTACTAAATCGAGCGAAAAAGAGCCGGTTAAATGTGGACGGCGGTGGTGTTTACAGGCAGAAGCTTCGAGAGCGGCGGCGGTGCTCCTCTTTTCTCCGGGCGAAAGAGACAAGGAAACTGAAGGAATTCGAAGGACGATGGCGAGAGGGAGGAAGCAGTGGAAGGAAGGGAATTTAGTTAATCAGAGGTCATCTCGTCTTTTTAGGGATCAGAGGTAAGGACACTTGAAATCGATGGCAGTGGTAAAAAATGGAGTGAATTGTGGATGGAAATAAACAAAGATGAGGCTACATTGGGATGGGAGCGAAAGGCTGCCTTCCTTGTTTTCCCAAAAACTGAAAGCAGGAAACAGTGGCAGACTGGTGCCTGCAGGCAGCTGCAGCCGCTGCCGGCCTGACCCTGCACTGCACGCACCACCGTGGTACGACCGATCGATCGATCCATCGCCAGGACCGCCCCAGATTCTCGCCATCATCGTCCTACTCCTCCTAGGCTCTCTCCCTCACTCCCAAAATTGCAGAAATCGAGATGCATTTGATTAGATCGGCCTGGAAAAGGTTGAAAACCGGAAATTGGGAGAATTGGTGACGGCAGGAGAGCATAATTGGGCATCATTTCATGTGGAACCGACCGACGACGAGCGCTAAATTCCACGAAACCGTTAGCCGCTTTATATGCAAGAAAAATCATCAAAAATCATGCGCAAGGACAAGCTGTGCAGGTGAATCGGGAATGCGTCTGGAAATTTCGTCTAATATTGTTTTCTTTTTCAGTGTGCATAATTCGGTAGAACTGCTGTGTCTCGGTAAGAGAATTACCTGGAGACCTCTTCCCAGAGGGGACTCTTGAGCGTGGCGTCGCGGAAGGCGGCGTCCATCTCTGACCGGATCCTGATGAGCGCGAGCGTCTCCTCCCTTGGCCAGCGGTTGCCGCCGCCACCCGACCCCAGCACGCCGCCTGAGTCGCCGCCGGCCATATCGTCGTCGGGGAAGCTGCCGGAGCCGCCCAATTCGTCGTAGCCTTGCTGCGTCTGCTGCTGGCTCGGTGTCGGCGGGGGGCGGCTGCTGAGCGGCATGGGGCCCGGAGCAGGCGGCGGCGTGGAGAACGGGCCCATGTCCGTCGGCGGCGGCGGCGCGCCGTACTGAGGCCCGCCACCCTGGTGCTGCTGCGGCTGCTGCATGGATGGCACGGGCGGCACCACCACCTGGACGCGCGCGCCGGCTCCTCTCCTCCGCGCGCTTAGCAGGTACCGGAGCAGGCAAGAAGTGTATTTCCGAGCTGAGTTGCTTGAAGGAGTGTAGAATTGGGAGGGAGAAGTACTAGTAGTAGTACTGAATTGTAGGCAATTAACTCCGTTTCTAGCTAGCTCATGGCTTCCCCTCTCCTCTCTCTCTCACACCGAGTGAGAGTGGTGTGGGCGAAGAGAGTAGAATTGGAGGGAGCGGATGAAATAGGAAAAGGAAGCTTGGTACAAGTAGGGAAGGTCCGGGGAGGGAGAAGGACGCCGCTAGCTGGGGGACGATGCGAGGGGAGAGAGGTGGTGAAAAAGAAAGGGAAGAAGGGGGGCGTGGACAACTGGAAAGGGTGGAAAGAGAAAAGAGGAGGGGTGCCCCTACAAAAGGGAGAGGCAGCGCTGCTGGTGCTGGTGCCTGTACTGATTGATCTCTACCCTACGGCGCCGCTTCCATCCATCTCATCTATCTATCTATCTATCTCTCAACAAGAAATCAACGAAATACCGACGTTCGCAAAATAATTTTCCAGCCTGGGATCGGAGGCGTATTCTTATGCGTGTACGTATACGCAGGCGACCGACGACGTCTGTTTGTTACGCGCGGCCGGGGGCGGTGGCGTGTGTGTTGTTATATAGGTCCCGCAGCAGGGTGGCCGCCGGTGAAGATAGATATGGGAATTGATGAGGCTCGGGCGTGGGGACAAAACAGGGAGGGTGCGGCAGTGAAACAGAAAGCGTGAAGGCTCACCGTACACGTGTTCGGCGCGCGCGCCGACGTGGCGCGGCCCCGCGGGGACAACTCCGCAGCGGCTGACGGAGCCCTCGATCGGCAGCATGCAGAGCAGAGCTCGCCCCTGGCCACCGTGCCACGTCACGGCGAGCAAACGTCCATGCAGGAATGCGGTGGAGATAGATAGGGTGACTGGATATGTATATCTCCTCATTTCCACTTTTTATCTTGGAGCTACAAAGTATAAACCGTGTGAAAAAAGAAAGAGAGACCGAAGAACTGCTGGCCGGCTATCTATCTTTTGCAAGCGTGCATGCATGCCGCGCGCGGGGCGCCGGCGCCGGCCGCGTGGGCGCGCGCATGGCCATCTCCACGCACGCATTGATGCTGCTGCGTGTGCTGCATGCATGGCATGTCGTGTCCCCGTCCCGGATGGGAAGGCCGGCGCCGCTTGTATCCACCTGCCGCGGCCGCCTCGTCCCCCATCGATCAATATGCCCAGATGCTCCTCACCCTGTGTCGGCAGCTCCAGAGGGGGTGAAAACGTAGGCACTAGCAGTGCCACTAGTACATGGACCGGGGCACGGTTTTGCCGTTGCTTATGATGACCATCATTAACACGTCATTTGTTCCACAAAACCAAACTGTCCATCCACCAAAACAGATTTAAATTCATTCATACCTTCGTCTCCACAGTTAAGGAGCATCTTCATCGGCACGTCCCAAATATGTGGCGCTATATGCGTCGGCAATGTTGTATCGGCGATGCCGGCGCCTCCCTCCCCTCCTGCTCTGCGTATATGGTGGTGATGGATCGCCATAAGTGTCGCCGAAGCTTCCCAGCGACGCTACCCGTCACTCGCGGGGAGCCTCGTTTTGGGCGATGGCGCTGCTTCGCGAGAGGGAGATAAATAGGAGGAGCGGCCGGTGTGCGCATTCACGGCATCGGTACGTCAGACTTCTCGGCATGGATAACCGACGCTTTTATTAAAGACGACGAACCACCTTCGACGGTGTCCGAGGCGCCTTGCTATAGAGGAAACCGACGTTTTAATGTTGGTCGCTGGCCTCATTCTGGAAATCCAACATGGCGGGAGGCGCCGACATGCCCGTCCAACACATAGTGCGTAGGGGCCAACACGTGGCTACTGGTGGTTTTATTATGCTCTAAATCCGGCTCTCACATTACTGATAGCGCCAATACGAGCCTAAAATGTGACCGCCACCCCAATATACTTTCTTTAGGGAGCTATCGGGGCGACCGGCGGTAGAGATTGCTAGAAGAGGTATAAATTTAATATTCTCTTATTATGAACACTATTACAGACAAAAAAAAAAATAAGATACCAATTCAGTATTAGTAGATTAACCATCAAATATATTTTTAGAATATATGTGGTTCATCTTACATATGTTTATATTTTTTGGATTTGCTTATACTTTATGAGTATCTATCAAAAATACGTATATACTACTACCTTCGATCCACAATAAATATCAAATCTTAAAACCACGACATTTTGTTTCGAGGCACCGATAGGGCAGCATTTCCAACATTAGCCAACCACAAATATTTTTGCCCGTATCCTTTTCCCCGAACTGCGTATCTGGCCGGCTAGATCTACATATACATGTGCGCGCGGAGCATCTCGGCATGGTTGGTCTGGTTAGGCAATTAAGCAGCTGCATGTTGCATGGATCTCTATCTCGTGCTGCTGTAAAATCGGCGACGGAGTCTGGTTCTAAAGGGAATAATTAATGGGCTTAAGCAAACTGACTAAAAACGAGATATCATTGTGTAGGGGTGGGACCGTAATGAGCCGGGACGCCAACGGCACGGGACGGGATATGTACAGTACAACTCTAAACGCATGGGCGATGGGCCCCTGCAAAAACGGACGGTTGTGATCGATGAGGTAGACGCAGCAGTACAGCACGGTCGGTCGTGGGCCGGTACCCTACAGCCAGGCCCACCGAGGCGGTAAAAACCTTCCATATTTTTTTTACTTCAACTCTTTTCTCAATACAGTATGTAGAGGCGATACGGTTGCTGTACATCTTCACATGCGTCCCGTACCACAAATAATACGAAAAAATACCACTTGTGCAGGCCCACCCCGGTCTGCGTCGTTTTTAGATTCCATTCCATAATTTCCGTCGGAAACGTCCCGTCCAGGGGTTCACATGTCAACCATTAATCATGGTTACAAATCTGACACGGATCAAACTGGCTGTATTTTTGTATTTACATGACAAATAGCTCGACGGGTCGATGCGTGTATATATAGTATGCAGGATAATAACAAGATTGATCAATAATTACATGGAGATGGAGTGTGGACGAAGCAACGGAATATGCAGTACATTTCTTCTGTTGAAAACTTCATGCCCAACCGCCCGGCGGCCGCCACTACTAATTAATCATCTACGTGTGACCGCGGCAAGAAAATCATTGGCGATCACCTTGATTAATAGTATGTGGATAACCATATGTTTCCACAACCTCGAAGGGTTTATATTTTTATTGGCCCTGATTAAAATTGATCGATGGTGCTCGAACTCAATCTTTCTGTTTTTTTTTAAACAAGCTAAGATTTGCCATTTTTATTGATAAATCGGTCATCGGCAATGATTAACTCGAACTCGAACACAACCGTCATCATGGAACACGGTCATACTGGGCACAACCACTGACGGTCTAGCCAAATGCCAATACTCGACCACACACATCAACGAGAGACAACTACGACTTAGCCGTCGAGCATCCGAAGAGAACTATGATGGACTTGCCCTTACCGAATCTTTTGTCAAGACCACAAGTTGCCAATCATCGTTGCCGCAGGGGCACACTCCACCGTAGCTTCGACTCTACAATAAAGCGGTGAAGCACGAGAAGACCCATTGAAGATACTGGTAACCGACTATCAAAGCCCAAGTTCAAACCGCTACCTAAGCTCTCATCGATGCATCACGTTGCCAAAACTGCTCGCAGCGCACCCGAGCGAGCCTTCTCAACAACCATTCATCCACTAGTACCCAAGTCAAAGGCAACTTCGAAACGATGCCCACAACAAGGAGAAAGGGCGCATAAGCACCTCCACCATCCAATCTCGAGGATCTGAGGTTTCCCAAAGGAGCCAAGACTACGGGATGGCGAGAGGAGCTCTCAACGACGATTCCAAGAAAGTCAATAGCACCCACGGGTAACGCCGGTCCTGACCAAACTCAGGGAAAGGATTTCTCCTAGTAGCCTCCACCTCGAACCACCCAAGCTGACCGGTGACGAACTGCAACCAAGCTTCCGAAGCCAAGATCGCATCAACACCACTTTCTCCCGCTGCCAAGCCCCGACAGGTCCAAAACTGGTCGGATCTGAGCCAGGAGAACAACATCCCGGGTCACCACCCCACCCACTTTGGTGGCAAGGCCCGCCACTACCGTTGCATAGGCCGATCGATGGTGTCAGACAAAAAAGGGTAGGGGCGAGAGGTGGGAGACTAGGATTTTCCCAGCGCCGCGTTAGGAGCGACATTAGGGTATCGAGTGGATTGTGACAAGGTGTCTCTCGATTTTGTCTATGATACGCGCTAATACGTCTCAAATGTATCTATAATTTTTGATGCGCCATGCTTGTTTTACACTAATTCCAATATGTTTTGTTTACACTTCGTGGCACATTTATGTATTTTCTAGCACTAACCTATTGACAAGATGGCACAGTGTCAGTTCCCTGTTTTCTGTTGTGTTTGTATTTCTGAAAAGTTATACAAGAAATATTCTCGGAATTAGACGAAACAAAAGCCGAAGTTGCTATTTTACCGAAACAAAGACGGAGTCCAGAGGGGGGTCGAAGAAGTGGCGCAGGGCGGCTAGACCATGCCTAGGCGCGGCCTGGACTGGCCCGCGCCTAGGGGTTGTCTGGGCCCACCTGGTGCCCACCGACCTCGCCCTTCTGCCTATAAATTACCTTCGACAAGAAAACCCTGGATATACCATCCTCCATCCACGAAAAGTTCCGTAGCTTCGCCGCCGTCGCAGACAAGATCTGGGGGACAGAAGTCTCTGTTCCGGCACCCTGTCGGGACGGGGAATTGCCTCCGGAGTCATCTTCATCTACTCCACCGCCATCTCCATCATCGTTGTTGACTCCCATGATGAGGAGGGAGTAGTTCTCCCTCGGGGCTGGGAGCTCTACCGGTAGCTATGTGGTTTATCTCTCTTTCTCTCTCTCCCATGGTGTGATCTTTATGTGACCATGAGCTTTGTAACCTAGATGTCGTTATGCTATTTAAGTGGATTTTACTTATGTGATCTCCGGAGACTCCTTGTCCCACGTGTGTAAAGGTGACGGTGTGTGCACCGTGTGGGTCTCTTAGGCTATATTTCACAGAATACTTGTTCACTAAATTATGATTTGAGTTGGATGTCTCGATGAAATTGTGGTGTGTTAGTACCTCCTATGAATGCTCAAAGTGACGGAGTGGGGTGTTCATTAGTACTTGGGAATACATCTTTAAGGTTTGCTTTTGTAGTCCTACGTGGTGAATTAGTGTTCATTATCCAACCGGAGAGTAGTTCAGAGTACCATAATGAAGTGCTTATATTTATATTCCTTTATGATAACATTATTGAGAGTGACCACTAGTGAAAGTATGATCCCTAGGCCTTGTTTCCAACATCGAATCGCCGTTTATTTACTATTTTACTGCATGTTTACTTGCTGTCATATTTATTTCAGATTGTTATTACCACTCATATTCATCCATATCACTTGCATTTTACTATCTCTTCGCTGAACTAGTGCACATATACATCTGACAAGTGTATTGGGTGAGTTGGGGACACAAGAGACTTCTTGTATCGTAATTGTAGGGTTGGTTGAGAGGGATATCTTTGACCTGTACATCCCTGTAATATCCCAGTATTCGTGACGATTGCGGGAGAAAGGAATGTGCATTGCATCGTAAAATCTGGGGAAATTTCGCGCTTATTTATAAAACCACATAAAAAAGGGGGAACAAGTTTCTCTCTCGACACCAGACAGGATTAGGGTTTCGAGAGTGTGATAAACTTGGACATAACCTATATTATCTTAGGGTTTCGAGAAGAAAGTGGAACAATGCATAATCTACTTTAAGTTGCATGACTGAATTCAAACAAGTTAGGTTTGAATTTCAAATTCAAACTTCAATTTGGTTTAACATAATTCAAATAAGGATAAATTCAATAAACAATTATAGAAATTGGAAAATGAAGAAATATAAAAGAATAGTTCATATATCAAAAGCTCATTAGGGAAAACTTGAGCTTTATTGATTAACACACAATATACATTGTCATCTACAATATTAATTTGAATTATGATTATTACAAAACATTATAAAAATTGAATAAATGAAAAAGGAAAAAATGAAAATTACAAAGAAATGCAAATGGCTAAACTAGCTAAATTCTTCAAGCATTTCTTGATCAACTTTTGATGAAGAGCTTCTTGATCATCTTCTTAAACCCTGCTTAGAGAAACAACACAGAAAAAATACTCAAATTATGCCAAGTGGAAATGCCACTTGGCAGGTTAGTCAAAGAAATAGGAATTTTGGTGGATAATACCAAGGCTCAGCCGAGCTGATTGATACGTCTCCGACGTATCGATAATTTCTTATGTTCCATGCCACATTATTGATGATATCTACATGTTTTATACACATTATATGTCGTATTTATGCATTTTCCGGCACTAACCTATTAACGAGATGCCGAAGAGCCGTTCTGTCGTTTCTGCTGTTTTTGGTTTCGTAAATCCTAGTAAAGAAATATTCTCGGAATTGGACGAAATCAACGCCCGTGGGCCTATTTTTCCACGAAGCTTCCGAAGTCCGAAGGAGAGACGAAGTGGGGCCACGAGGCGGCCACACACTAAGGCGGCGCGGCCCGGGCCCGGGCCGCGCCGGCCTGTTGTGTGGGGCCCTCGTGTGGCCCCCCGACCTGCCCTTCCGCCTACATATAGTCTTCGTCGCGAAACCCCCAGTACCGAGAGCCACGATACGGAAAACCTTACTGAGACGCCGCCGCCGCCAATCCCATCTCGGGGGATTCTGGAGATCACCTCCGCCACCCTGCCGGAGAGGGGAATCATCTCCCGGAGGACTCTTCACCGCCATGGTCGCCTCCGGAGTGATGAGTGAGTAGTTCACCCCTGGACTATGGGTCCATAACAGTAGCTAGATGGTTGTCTTCTCCTCATTGTGCTTCATTGTTGGATCATGTGAGCTGCCTAACATGATCAAGATCATCTATTTGTAATTCTATATGTTGTGTTTGTCGGGATCCGATGGATAGAGAATACTATGTTATGTTGATTATCAATCTATTACCTATGTGTTGTTTATGATCTTGCATGCTCTCCGTTATTAGTAGAGGCTCTGGCCAAGTTTTTGCTCTTAACTCCAAGAGGGAGTATTTATGCTCGATAGTGGGTTCATGTCTCCGTGAATCTGGGGGAGTGACAGAAACCTCTAAGGTTATGGATCTACTGTTGCCACTACGGATAAAACATTGATGCTATGTCCGAGGATGTAGTTATTGATTACATTACGCATCATACTTAATGCAATTGTCTGTTGTTTTGCAACTTAATACTGGAAGGGGTTTGGATGATAACCTGAAGGTGGACTTTTTAGGCATAGATGCATGCTGGATAGCGGTCTATGTACTTTGTCGTAATGCCCAATTAAATCTCACAATATTCATCATGTCATGTATGTGCATTGTTATGCCCTCTCTATTTGTCAATTGCCCGACTGTAATTTGTTCACCCAACATGCTATCTTATGGGAGAGACACCTCTAGTGAATTGTGGACCCCGGTCCATTCTTTACATCTGAAATACAAATCTGCTGCTATTGTTCTACTATTTTCTGCAAACAATCATCATCCACACTATACATCTAATCCTTTGTTACAGCCAAGCCGGTGAGATTGACAACCTCATCTGTTTCGTTGGGGCAAAGTACTTTGGTTGTGTTGTGCAGGTTCCACGTTGGCGCCGGAATCTCCGGTGTTGCGCCGCACTACATCCCGCCGATACGTCTCCGACGTATCGATAATTTCTTATGTTCCATGCTACATTATTGATGATATCTACATGTTTTATACACATTATATGTCGTATTTATGCATTTTCCGGCACTAACCTATTAACAAGATGCCGAAGAGCCGATTCGTTGTTTTCTCGCTGTTTTTGGTTTCGAAATCCTAGTAAAGAAATATTCTCGGAATTGGACGAAATCAACGCCCGTGGTCCTATTTTTGCACGAAGCTTCCGGAAGACCGAGGGGGAAAGGAAGTGGGGCCACGAGGCGCCGCCACACTAGGGCGGCGCGGCCCAAGCCCTGGCCGCGCCGGCCTAGCGTGTGGGGCCCTCGTGTGTCCCCCCGCGTTGCCCTTCCGCCTACTTAAAGTCTTCGTCGCGAAACCCCCAGTACCGAGAGCCACGATACGGAAAACCTTACTGAGACGCCGCCACCGCCAATCCCATCTCGGGGGATTCTGGAGATCACGTCCGGCACCCTGCCGGGAGAGGGGAATCATCTCCCGGGGGACTCTTCACCGCCATGGTCGCCTCCGGAGTGATGAGTGAGTAGTTCACCCTCGGACTATGGGTCCATAGCAGTAGCTAGATGGTTGTCTTCTCCTCATGTGCTTCATTGTTGGATCTTGTGAGCTGCCTAACATGATCAAGATCATCTATCTGTAATACTATATGTTGTGTTTGTCGGGATCCGATGGATAGAGAATACTATGTTATGTTAATTATCAAGTTATTACCTATGTGTTGTTTATGATCTTGCATGCTCTCCGTTATTAGTAGAGGCTCGGCCAAGTTTTTGCTCTTAACTCCAAGAGGGAGTATTTATGCTCGATAGTGGGTTCATGCCTCCATTAAATCGGGACGGTGACAGGAAAGTTCTAAGGTTGTGGATGTGTCGTTGCCACTAGGGATAAAACATTGATGCTATGTCTAAGGATGTAGTTATTGATTACATTACGCACCATACTTAATGCAATTGTCCGTTGTTTTGCAACTTAATACCTGGAAGGGGTTCGGATGATAACCCGAAGGTGGACTTTTTAGGCATAGATGCATGCTTGGATAGCGGTCTATGTACTTTGTCGTAATGCCCAATTAAATCTCACTATATTTATCATATCATGTATGTGCATTGTTATGCCCTCTCTATTTGTCAATTGCCCGACTGTAATTTGTTCACCCAACATGCTTTTATCTTATGGGAGAGACACCTCTAGTGAACTGTGGACCCCGGTCCTATTCTTTACATCGCATACAATCTACTCGCAATACTTGTTTTATCGTTTTCTCGCAAAAAATCATCTTCCACACAATACGGTTAATCCTTTGTTACAAGCAAGCCGGTGAGATTGACAACCTCACTGTTTCGTTGGGGCAAAGTACTTTGGTTGTGTTGTGCAGGTTCCACGTTGGCGCCGGAATCCCTGGTGTTGCGCCGCATTACATTTCGCCGCCATCAACCTTCAACGTGCTTCTTGGCTGTAATATCCCAGGTAATGGGGTTACAAAAATAGAGGAAACAGATGTGTGCATTGCATTCATGCATAGAAAATCCGGGGAATTTTCGCGCTTTTGTTTAAAACTGTCAAAGTGATCGAGGTTTCTCTTGCATCGGTGGAATTGAGTTAGTCATCGATGTAAGTGCGACAAATTTCGACATGACCTTTGTGAATTCATGTGTTTTGGGGGGAAACAATTTGAATTCAAGTTCAATATGAAAGACATATATTCAAATAAGAATTTGAATTCTAAACTATTATATAAAATACAAAGTAGAATCAAAGAGGAATGAGAATCAAATATTATAAATAATAATTCACATAAGTATTATTACAACATTTATAAAAATTTAAACAAGTATATCAATACAATAAGTAAGGGCAAACACATTTGATAATTCTTAACAAATAAACAATTTAAAACTTATTACAATTCAGTTATTTACAAGTTACAAAAGAAAAAGAAGAGTACAACGAAATAACAAGAAAACCTAAACTATTCCACCTCTTCTTATTCTTGTGTACCTGCAAAACCAATAACAAAGACAAAAAGGAATTTATTGTGTTAATGTTAAAATGTTTGCTTCACCTTTGGTGAGGCAATGTTAATATTGGAACCAGCTGTGGGGGGTTAGGAATCTGTCCTAGTCTCCAAATTGTGATTAGAGGGATTTATTCATGTTTAGGCAACATTTGGATCAGCTAAGTGTATTTTGGATCAATCTGGATCAATTTGATCATAAGGCAACAGTCAGCAAGTAGGCATCAGGAACAAGTGGCAGCAGCTGATCCATATCACAGAAAGATAAGGCAACCATAAGATAATTCCATTCATTTTTAGGCAACAAGGCAACAATTTGCATATCCCTCTAATCTAGCTAGTATCCACTAAAATCCCATATGTTGTAAATATAGCAATTCACCGTTGACATTAGATGGTCAAGATGAATCAATACCATACAGATTAAGCCCACATATTAAAATTCCGTGGTATAATACTAAGCCCACATGCCAACAGGCCAATACAAATAACACATCTGGCAGTATCAAAGATAAAGGACACCATGAGATAAGCATGAGCCAGACAAAGCCAACTTGCTCACCTACAATAGTGATAGAAGCACACAGGCAGCTCACACACAGTGTGTGTTGTCATTCCCACAGCCAAACAACCAGTAGTATATAAGAGGAAAAATAGCAGCTGTACCAGGCAGCTTTCCTAGTATATCTCACATTTTCAGCCGCAACACACACATCACACTTTGGCAAAACTGATCAGCAGTTATAGAACAGCAAGAACACTTTTATTATCCACCAGCTCAAAAAGAAAAGAACAATAGTTAGATCTCATGAACCAGAATATGAGGCAGCTGATAGAGAAGCTAGGAGGAGCAGGAATCCCACAAGAAGAAGATAAATCAACAGTCCAGAAGACCAAGATCTCTACAAACAGTAGGTTGATCCATAAATTTAATAAAAGCATGTGTTATTAGCCTTTGCATCTTAGGGAAAATAAAAGGGTAACATGCAAAGTAAATAAATCCAACCACCCTGCAACTAGATCTGGTCTAGGAGGATCAGGAGGAATTATTTCTCTCAGATGACATAGAAGTGCTATGCTGAATCGTCATAGAGAATTTGGAAGCCATTTCTTAGTATCTGTTCTTATCCAATATTTTTGCCTCAGCCTTTGCATCATAGGCAGGGCCAAATTAAGAATCAAGCCATATATGTTCTTATCAGCTTAAGTATGAGCAAGCCATCAACATAACCACAAGATCTGATCATGTATGCACTTGATCCAGTAAGTAGTCCCATCAATCCGAGGCTATAAGCATACAAGCTAACACAGCAAGCCATCAAGTAAATTGCCTAACCAAGCATCAAGTAAATCTTTAATAGGCAACACGAGACAATCCGAGAAGGCTGATCACTATTCCATCAGAGGCAACTGGATCATACTCAAGACATTAACAGGGCATCAATTTGTGTATTCTAACACATCTACTGTTCCATATCATTTGTGCACATAATTTAATCATCACCATAAGCAGCCAGTATTAATCAATAAGCTCCAGAATTCTACTTAGGGTCCAGGACATTCATCCCAGGCCAACCAAGTAGGACCATAGTCGCAGCATAGTAATATAAGTATATATCTAAGCTCATAAGCAAGCCACCAACAAAATATCAATCTGCAAGCAAATAATGATGCATCTCACATTTTCAAATTGCAGTAGAGTTATCTAGCCAAGTCAACATCAACTTAGGTGCTTGGATGAATTCATCATCCAAACAGGAGCATCTCCATAGCACATATCAGACACATATTGTAGGAAAGTGAGGCGGTTTAACTCACATAGTAGTATAGTAGTAGAGGCTGCAGAGAGGTGAGGACGCCGGGGTTGCAGTCGTAGATGCCATCCCGCCGGCGTCGAGGATAAAGTAGACGCCGCAGCACCAATTCACCGTCAAGGTAGACATCACGAGCAGCACCCCAACACGAACACCACCAGTTCATCCACCGCGTCAAACCTAGCAGCGAAACACCACCAGTTCATCAGCATCACAGGAAGCAGCAGCCGTAACGCACCACAACAGCACCTGGAGCAGACCATGTCGAGCCGGGAGGGGCGCTGTGGTTGCAGCCACAGCTGCCGTCCAACTAGCGCCGAAAGGGAAGTAGAAGGGGCTCGTACATGAGGCGCAGTGGGGAGCGATGGAGGACAACCACGGCCAGCTGCTAGGCTCAGCCGAGGGCAGGGCCGCGCGCGAACGCCGGACGGCGTCGGAGCAGCAGGCGCCGGTGGTGGATACCGTGGTGGCGTCACACCAGCGGTGGATGGCGCCGGAATAGGAGGCGACTGCCGGAATAGGAGGCGACTAGGGTTTGTCTGAGGGGCACAAACCTCGGTTTAAGGGGCGTCTCGGCGAGGGGATTTGGTGGAGGAGAAGGGCGAGCTGGTGGCGGAACAGCTCCAGCGAGCGGCGGCGTCGGATGTGGCCAATATCGGCCGGAGTGGCGCCGGGCAGCAGCTAGGGTTCTCTGGTTGGGGGCGGCTGATTAAGACCGCGGGGAACAAATCGACAAGAGGAGGCGGTAGAGAGCAGCGAGGCGGAGCAAAGCCCCATATCGCTGGCGCCGGGGTTGGCCAGGAGCGAGCGGCGCCGCCGCAGGGGCGTGGTGGACGCGAGAGAGAAGAGAGGTGAGGGCGGTGACCGTGTGTGTGCGTGTGAGGGGGGGTGAGCGGGAGAGAGGGGTCGGGCCGGTACCTTGCCTGGCTCGACCAAGTCGAGTCGGTTTGGACCAGGCCAGGTTTGGGCCAAACCAGTTGGGCCAATCCATTTAATCATTCAACTATTATTATTTTTACTTATTTATTTATCTTCTAAATAAATCAAGTCATAAGAAACTCCATAGATGGGTAAACTGTTCAAAAAAAAAGAAAAAAAAAGGATTTATAAAATACAAGTGAAAACAGAAAACAAATACCACCAAGGTCAAAGAAAAATAAAATGAACTTTTCACTAATTCTAGGAAATTAATTTTAAAAATCTTAAACTATAAAAAAAACCTAATTAATAAACCTATAATTTCCCTGTTTCTATTTTCACACCAAGAAAATAGTAAATATTATTTTGTGTTAAATTTCATATAATACAACAATTGTTTCTTTATGGTTATGTTTAATCATTTGAAAATCCTAATTGATCATTACTTCCACTATTATTTAAAAAAAACCTAAACCCTAATTCAATTATAAACCAAACCCTAACCTTATTATTTTATGTGAACCATAATGAGCTTCTAAACCTAAAGCCTAGGTTAGAACATATGATCATGACACTTACTTTGCATCCATAGATCCATAGTAGCAACTAAATACTTGTCATATCTTCATAAAATAATAGAGACCTACCACTAATAAAATGGTATCCCATATGTTCATCTTCATTAGACCTAGATGATCAAATAGGGTTAACCAAGAGCAAACCCTAGATCCTATCCTTAGAGATATCAACCTTAATGGATCATGCTTAACATCACACCATTGTGATGAACCCTAATAGCAACCATGCCAATATTGTGCATCATATTACATACACACTAAACCCTACTAGTGTGAGATACTTATGAACCATCCTATTTAGGAACCAACCATTCCTTACTTAGTAGATCCAATAGGAAACTCTAGGTACCTCACCATTAATTGAAATACTTCTTAGTACTTAAGAAGTATGTTCTTCAAAAGTTATTCCTTTGAAGAAAATAAAGAGTAGCCATCAATCCTGCTTTATAGGATCTATAAACCCTAGCTAGCTATCATCGTCTAGATGAACCAAGCTTGATAGCACCTATGTATAACTAATTGCTTAAGATGCTTAAGCTTAACTCAACCCTACAAGCCCTAGCTATGGATGAGTCCAACAATGTTGAGATCCATCTAATCATTACTCCGGAAGCTTATCGAAACCATAATAAACCATAGAACCCCACAAACCTAATTATCATACTTGTTCTTTATCAAAGAACATGTTCTTCAAAAGTTATTCTTTTGAAGTATATGATAAGCAATCATTAACCATGCCATATAGTACTAAGACCAACCACTATTCATTACATGTTAGGATTATACCAAATCTTACTGTTGTTTGCTAGTAATAGTATTATTGTGATATATTGCGTTACTTATTTATAATACCAAGAAATCAACCTTAATAAGAACCTTGTTTGTGAACCATCTAAAAGTACAACACACCCTAAACCAAGCAAACCAACTCACTAATCCTAAATTATCAGGGTTAGGTCACACTTAGAACGATTGCATCTCATAATTATGCATTATTGCATCCTTGCCAATCTTTTAAACATCGTCCTTACCGGACGATGATGCTATTTTAGAATTTGGAGTTATTGCGTATCGAAGACCTTGCCTGCATAATCTTGCGATCAAGAAAGGCAAGTTCATCGCTTGCTCATGTCATTTGAGTATCTTTATCAAATTACTTGCAAAGTACTATGATTATCACTATTGCATAAAAAACCAAAACCACTATTTTCATAACTATGAATATGACTATGTGGTGGGCAATGGAACCATGGATTGTGTTGATATGGTGGAGGTTCCATTGCAAGGGTTTATATCCATCTAGGATTAAACAACAAATGTCGTCCAGTGATTCTTGTGCCGTAATACCCGTGTTAACCATAAGATCTGGAGTGGGACGGAATAGTCAATTGTATTTCCACCTCTTGTACATCAACGGATGCGCTTACCGTAGACACTTGACCCAGGTTGGGCAAGCGGTGGGGTGGGGATCCCATTCTAATTCCCCACGGTAAGTGGTCTATGATGGGTTGCAGCTCACCGGCGAAGGAGTTTGGTTAACGAGTCCCAGACTGTCGTCGTGGTCGGGGTCCATCCTCAATTGGTGTAAGAGGACCGACGAGGACCCAGGGTCGGGGTATGCAACAAAGGGTGGGTGTGCGAGGTAGCGGAGGAATATGATTGGCTATGACCTTATACCGGGCCTCACACCAAAGGAAGTGTGGACGGGTCGCCCCCGGTTGGCACCAAGGTTAAGATCTCTTATGGGTAAAGCAACACACCTCTGCAGAGTGTAAAGAATCGTGACCTGTCACTCCTCGTTCCGGGATATGGAACTGCGAACGCGGCCGGAAAGGAGCTCCATGAAGTTCTAGTAAACCGGTGAAGGCTGATGGACATAGTTCTTCTGAATAAAAGCAACCTTTTGAAGAAATGATTATGAAAACTTGCATTGGTATTAGACTTTCTGGTCTAATGCCGTAGCTAGTGCATTAAACACCTCTTTCCTATAATGAACTTGTTGAGTACGCTCGTACTCATCCCACTCTTAAATCCCCTGCTTAGATATGGAGGCACCGAAGGAGGATCTACGAGTGCAACACGAAGACCGAGGAGTCAACAACTACTTCAAGGGACAGGAACCCGTCGAAGAGTCGAATACCACATCCAACAAGGAGAAACCTAGATTAGCAATAGAAAGGAACTAGCTTCCTAAACTTAGCTCCTATTTAGCTAGAATCTATTCATAGCCTCTGTAGCTAGTTAGATACTCTACCAATAGAGTTCGTGATAAGACTAGTCTACGAGTCGTTCTTCCGGAGTTATTTGCGCTTTACCTCATTGTAAAGTAGGAGGTCTGTGCTCGATCTTATGTAACAGAGTATGTATGTAATTCTATAGACATGCCTTGGACCCTCATATGTTTCTGTTGTACCACTCTGAGCGATATAATACTAGTGGAAAGGTGTTTCATTGGTGTTATATCAGACTTGCATACTACACCATGCAGTGGTATGCCGGGTCACCACATTGGCTCCTCCTGGTTCGATAAACCTTGGTTTCTTTCTGAGGGAAAACTTGCTACTGTCTGCATCACACCTTCCTCTTGGGGTTCCCAACGGACGTGTGTCAACTGCACGCATCAAGCTCTTTTTCTGGCGCCGTTGCCGGGGAGATCAAGACACGCTGCAAGGGGAGTCTCCACAATCCAATCTATTTACTTTGTTTTTGTCTTGCTTTATTTTATTTACTTACTTGTTTGCTGCATTATATCAAAACACAAAAAATTTAGTTGCTAGCTTTACTTTATTTACTGTCTTGCTTTCTATATCAAAAACACAAAAAAATTAGTTACTTATATTTGCTTTACTTATTTCAACATGTTTACTTTTAATTTTACCGTAAAAGACATACCGGTAGGACGTGGTTCTATAGTTGGGAGAAATAATATAGAAGAATTTTTCAATCATGTTAGTACCGTTGAAGATTTTGAAGATAGACACTTGGTAGAACTTGCTCCTACTTATGAAATTGCTCGCTGTCGCTTTAGTTCGCATGTTGGAAACTAAATTTGTTAATCTCAATCCTATAATCCAACACATGTTTCTTACATTCGGTGATATGGAAGAAGGGGAAAATAAAGATTTTGTTTTAGAAACCCTTCTTAGAGAATTTGGTGGTATAGCAAGAGAGCCTAGAAAGGTCTTTATTAAATATAAGATGCTTGGTTCTTATACCAATTTTGTTAGTATCCTTGAAAAGATGGACATGGAGAGAGTAAGGTACACTAATAATATTAATGATGGTGGGGAGATCAAAGCACCAATACCATGTAAGCTCCTAGCGATGAATGAAGCGCTAGAAAATAACTATGCTTGGCTTGTTCCCGAAAATTTGTTTGATGAGAGTAGCAAGCCCAAGACTAATGAAAAGGGAGCCGCTGAAACTTATGTATCCAATATACTATGCATGGTTGAGAAAACTCCAAACCCCGCTGAAGATGCTTCATCTCTTGATAATACTTGATATACACTTTCTGCGTCTAGCTGAAAGGCGTTAAAGAAAAGCGCTTATGGGAGACAACCCATGTTTTTACTACAGTATTTTTGTTTTATATTTGAGTCTTGGAAGTTGTTTACTACTGTAGCAACCTCTCCTTATCTTAGTTTTGTGTTTAGTTGTGCCAAGTAAAGTCTTTGATAGTAAGGTTCATACTAGATTTGGATTACTGCGCAGTTACAGATTTCTTTGCTGTCACGAATTTCGACCTGCCTCCCTGTAGGTAGCTCAGAAAATTAAGCCAATTTACGTGCGCGATCCTCAGATATGTACGCAACTTTCACTCAATTTGGACATTTTTATTTGAGCAAGTCTGGTGCCTCAATAAAATCCATCTTTACGGACTGTTCTGTTTTGACAGATTCTGCCTTTTATTTCGCATTGCCTCTTTTGCTATGTTGGATGAATTTATTTGATCCATTAATGTCCAGTAGCTTTATGCAATGTCCAGAAGAGTTAAGAATGATTGTGTCACCTCTGAACATGTTAATTTTTATTGTACACTAACCCTCTAATGAGTTGTTTCGAGTTTGGTGTGGAGGAAGTTTTCAAGGATCAAGAGAGGAGAATGATGCAATATGATCAAGGAGAGTGAAAGCTCTAAGCTTGGGGATGCCCCGGTGGTTCACCCCTGCATATTCTAAGAAGACTCAAGCGTCTAAGCTTGGGGATGCCCAAGGCATCCCCTTCTTCATCGACAACATTATCGGGTTCCTCCCCGAAACTATATTTTTATTCAGTCACATCTTATGTACTTTGCTTGGAGCGTCGGTTTGTTTTGTTTTTGTTTTTGTTTGAATAAAATGGATCCTAGCATTCATTGTGTGGGAGAGAGACACGCTCCGCTGTTGCATATGGACAAATATGTCCTTAGGCTTTACTCATAGTATTCATGGCGAAGGTTGAATCTTCTTCGGTAAATTGTTATATGGTTGGAATCGGGAAATGCTACATGTAGAAATTCTAAAATGTCTTGAATAATTTGATACTTGGCAATTGTTGTGCTCATGTTTAAGCTCTTTCATCATATACTTTGCACCCATTAATGAAGAAACACCTAGAGCTTGCTAAATTTGGTTTGCATATTTGGTCTCTCTAAAGTCTAGATAATTTGTAGTATTGAGTTTTGAACAACAAGGAAGACGGTGTAGAGTCTTATAATGTTTACAATATGTCTTTTATGTGAGTTTTGCTGCACCGGTTCATCCTTGTGTTTGTTTCAAATAACCTTGCTAGCCTAAACCTTGTATCGAGAGGGAATACTTCTCATGCATCCAAAATCCTTGAGCCAACCACTATGCCATTTGTGTCCACCATACCTACCTACTACATGGTATTTCTCCGCCATTCCAAAGTAAATTGCTTGAGTGCTACCTTTAAAATTTCATCATTCGCCTTTACAATATATAGCTCATGGGACAAAATAGCCTAAAAACTATTGTGGTATTGAATATGTACTTATGCACTTTATCTCTTATTAAGTTGCTTGTTGTGCGATAACCATGCTTCTGGGGACGCCATCAACTACTCTTTGTTGAATATCATGTGAGTTGCTATGCATGTCCGTCTTGTCTCGAAGTAAGAGAGATCTACCACCTTAATGGTTGGAGCATGCATATTGTTAGAGAAGAACATTGGGCCGCTAACTAAAGCCATGAATCATGGTGGAAGTTTCAGTTTTGGACATATATCCTCAATCTCATATGAGAATACTAATTGTTGCCACATGCTTATGCATTAAAGAGGAGTCCATTATCTCGTTGTCCATGTTTTCCCGGTATGGATGTCTAAGTTGAGAATAATCAAAAGCGAGAAATCCAAAATGCGAGCTTTCTCCTTAGACCTTTGTACGAGCGGCATGGAGGTACCCCTTTGTGACACTTGGTTAAAACATGTGTATTGCGATGATCCGGTAGTCCAAGCTAATTAGGACAAGGTGCGGGCACTATTAGTATACTATGCATGAGGCTTGCAACTTGTAAGATATAATTTACATGATACATATGCTTTATTACTACCGTTGACAAAATTGTTTCATGTTTTCGAAATAAAAGCTCTAGCACAAATATAGCAATCGATGCTTTTCCTCTTTGAAGGACCTTTCTTTTACTTTTATGTTGAGTCAGTTCACCTATCTCTCTCCACCTCAAGAAGCAAACACTTGTGTGAACTGTGCATTGATTCCTACATACTTGCATATTGCACTTGTTATATTACTCTATGTTGACAATATCCATGAGATATACATGTTACAAGTTGAAAGCAACCGCTGAAACTTAATCTTCCTTTGTGTTGCTTCAATACCTTTACTTTGATTTATTGCTTTATGAGTTAACTCTTATGCAAGACTTATTGATGCTTGTCTTGAAGTACTATTCATGAAAAGTCTTTGCTTTATGATTCATTTGTTTACTCATGTCATTACCATTGTTTTGATCGATGCATTCATTACATATGCTTACAATAGTATGATTAAGGTTATGATGGCATGTCACTCCAGAAATTATCTTTGTTATCGTTTACCTGCTCGGGACGAGCAGAACTAAGCTTGGGGATGCTGATACGTCTCCGACGTTCGATAATTTCTTATGTTCCATGCTATATTATTGATGATATTTACATGTTTTATACACATTATATGTCGTATTTATGCATTTTCCGGCACTAACCTATTAACAAGATGCCGAAGAGCCAGCTTGTCGTTTTCGCTGTTTTTGGTTTCAGAAATCCTAGTAAAGAAATATTCTCGGAATTGGACGAAATCAACGCCCGGGGTCCTATTTTTGCACGAAGCTTCCGGAAGACCGAGGGGAAAGGAAGTGGGGCCACGAGGCGCCGCCACACTAGGGCGGCGCGGCCCAAGCCCCGGCCGCGCCGGCCTAGCGTGTGGGGCCCTCGTGTGGCCCCCGCGTTGCCCTTCCGCCTACTTAAAGTCTTCGTCGCGAAACCCCCGATCGAGAGCCACGATACGGAAAACCTTACCGAGACGCCGCCGCCGCCAATCCCATCTCGGGGATTCGGAGATCACCTCCGGCACCCCGCCGGAGAGGGGAATCATCTCCCGGAGGACTCTTCACCGCCATGGTCGCCTCCGGAGTGATGAGTGAGTAGTTCACCCCTGGACTATGGGTCCATAGCAGTAGCTAGATGGTTGTCTTCTCCTCATGTGCTTCATTGTTGGATCTTGTGAGCTGCCTAACATGATCAAGATCATCTATCTGTAATACTATATGTTGTGTTTGTCGGGATCCGATGGATAGAGAATACTATGTTATGTTAATTATCAAGTTATTACCTATGTGTTGTTTATGATCTTGCATGCTCTCCGTTATTAGTAGAGGCTCTGGCCAAGTTTTTGCTCTTAACTCCAAGAGGGAGTATTTATGCTCGATAGTGGGTTCATGCCTCCATTAAATCTGGGACAATGGACGTAAAGTTCTAAGGTTGTGGATGTGTCTGTTGCCACTAGGGATAAAACATTGATGCTATGTCTAAGGATGTAGTTATTGATTACATTACGCACCATACTTAATGCAATTGTCCGTTGTTTTGCAACTTAATACTGGAAGGGGTTCGGATGATAACCTCGAAGGTGGACTTTTTAGGCATAGATGCATGCTGGATAGCGGTCTATGTACTTTGTCGTAATGCCCAATTAAATCTCACTATATTTATCATATCATGTATGTGCATTGTTATGCCCTCTCTATTTGTCAATTGCCCGACCGTAATTTGTTCACCCAACATGCTTTTATCTTATGGGAGAGACACCTCTAGTGAACTGTGGACCCCGGTCCTATTCTTTACATCGCATACAATCTATCGCAATACTTGTTTTACTGTTTTCCGCAAACAATCATCTTCCACACAATACGGTTAATCCTTTGTTACAGCAAGCCGGTGAGATTGACAACCTCACTGTTTCGTTGGGGCAAAGTACTTTGGTTGTGTTGTGCAGGTTCCACGTTGGCGCCGGAATCCCCGGTGTTGCGCCGCATTACATTTCGCCGCCATCAACCTTCAACGTGCTTCTTGGCTCCTCCTGGTTCGATCAACCTTGGTTTCTTTCTGAGGGAAAACTTGCTACTGTCTGCATCACACCTTCCTCTTGGGGTTCCCAACGGACGTGTGTCAACTGCACGCATCACCCGCCGCCATCAACCTTCAACGTGCTTCTTGGATCCTCCTGGTTCGATAAACCTTGGTTTCTTTCTGAGGGAAAACTTGCCGCTGTGCACATCATACCTTCCTCTTGGGGTTCCCAACGGACGTGTGCTGTACACGCCATCAAGCATTTTTTCTGGCGCCGTTGCCGGGGAGATCAAGACACGCCGCAAGGGAGTCTCCACAATCCAATCTCTTTACTTTGTTTTTGTCTTGCTTTATTTTATTTACTACTTTGTTTGCTGCATTATATCAAAATACAAAAAAATTAGTTGCTAGTTTTACTTTATTTACTGTCTTGCACTCTATATCAAAAACACAAAAAAAATAGTTACTTGCATTTACTTTATCTAGTATGCTTTATTTACTACTGCTAAAATGGCCACTCCTGAAAATACTAAGTTGTGTGACTTCACAACCACAAATAATAATGATTTCTTACGCACACCTATTGCTCCACCTGCTACTACAACAGAATTCTTTGAAATTAAACCTGCTTTACTGAATCTTGTTATGCGAGAGAAATTTTCTGGTATTAGTTCTGATGATGCTGCTGCCCATCTCAATAACTTTGTTGAATTGTGTGAAATGAAAAAGTATAAAGATGTAGATGGTGACATTATAAAATTAAAATTGTTTCCTTTCTCATTAAGAGGAAGAGCTAAAGATTGGTTGCTATCTCTCGCCTAAGAATAGTATTGATTCATGTACTAAATGTAAGGATGCTTTTATTGGTAGATATTATCCCCCGCTAAAATTATATCTTTGAGGAGTAGCATAATGAATTTTAAACAATTGGATAATGAGCATGTTGCACAAGCTTGGGAAAGAATGAAATCTTTGGTTAAAAATTGCCCAACCCATGGATCGACTACTTGGATGATCATCCAAACCTTTTATGCGAGATCGAACTTTTCTTCGCGAAACCTATTGGATTCAGCTGCTGGAGGTACCTTTATGTCCATCACTCTTGGTGAAGCAACAAAGCTCCTTGATGATATGATGATTAATTACTCTGAATGGCACACGGAAAGAGCTCCACAAGGTAAGAAGGTAAATTCTGTCGAAGAAACCTCTTCCTTGAGTGATAAGATTGATGCTATT
>NC_061514.1:86029824-86047394 GCF_022539505.1 Lolium rigidum | reverse complement strand
CATCATCATCATCATCATCATCATCATCATCATCATACGTGAGGTCGATGAGCCGCTTGCCGAAGTTATAGATCGACGCCGCTCGATGTTCCCCTCTCACGCCTTGTGGCTGTTCACCGAGTTCATCCACGCTGGGTTGTACCCTGGCGTGTCGATAGGGTCATCAGTGCTGGCATGAGGAGCCTCTCCCGGCGCTGGTATGTGGCATGCGGCAATTACCTCTAGTCGACCTGGTTGGTCCGACTCATCGATGATGATGATGCCATGTGATGCGTTGCGCCTCAGCGTGGCGAGCTCCTCCTTCACCTCATGTTTCAGTGCAAGGTAGGGGTGCAAGGTAGAGGGAGGCGAGCGGGTTGCGCGTGATGGACCGCGTCGAGCGCCGGTGACCCTCCATGACAGCATCCAAAGTGCAGCCCGATGATGGCGTGTATTTCACACGTTCGTTGGGCAACCCCAAGAGGAAGGTATGATGCGCACAGCAGCAAGTTTTCCCTCAGAAAGAAACCAAGGTTTATCGAACCAGGAGGAGCCAAGAAGCACGTTGAAGGTTGATGGCGGCGGGATGTAGTGCGGCGCAACACCGGAGATTCCGGCGCCAACGTGGAACCTGCACAACACAACCAAACTACTTTGCCCCAACGAAACGGTGAGGTTGTCAATCTCACCGACTTGCTGTAACAAAGGATTAACCGTATTGTGTGGAAGATGATTGTTTGCGAGAAAACAGTAGAACAAGTATTGCGATAGATTGTATTTCGGTAAAGAGAATTGGACCGGGGTCCACGGTTCACTAGAGGTGTCTCTCCCATAAGACGAACAGCATGTTGGGTGAACAAATTACGGTTGGGCAATTGACAAATAAAGAGAGCATGACAATGCACATACATATCATGATGAGTATAGTGAGATTTAATTGGGCATTACGACAAAGTACATAGACCGCCATCCAACTGCATCTATGCCTAAAAAGTCCACCTTCGAGGTTATCATCCGAACCCCCTCCGGTATTAAGTTGCTAAGCAACGGACAATTGCATTAAGTATGGTGCGTAATGTAATCAACAACTACATCCTTAGACATAGCATCAATGTTTTATCCCTAGTGGCAACGAGCACAACACAACCTTAGAACTTTACATCACTGTCCCGAGTGTCAATGCGGGCATGAACCCACTATCGAGCATAAGTACTCCCTCTTGGAGTTACAAGCATCTACTTGGCCAGAGCATCTACTAGTAACGGAGAGCATGCAAGATCATAAACAACACATAAGCATAACTTTGATAATCAACATAACAAGTATTCTCTATTCATCGGATCCCAACAAACGCAACATATAGAATTACATATAGATGATCTTGATCATGATAGGCAGCTCACAAGATCCGACAATGATAGCACAATGGGGAGAAGACAACCATCTAGCTACTGCTATGGACCCATAGTCCAGGGGTAGACTACTCACACATCACACCGGAGGCGACCATGGCGGCGTAGAGTCCTCCGGGAGATGAATCCCCTCTCCGGCGAGGGTGCGGGAGGCGATCTCCGGGATCCCCCGAGATGGGATCGGCGGCGACGGCGTCTCGGTAATGTTTTCCGTATCGTGGCTCTCGGTGCTGGGGGTTTCGTCACGGAGGCTATTTGTAGGCGGAAGGGCAAGTCGAGAGGCGGCACGGGGGCCCACACCACGGGGCCGCGCGGCCAAGGGGGGCCGCGCCGCCTAGGGTTTGGCTCCCCGTGGCCCCTCTTCGTCTCGTCTTCGGTCTTACGGAAGCTTCGTGAGAAAATAGGCCTCTGGGCTTTTATTTCGTCCAATTCCGAGAATATTTCTTTACTAGGATTTCGAAACCAAAAACAGCGAGAAAACGACAGCGGCACTTCGGCATCTTGTTAATAGGTTAGTTCCGAGAAAATGCACGAATATGATATAAAGTGTGCATAAAACATGTAGATAACATCAATAATGTGGCATGGAACACAAGAAATTATCGATACGTTGGAGACGTATCGGCATCCCCAAGCTTAGTTACTGCTCGTCCCGAGCGAGGTAAAACGATAACAAAGATAATTTACGGAGTGACATGCCATCATAATCTTGATCATACTATTTGTAAAGCATATGTAGTGAGTGCAGCGATCAAAACAATGTGGATGACATGAGTAAACAAGTGAATCATAAAGCAAAGACTTTTCATGAATAGCACTTCAAGACAAGCATCAATAAGTCTTGCATAAGAGTTAACTCATAAAGCAATAATTCAAAGTAAAGGTATTGAAGCAACACAAAAGAAGATTAAGTTTCAGCGGTTGCTTTCAACTTGTAACATGTATATCTCATGGATATTGTCAACATAGAGTAATATAATAAGTGCAATAAGCGAATATGTAGGAATCAATGCACAGTTCACACAAGTGTTTGCTTCTTGAGGTGGAGAGAAATAGGTGAAGCTGACTCAACATTGAAAGTAAAAGAATGGTCCTCATAGAGGAAAAGCATCGATTGCTATATTTGTGCTAGAGCTTTGATTTTGAAAACATGAAACAATTTTGTCAACGGTAGTAATAAAGCATATGCATCATGTAAATTATATCTTATAAGTTGCAAGCCTCATGCATAGTGTACTAATAGTGCCCGCACCTTGTCCTAATTAGCTTGGACTACCGGATTATCACCGCAATACATATGCTTTAACCAAGTATCACAAAGGGGTACCTCTATGCCGCTTTGTACAAAGGTCTAAGGAGAAAGCTCGCATTTGGATTTCTCGCTTTTGATTATTCTCAACTTAGACATCCATACCGGGACAACATAGACAACGAGATAATGGACTCCTCTTTTAATGCTTTAAGCATTCAACAACAATTAATTCTTTTCTCATTAGAGATTTGAGGATGTTTGTCCAAAACTGAAACTTCCACCATGGAACATGGCTTTAGTTAGCGGCCCAATGTTCTTCTCTCACAATATGCATGCTCAAACCATTCAACTCGGTGTAGATCGCCCTTACTTCGGACAAGACGAACATGCATAGCAACTCACATGAAATTCAACAATGAGTTGATGGCGTTCCCCGATAAACATGGTTATCGCACAACAAGCAACTTAATAAGAGATAAAGTGCATAATTACATATTCAATACCACAATAGTTTTTAAGCTATTTGTCCCATGAGCTATATATTGCAAAGGTGAATGATGGAATTTTAAAGGTAGCACTCAAGCAATTTACTTTGGAATGGCTGGAAAATACCATGTAGTAGGTAGGTATGGTGGACACAAATGGCATAGTGGTTGGCTCAAGTATTTTGGATGCATGAGAAGTATTCCCTCTCGATACAAGGTTTAGGCTAGCAAGGCTTGTTAGAAACAAACACAAGGATGAACCGGTGCAGCAAAACTCACATAAAAGACATATTGAAAACATTATAAAACTCTACACCGTCTTCCTTGTTGTTCAAACTCAATACTAGAAATTATCTAGACCTTAGAGAAACCAATTATGCAAACCAAATTTTAGCATGCTCTATGTATTTCTTCATTAATGGGTGCAAAGCATATGATGCAAGAGCTTAAACATGAGCACAACAATTGCCAAGTATCACATTACCCAAGACATTTATAGCAATTACTACATGTATCATTTTCCAATTCCAACCATATAACAATTTAACGAAGGAGAAACTTCGCCATGAATACTATGAGTAGAAACCAAGGACATATTTGTCCATATGCTACAGCGGAGCGTGTATCTCTCCCATAAAGTGAATGCTAGGATCCATTTTATTCAAACAAAACAAAAACAAAAACAAACCGACGCTCCAAGAAAAAGCACATAAGATGTGGCCGAATAAAAATGTAGTTTCGGGGAGGAACCTGATAATTTGTTGATGAAGAAGGGGATGCCTTGGGCATCCCCAAGCTTAGACGCTTGAGTCTTCTTGATATATGCAGGGGTGAACCACCGGGTGCATCCCCAAGCTTAGAGCTTTCACTCTCCTTGATCATGTTGCATCATACTCCTCTCTTGATCCTTGAAAACTTCCTCCACACCAAACTCGAAACAACTCATTAGAGGGTTAGTGCACAATATAAATTGACATATTCAGAGGTGACACAATCATTCTTAACACTTCTGGACATTGCATAATGCTACTGGACATTAGTGGATCAAAGAAATTCATCCAACATAGCGAAAGAGGCAATGCGAAATAAAAGGCAGAATCTGTCAAAACAGAACAGTTCGTATTGACGAATTTTAAAATGGCACCAGACTTGCTCAAATGAAAATGCTCAAATTGAATGAAAGTTGCGTACATATCTGAGGATCATGCACGTAAATTGGCATAATTTTCTGAGCTTCCTGCAGGGCAGTGGGCTCAGATTCGTGACAGCAAAGAAATCTGGAACTGCGCAGTAATCCAAATCTAGTACTTACTTTTCTATCAACGGCTTAACTTGGCACAACAAAACACAAAACTAAGATAAGGAGAGGTTGCTACAGTAGTAAACAACTTCCAAGACACAAAATAAAAACAAAGTACTGTAGGTAAAAACATGGGTTGTCTCCCATAAGCGCTTTTCTTTAACGCCTTTCAGCTAGGCGCAGAAAGTGTGTATCAAGTATTATCGAAGGGTGGTACTTCTACAGCGGGGTGTGGGCTTTTCTCAACCAGGCATATTATATTAGATACATAAGTTTCAGCATCTCCCTTTTCATTAGTCTTAGGCGTGCTACTCTCATCAAACAAATTTTCAGGAACAAGCCAAGCATAGTTATTTTCTAGTGCATCATTCATAGCTAGGAGCTTACATGGTATTGGTGCTTTGATCTCCCCTCCATCATCAATATTATTAGTGTATCTTATTCTATCCATATCCATCTTTTCAAGGAGACTAACAAAATTAGTAGGAGAACCAAGCATATTAAATTTAGCAAACACCTTTCTAGCTTCTCTTGCTAGACCACCAAATTCTCTAAGAAGGGTTTCTAATACAAAATCTTTCTTTTCCCCTTCTTCCATATCACCAAGTGTGAAAAACATGTGTTGGATTATAGGATTAAGATTAACAAATTTAGTTTCCAACAAGCGAACTAAATGCGCAGCAGCAATTTCATAAGTAGGCGCAAGATCTACCAAGTGTCTATCTTCAAAATTTTCAATGGTACTAACATGGTTGAAGAATTCTTCTATATTATTTCTCCCAACTATAGACCCACGTCCTACCGGTATGTTCTTTGTGGTAAAATTAAAAGGAAACATGATGAAATAAGTAAAGTGAATGCAAGTAAACTAATTTTTTTTGTGTTTTCGATATAGCAAACAAGATAGCAAATAAAGTAAAACTAGCAACTAATTTTTTGTATTTTGATTTAGTGCAGCAAACAAAGTAGTAAATAAAATAAAGCAAGACAAAAACAAAGTAAAGAGATTGAGAAGTGGAGACTCCCCTTGCAGCGTGTCTTGATCTCCCCGGCAACGGCGCCAGAAAAGAGTTGCTGGCGCGTAGTTGACGTGGGAGTTAGAAATCTTTGTGGTGTAGCTTTTCTTCGGTTCCCGGCAACGGCGCCGAGAAAAAGAGCTTGATGGCGTGTATTTCACACGTTCGTTGGGCAACCCCAAGAGGAAGGTATGATGCGCACAGCAGCAAGTTTTCCCTCGAGAAAGAAACCAAGGTTTATCGAACCGGGAGGAGCCAAGAAGCACGTTGAAGGTTGATGGCGGCGGGATGTAGTGCGGCGCAACACCCGAGACTCCGGCGCCAACGTGGAACCTGCACAACACAACCAAACTACTTTGCCCCAACGAAACAGTGAGGTTGTCAATCTCACCGGCTTGCTGTAACAAAGGATTAACCGTATTGTGTGGAAGATGATTGTTTGCGAGAAAACGAGTAGAACAAATATTGCGGTAGATTGTATTTCGGTAAAGAGAATTGGACCGGGGTCCACGGTTCACTAGAGGTGTCTCTCCCATAAGACGAACGGCATGTTGGGTGAACAAATTACGGTTGGGCAATTGACAAATAAAGAGAGCATGACAATGCACATACATATCATGATGAGTATAGTGAGATTTAATTGGGCATTACGACAAAGTACATAGACCGCCATCCAACTGCATCTATGCCTAAAAAGTCCACCTTCGAGGTTATCATCCGAACCCCCTCCGGTATTAAGTTGCTAAGCAACGAGACAATTGCATTAAGTATGGTGCGTAATGTAATCAACAACTACATCCTTAGACATAGCATCAATGTTTTATCCCTAGTGGCAACGGCACAACACAACCTTAGAACTTTACATCCTCTGTCCCAGGTGTCAATGCGAGGCATGAACCCACTATCGAGCATAAGTACTCCCTCTTGGAGTTACAAGCATCTACTTGGCCGGAGCATCTACTAGTAACGGAGAGCATGCAAGATCATAAACAACACATAAGCATAACTTTGATAATCAACATAACAAGTATTCTCTATTCATCGGATCCCAACAAACGCAACATATAGAATTACATATAGATGATCTTGATCATGATAGGCAGCTCACAAGATCCGACAATGATAGCACAATGGGGAGAAGACAACCATCTAGCTACTGCTATGGACCCATAGTCCAGGGGTAGACTACTCACACATCACACCGGAGGCGACCATGGCGGCGTAGAGTCCTCCGGGAGATGAATCCCCTCTCCGGCGGGGTGCCGGAGGCGATCTCCGGGATCCCCCGAGATGGGATCGGCGGCGACGGCGTCTCGGTAATGTTTTCCGTATCGTGGCTCTCGGTGCGGGGGTTTCGTCACGGAGGCTATTTGTAGGCGGAAGGGCAAGTCGAGAGGCGGCACGGGGGCCCACACCACGGGGCCGCGCGGCCAAGGGGGGCCGCGCCGCCCTAGGGTTTGGCTCCCCGTGGCCCCTCTTCGTCTCGTCTTCGGTCTTCGGAAGCTTCGTGAGAAAATAGGCCTCACGGGCTTTTATTTCGTCAAATTCCGAGAATATTTCTTTACTAGGATTTCTGAAACCAAAAACAGCGAGAAAACGACAAGCGGCACTTCGGCATCTTGTTAATAGGTTAGTTCCAGAAAATTCACGAATATGATATAAAGTGTGCATAAAACATGTAGATAACATCAATAATGTGGCATGGAACACAAGAAATTATCGATACGTTGGAGACGTATCACCCGACACATCTCAAAAAAGGTGGCGGCCCGCCACATTGTAGAGCGTCGGCGACCCGATGAGGCCGTCCATGAGCGATAGCCCTTCCTCATGCCGCACGCGTATGAAGTCGACCCAGCAGGCATTGTTGCCCGTGAGCACCCACGTCTCTATCGCTGGCATTACTATGCTTGACCAGAAGTAGGCGACACTCTAAATGACGAAGCAAAGAGCCGTGTTGCCGCCATGTTTCAATGACACCGCCTTGCCCAGTTGTCGGCGCCTTGCGTCTGGCACACCCGCAAGGAGAACTATGGAGCGGAGACGGTCTCGGGGCGCCAGTCATGCTATCAGGCCGTGTCGGGAGCCTAAGCCCAAAAGAACTGGATTTTAACCCATGGTGGGGGAGACGGCTTCGGCCATTTTTGTGTATTGGGGAAAAGCTAGGGTACCCCAGCTTCTCGCACTCCAGCGAAACGGTACATGGCCTTGCCCCTATCATTTTTCTTGTTTACATTCAAATGCCACTGTGTAGTTGGTAGTTGACTGAAACGTTTTCCCCTCGTGACTGACAGAGAGAGACTCCAATTGTACTTGTTCTTCTCGCGACAGAAAAAGAACGCGACCCGCAGCCGCCCCGACGCTCTGGCCGCCGCTAGCCGCCCACCCGCCTCCAATCCCCCGACGCTCCGGCTGCCGCCAGCTGCCCGCCCGCCCACCTCCCGTCCCCCGCCGCCTGCCACCCCATCTTAGGCCGCGTCCATTCCATCGGGCACCTAGTGCATGTCGTCCCCCCATCGAGCGGAGCTCGAGGTCGGTGGCCGAGACTCCCTCTATTGCGGGCAGGGCTTTCATCCGGCCATCTCGCATTCAATCTAGCGGACATACATCTCCCAACTTCTCAATCACCGATGGTCTGTTGAATCTCTGTCTCTCTTTTGTCATAACACAAATTCGTCCCAAAGGTATTATAGAGTTTCTATCATACACCTCAGAGGCTCAGACATTAAGCTAAGATAGGAGAAGCAAAAAGAACTGGACTATAGTTTCTTAAGAGTTTAATCTCACAACTGTTTCTGTGGACAGTTCCAGCCAAACTGGGTTATGCACAACCCGAAGCTCAAAAACTTTTGGCCATAGTATGGGCCAGCGAGGGTCTGGCCCCGGGCGATCGACTTCATCCTCGTGTGCCCAGCCGAGAGCCGGCAGCGTTCCGTGCCATCCGCGCGCACCCGCAACATCTGTGTCTACCAAGGCAGGCAGGCATGCAACTGGGCAAGGGCGAAGGCTTTGCCGCGTGCGTTAATCGGTGGCAGTTAGACAATACTACTATTTACCAGCATTGCGTGTGTTAGAATACATGCACGGCTGAGATTAGACTAGGTTTAGATCATCTTGTACTCCAATTCTATCTCCCCTTGTACCTCTATATATATCCCATGAGGGTCATTGCAATACAACACACGTAAGAGAAGGAACCAGAAGGGGACGCCGATGATGATAAGGAGGAGAAGCGACGGGATCGTAGGACTTCGCGTCATCACTTACATCCACGACACTCCCGCTGTGACTGCGGGAGGGAAGAGAAGGAACCAGAAGGGGACGCCGATGATGACAAGGAGGAGAAGCGACGGGACCGTAGGACTTCTCCAGTCGCTAGAGTTCGCTTCCAACGAAAAAAATAGCGCGCTATTTCACGCTAATAGCGGCGCTATAGCGTATTTGCGAGTTGAACGCTACGCTATGCATTCTAGGCACGCTATGACGCTACGCGCGCTAAATAGGCGCTATTTCATGCTATTTGGCGCTATTCGCTATTCTGCATAGCACGCTATTTTGCAGAGTAGTTTTTAGTAGCTCATTCCACATTTTGACCCACTTGCGTATCCTAAATCCCTATAATCCAGACAATCCTAGTCTAAGAAACTCAGATCACGCACTCCCCAACTCCTTGTCACCTGCTCTGACCGGCAGGCGATGACGTGACGTCGCAGCTCCCCCCCCCCCTTTTCCTCTGTCAATCGGTGGTAACCGACCACGCCTAGCTTCACCTTCACGCCTTCACCCCGTGCCTCTGTTCCCCTCCTCCAATCCTTCTAGTTCGGGGCAATGTGAATGTGAACTATGATTTGTGATTTTGAGACTATGTCATATCAAATTATGGACTATATGGACTATATGAACAATCTCTGGTTAATATTTGGCTGCAAAATATCATATCCGAGAATTTATAGATGCAGAGTGCTATATCTATTATTATATATATGCTGGAATCCTGAATTTCATTTTTTTTTGTTAAACGCTAAAATAGCAACCTGTTAGCACGTTATAGCGTCTATAGCATTTTTCTGAAGCCCACGCTATTTGTGTTAGCGCGCTATTTTTTTCATTGTTCGCTTCATTCCCGCTATGACTGAAGGGGGATGTTAGAATACATGTACGGCTGAGATTAGACTAGGTTTAGATCATCTTGTACTCCAAATCTATCTCCCCTTATACCTCTATATATACCCCATAAGGATCATTGCAATATAACATACAAGAATTAGGGTTCTATATTTTCAATAGCCAGATCACTAGACTCAATCACGGGCTAGCTGCATCCAGATCTGACAGACAGACAAGTGAGCGAATCCCAATCTACCTGCCTGCCCGATTCGTCCACGCTCGCCGCGCGCTTGGAACGGGCGGGCGGTTTTCTTCTCCATCGTCCATCGTCCCAAGCAGTCCCCGATCGAGATGAAATCGGGGCAGCAACTTGCAGAGTATAAAATCTGGGCGGCACGACGTGATGCAGCTGTTATTACAGCCTGCAGCTAACTTAACGGCGAATCGATCGATCGATCACTACACCGACCGGATCAGAGAGGTTATAAACAAAGGTCCATGATTCTACCATGATCGATCGGCCTCAAGCGGCGGTTGCAGGCTTCGCAACGGCCTGCGCTGCCGGCCTACCTGCAAAGATCCCTGAAACAGGCGTACTTTGCTGGCTCTATGCCACATTACTATACTCGTCGTACCATGATTGCTCGATCTCTCGGCCTAATCTAATGCATCTAGCAGGAGCATCTTCCCTGATGGCTGGCCGCCACCGCGGGCTTCCAGTGGATCGCATGCATGTTCGCCGCGCCCATAGCGTCACTTCGATTGAGAATGTTTGCGCCAAAAGGGGCACCTCTCGTGCCATATTACTTTTGTTGTTGGTGTTGTTGGTGCTGATGCTGCTTGGCTATTCTTTTTACGGAGATCCAACTCAAACGATGCACGCAAGAGCGCGCCCTCATATCTCCAAAGAATCTATGCTTTCCTGGCTTCATCATCTATACACCACACCTACTGGAAGCATACTTTCTGGTGGCAAAATAACAAAGCATAGCACTGTGGCTCGTACTCGCAACATACTTTAGCCGAAAGAACACGACCCGTGATCCATACACCACACCTACTGGAAGCGTACTTTCTGGTAGTATATGAGCAAGAATACATAAAGGACGCATCTAGCGGGCGGTCGCGTGCCGGTTAGTCAATCTGAGCGGTCACTCCAAAATGGAAAGTGCATGTCGGTGGAAGGATCTGGCACACCCTAATCATTAGGAAAGTTTCTGTCTACACCTCACACAAACGGAAACACGTGTCAAAGAAATGGCAGACTAGCTGATATCATATGCTGTTTTATAAAAAACTGTAACTTTTAAACCGTGCAACCAAATTATAATCCGTTTTCACTTCTAGAATCCCCACGACGAGAGCTTCGAAACTAGACCACATTTGCATATATTTCGACAGATTTTTTTAACAAGCAACTTTAATGCGCGATAGAGCAACTTTGTTGTGCAGCAAAGCAACTTTGGTGTGCGGCAAAACAACTTTTGGAGTGCAACGAAAATTATCCTTCGCCATTGCAGCAAGTTGCCTACCGTTGCAGCGAAGTTGCCCGCCGTTGCAGCGAAGTTGCCTACGTCGCAATGAAGTTTCCTACCGTGGTAGCAAATTTGCTTATCATTTGCAGTGAAGTTGTCTACTGTTTCAACGAACTTGCCTACTCGTTGTTGCAAAGTTGCCTACGCTACCGAAAAGCATGATAGGCAACATAGCAACGACGAAAAGCAACTATTGCAACAAAGTTGCGAGGATGACTCGGCCGGCATGAGCGGGGGAATGACTGACTCGACCGACGTGGGGTGTTTCGGAAAGCAATGCTAGCTATGCTAGAGTCACCAAATGTGGGGCGATGATACTTACAATTGCGCTCGCCACTGGGATGGCTTGATCGGCAACATTGTTGCTACGACCGACCAGGGCTAAACCTTGTGAACTACATCATAGGTGCGGCCAACGACCTAGAGTTGCTCGTATTATTTTTTTCTGGTGCATTAGGAGTTGTTGCTGCAGCTGTTGCGGAGCCTACCATCGTTGTGAATCAATTGTTTTCATTGCACATGAAAGTTGCTTTTTCACACACCAAAATTGTTTTGCTGTACAACAAAGTTGCTCTGTCGCGCATCAAAGTTACTTGTTAAAAAATTTCATCGAAACATATGAAAACGTGGTCTAGTTTCGAAGCTCTCATCGTGAGGATTCTAAAAGTGAAAACGGATTGTAATTTCGCCGCACGATTTAAAAGTTACAGTTATTTTAAAAAGGAAACATGTTATCAGCTAGCCTACCATTTCTTCAGCTGGACGCACGGTTTAACATATGTCGTGTAGTGCGTCCGCTCGGAGCTTCGGTTTGGCACGCGCCTGCCGGAAAGAATTCAGGATACATAAAACAGGCATGCACATCACTCTCTCATTGTCCGTGTTAGCAAAGAAACAATGGTCTTTTGTAGCTTCCGAGGATTCTTCTTCTGGCGTCAGCAGAAATCAGTTGAGTTCAGAGGTCACACGGACAAGAGTTTATTTAGTAGCACTGCTACGAAGCATATGATTCTTTGCCATGGTAACTACTGATGAACAGACTACAGTGTCGTGTAGGAATGTGTCGTTATAGTTATAGGACAAACTATACCTCCCAAAGAAGATAGCTTCCGATTTCCTGAAGTCTAATAGGAAGATCGCAATACCTTTTGTACCGTAAAGTTCGCAAAGCTCGGGAAAAAGGAAGGGGACAAGAAGCAGATCAGTGTGCAACGCATATCTATCCTGAGGAGTGCAAATTAACCTTTAGGAAGGCTTCTGACACACGAAGAATCCGTTTCAGGCGTCAAGACTCCACATCTGGTGTACTCTGTTTCGGAGTACCGACCAACAGAGCCTTGGTTGAAATGGACAATACCGCCCCCGAGAAGGAAAAGTCCGGTTTAAACCTAGGTGCATGTGAACCCTAGTTGGAAATGCATTTTCCAAATGTTAAAAACTTATGAAATAAAAATATCCGGGTACGTACGCATGTTTCATGTGTGCGTAGAAAGTTTTCGCGGAGAAACCACTTTTTTATTTCAGAATCTAAAAAAGACAAAATACGTCACATATATACTGATATATAGCCCTGCAAAATTTCACTTTTTTGCCGAGACAAAATAAAAGGTTTTTTCGTCACGAAACTCATGTCCAGGGCACATATTTGAGATCATCTGGGAAATCATTTTGTGTTTCGATTTTTAAAACATGTTTTGACATCACAAACGGAACTTTTCAAAAAGTGGGTTCACATGCCCCCATGTTCCATATATGCACACTCCCCCGAGAATACCTACACTGCAATGATGGGCACTGTGGCTTATAATAGGGCTACATTTTGAGATAAAAGTATAAAACATAGCAATAAGAAAGGACCAGTAAACGTAGAAGGGTCTGGGTACAATTTGCATCAGGTCATTTCAGGCGGGTGGGTTTTCGAAAAATAATGTCCGCCCAAGAAATATGGCCGGGTCTCACTATAATTTGGCCGCTATTAGTCCGGCACACTAATACCATATCTAGATAAAATTATGATATTTATTTTGAAACAGATGAAGACCTTTTTTATTTTTTCCAACAAAATATAATTAATTAGAATTTTATGATTAATTAACCAATAAATATATATATATTTAATTTGTAAAACATGTAAATATTTTTGCAATAAATATTTTACTTTCTCAAAATTGTTCAGGTTTATTCAAAAACTCTTTTGCAGGGTTTAAACTATTCACGGGGTTTAGAAAAAAAAGTCCACCAGTTCAAAAATAAAGTTAACGACTTCAAAGAAAAAACTCACTCTCCAAAACAAGGTTAAAAATTTCCACGGGTTAAATAAAATGTAGACTAGTTCAAAGAAATGTTCACGCGTCCAAAAGGCGGGACTAAAAAAATGTTCACGGGTTCAAACAAAATGTATGTTCATAGTTACAAAAGTTTTTCATGCATTCAAAATAAACTATCAAGGATTTAAAAAGTCTAAAAGGAAGGAATAACTATATTAGCCAGAAAGGAAAAACAAAGTGACCCATCACGGACGCACATGACCGAGCGTGCACCGCAACTCGCGGTAAGCGAGAAACATGATTTTTTTTTTTTTTTTTTTTTTTGCACAACGAGAAACATGATTTTGAAGACGTCTTTTTTGCGAGAAGGTTGAATGCCCAATAGTCACCGGTTTACTGGCATCCCCGGTAATGTCTCATCGGGACAATAGAGTTTCACGGAGCAAAAAACCGGCGGCGATGTCCATTTGTCTGCACGATCGACGATCGGGATCAGTTCTTTTGGCGGCTTCTCCGACAAGCCCTCCCCCAGCTTTCTGGAGAAGCCGCCTCCAAAATTTTGAAAGACTTTCGAAATGGTCTAGCCTAGTAAACTAGCCGAGAGCTCCAGGAAGCTGGGGGAGGGCAGCTTCTCGGAGAAGCCGCCAAAAAAACTGAGCCCTAATAAACTAGCCGAGAGCTCCTTATCCACTTGAACATGCAGGGCGCACCCGGACAACGGCGCCGACGAGTTCGACCCCGACCTCAACCTCGTCAAGGGCTGCGCCAGCTCGCTCCTCCGCGAGAAGATGATCGACGGCACCGAAGGCCGCTTCGTCTTCACCGTCGATGAGCCTGAGCTCGTGTCCCGCCTCAGTTGCACGAGCGTCGTGCACGTCGAGTTTGTCCCCTTCCTGCTAGTGCGGACACCCCATGCCAAGGGCTCTTCTTCGTCGTCTAGGACGGCCACGGTGGCGAGGGCAGCGAGCAACGGTGCGGCAAGAGCGGCGACACAGAGCTCCCGCGACGGTGTACACCTGATTGTTTTTTTCCTTTTCTTTCCAAGGTGTTCTCTGTAAATTTCCTCGTCAGTTGTGTCTGCTCTGTACAAAGACAACCATGGAAGAACTCATCACGTGGACGACCTGCCGCCGTGTTCAGCGATGCGGGGCGTTCGGCCTGCTTTTTTGTTTTCCAAAAAAACACAGCGCCGCTAGATGCGCCTGTAGTATGCAATGTATCCCGGCGAACTAACATGTGCGCCGGCAGTAAACTGGTATCACCGGTCTGTAATAGTTGGCGGACGCTGGTGCGCCGGTGATAGCCAATTTTGGTTCGCCAGCAGTAGGCAATTTTCTAGTAGTGAACTCGTCTTGTCATGTACGTGACGCCGTCGCTGCCAAGAGCAGAGATAAGATCGAAGGAGTGGGATTTGTCAGAGAAGGCCAAAAGAACTTGCAGACCATCTATTGGAATCGGCCGCACTAGAACCATACATATTGTATAAGTATAGGTCCCGTATTTTGTCAGGTTGTACCTGTAATTGTACATGTGTCCGCCTATATATATATGAGCAGCCGGTCTTATTGGTGTTGTGCAATCTCCAATATCTCTTCTACATGGTATCAGAGACCCTTCGGGTCCTGACCTAGCCGCCCCCCCCCCCCAACCACCCTTGGGCGCCGCCGACCCCCTCCCCTCTCTAGCCCTAGCCGCCGCCCCTCTTCCCCCTAGGCGCCGCCGGCCATCCTCCTCCCAACCCTAGCTGCCGCCCCTTCCCACCCCGGGCGCCGCCGGCCTTCACCCCAACCCCAGCCCTAGCCGCTTCCGCCTCCCACCACCACCACCGCTTCCGCTATGGCCGGTTTCTCTTCCTCCGGCTCCGACCCCTTCAACTCCTCCCGCTCTGGTAGCAGCAACCCCTTCGCCGGCCCCTCCGTCGCCGTCATCCGCGACATCCCCATCGCCGAGCGTGTGCCGGTGAAGCTCTCCACCACCGCTGCCGACTTCTTCCCGTGGAAGACGTACTTCGGGCTGCTCTTCCGCGAGTATGATCTCCTCGATCACGTCGACGGCACCATCGACCTTCTCGCCATGCCGCACGACCCCGAGTGGCTCGCGATCGACGCCACCATCATCCGCTGGTTCTACCAGACCGTCTCCAACGACATCTTCCGCACCGTCGTCCGCGACGGCGACTCCGCCCACACGGTCTGGGCTAAGATCACCGGTCTCTTCACCGACAACAAGATCCAGCGGGTCACCTTCCTCCAGCAGGAGTTCTTCGGTACCCACCAGAACGACCTGTCTCTCGACGAGTACGCCCTCAAGCTAAAGAGCCTCTCCGACGAGCTCCGCGACTTGGAGTTCCCGATCGATGACAAGATCATGCTCTCCACCCTGTCGGTGGGCCTCGGGGAGGATCTCAGCAACGCTGCCTCCAACCTCACGCTCCTCACCACGCCCACCTTCGAGCAGGTTGTGGCCTACCTGCGCCTCGAGGAGCGCCGCCTCAAGCATCTCCGGGCTCGGGCGGCCCACACCGCCTTCGTCGCCGGCTTCTCCCGCGGTGCCCAGGCTCCCGCGCCTCGCACCCCCGCGCCTCGCCCCACGGGACCGCCGCCGGTTTCCCCGCAACCGGCCACCAGGCCGGTCAGATCGGCCCCTGGACCGGCCAGTCCGGTCATCAGGCCGGCCAGGCCGGGTCATGGACCGATACAGCCGGCGCCCAGGCCGGTCAAATCGGCCCCTGGACCGGGCAGGCGGCCCCTTCTGGCGGTGCTCGCCGCGGACGTCGTCGCCGTTGCGGTGGTGGCAACGGCGGTGCCAATGGTGGCGCCAACGCCACCGCCCCCGCGCCTCGTCCACCTCAGCACACCGCCCCTCTACCATGGACCGCCGGCCACAATCCATGGACCGGGGTCGTTCACGCCTACTCCATGCCCGTGTCGCGCGCCCCCTACCCGGGCATCATGGGGCCGCGTCCGGCCACCCACCAGGCGTTCTACGCGGCGCCCCAGCCCGCCCCGGCCTACGCCGCCCCCCCCCCGGGCTCGGCCTCATGGGATCCCGCGCTCGTGACCGCCCTCCAGAGCGCCCCCTCCGCTGGGGCGTATGGTGGCGGTGGCGACTGGTTCATGGACATCGGCGCCTCCGCGCATATGGCTGCGCACCCCGGTAACCTCTCATTTTCTACACCCGCTTCCACTTCCTCTCGCATCATCGTTGGCAACGGTCATGCTCTTCCCATTACTCACACTGGTTCCGTCTCTTTTCCTTCCACTTCCACTCCTCTCTCTCTCCATAACGTTCTTGTTTCTCCTGACTTGATTAAAAATCTTGTTTCCGTTAAGTCCTTCTGTCGTTATAACCCTGTGATTGTGGAATTTGACGCTTTTCGTTTTTCTGTCAAGGATGGTCGTACCCGGATGCTCCTCCACCGATGTGACAGCCCCGGCGATCTCTACCCTGTTGGCGCGGCCTCCACCACCACCGGCCGCCCACTCGCCCTCTCCGCCGGTGTCGAACTTTGGCACGCCCGTCTTGGCCATCCTAGCTCCGCCGCTCTGCGTCAAATAATGCAAGGCGTTGATACGTCCATTTTGCATCACTATTTTATATCATAATTTACTGTTATCCATTGATATATTTCATATTTAAAGATGATACTAAGTTATTTCACCTATTTTTCATGTTTCATGATTATTGGAGAATTACTCACCGGAGTCAGCATTCTGCTGGAAAAAGCGTCGTTAGGATACAATATTTCTGAAGATCAACAATTGACGGAAAATATACCGAAGCTCCTATTTTTCCAGATGACGGAGCCAGCCAAAAGGGGAGGCCGAGGAGGGCCACCATGGGCCCTCCCCATGGGCCGGCGCGGCCACCAATGCTGACGCGCCGCCACTTGGGGAGGGGGCCCACGACCCCCTCAGCCATCGCCCTTTCGCGTACTTCATCTGCCAGAAACCCTAAGGTGCAGGGAACATCGAGGATAGTCATCGCCGCGTTGATACGTCCATTTTGCATCACTATTTTATATCATAATTTGTTGTTATTCATTCATATATTTCATATTTGGAGATGATACTTATGTTATTTAATCTATTTTGCATGTTTCATGATTATTGGAGGACCGCGCACCGGAGTCAGGATTCTGCTGGAAAAAGCGCCGTCAGAATGCAATATTTCGGAAGATCAACACTTGACGGAAATTATATGAAAAATCCTATTTT